>NC_068910.1:219253070-219555570 GCF_023091745.1 Budorcas taxicolor | reverse complement strand
TAATTGCTACTGAAGATACCAGCTCTTAGCATCTGCCATTCATTCAGTTATGCCTACTTGATGTCTTTTTAATGGAAACCCATGGCTAAAATTAATTGCTGAAGCTTCTAGACTTATACATTTCAATTCACTTCTCTGTATTATTGCTATTTAAAGGTCATTATAGAAGGAAATAATATTCTTTAGTGCCTCCGCCCTTTTTAAAAAATTTAACCCAGAGTTAACTCTGATCCCATCCAGTGGCTTTTTTTCTAACCCCCCTCCGCTTGTCTTTGGCACGCTTTGTTTTCCAGTAAAATAAAGAATGAAGATGGATTATTCAAAACTGATAACAGTAATGGACCATCATGCAATGTTTTATTGAATTTGAGTCCTGTAAATTATGTGGTAGAGAGAAATTTGCCTGCTTAAGTATAACAGAAATTGCTACTGTGTTCCTATAATTCTTCGCAGTGTAATTTAAGAAAAGTCCACTCTCCATATCACTATTGAATAAAAGGTAAAAAGGTGCTATTACCCCAACGTGACAGCTCTGGTTTGGCCTCCCAAACGGCAGAGATAAATGTGTCTGCTTATAACTTGCTTGGCCTGAGTCCAGGGTAGTAGGTGGAGCTTGAAAGTGGTCTTTCACCTGGACACGTGATTAAAAATTCACCAGACAGCAAAGGCAGGTAGCCCTGAAGAATATGCTGCATGTTTTATTTTTAGGAGGCGATTTCATCAAATCCTATTTTTCTTCTGAGGGCTTTGAAGTTCCATGAAGCTGATAAAAATCTATTTGAATCAGTGATTATGTTCAAAGAGGAGACGAACAGGAGGCCAGACAGGCCTTTGTTCAGATTGGCAGTCTCTTTCGCTTATCTGCTGTTTTCAAGAATTCATAATTAGCTTTTGGAAGTACTGATAGTATTTATTGAAGGTTTTTCTTTCTTTTCCAATTACTAATGAATTTTACTTGTAAACTCTTTCTGGAACATAAAAAAGGTTTAGGAATTCATCAGCAAGTTCACTCTTTAATTGGAAACATTAGAATTCTCACAACTGTCGCGGAATGACGACGCAGAATGTTTCACGTTTTCACGTACAGAGCACACACGGAACAATTTGACGACACAAAGTACAATGAGAAGCAGCTTCTCATTTCCCATGAAATTGACATCCACGAGGTGCTGGTAACTCACTGTATAACATACAAAATCCAGGTTCTTTTTGGAAACGCGAATGACTGATGATTTTAATTTTGTTCAACAAATTTATTGAGCACCTGTAGGGCACAATATTGATGTATTTTAGTCAGCAATAGAAAGCATGGTACACGATGACCGTGAGATGCTGCATTTTTAGCATGAAGAAGAGTTTTGATAAGAGATCTTTCTTACTCTCCACCATGGGGGATTACTACAAATGATCTTGACCTGGTGTGACAATCTGAGCTAGATTTTCAACCATGAGAAACAGGAAGCAAAACCATATACATCTTGAATTCATAAATGCAGCTGCTCCAGTCGCAGCAGCCTGAACAGGACCCAAACGTACATTCCCAAATCGTAATTCTCATGGCACTCATTTTGTGTCCAGAATTTTCTCAAGTGACGTCATTTTTTGGAAAGTAATTAACACATTCTAATCAAAACATTTTCTAATAATATTTTCAAGCATTTCCACCAGGGGGCACTCCCCTCATTGAAAGCCTGGGCCAAAAAAACAGAAAAAAAAAAAAAAACCCTGAAGGTTTCTTAAAACACCTGAGACTGTCTACACTGGCTGCTTTAGAGCTCTTGGAATCTCCCAGGATTTGAGACCTCAGTCTAGACCCTCCCAACACATCCCAGCAGAAAACCAGTACTTGCTCTTGTTAGAATAATTAAGTGAAAATAAAATGCTTTGCCCCGAAAACGCTTTGTATGCTCAAGTGAGACATCATGCCAACCTCAAAATGTGGTTAGAGAAATTTCTAAATCCTCTCCCAAGTGACCTGCTGTTACTTTAAGCTATACAGGAATGACTCCAGCCTCGTGTTAACAAGACTTGATATCGTTCTGTATTTTTTTCCCGTGTTGGTTTTCTCACCATGGTTCTCTAGTGGAAAGAAAGGATATTCTGTTGAGATCCCTGAATATCTAATTTCAGATTTCCCAAATGTAATAGCATCCTAAATGTTTACAGGATCTCTTTTGATCTACCATTATTTTCTGAGCTGTGGTTGGTTTATGATGCTGTGTTGGTTTAGACGTGCAGCGCAGTGATTGAGTTTCTATGTGTGTGTGTGTGTGCACATGCATGTATGAGGATACTCTCGCTCGGATTCTCTTCCCTTGCTATCAACTGTTGAGTGTCGTTCCCTATGCTGTGCACTGGGTCCTTACTTACATGTCTGCGTAGTTTATTTACGTAGATGCTATTTATCTATGGTGATGTATGTGCATGAATCCGTCTCCTAACTCGCCCCTTCCCCCTTCCTCTTTGGGAACCGTAAGTTTGTTTTCTGCGTCTCTGAGTCTGTTTCTGCTTTGTAACTGAGCTCCTTTGTGTCACGCTTTAGATCCCACATATAAGCGGTATTATGCAGTGTTAGCTTTGTCTGACTTCACTTAGTATAATTTCTAGGTCCATCCATGTTGCCACAAAATTTTCTTAAATTACTGAACAGTTACTGCATATAAACATCTTACAGAGTGCCACATAACTTTTCACTGAAGGCTTACTTTGAGTAAATTAATAATTACCATTAGAATTTTCCCATGGGGAGCATAACTTGTTCTTAAGTTTCTGTCACCTGTTTGTAATTTTTTTCCTTTTATGCTCCAAATACACATAATCCATTTAATAAATATTTTTCAAACATGTGGCAGGCATTGTTCTGAGATAATATTAAAGGGTATTAGATTATTCTACTTGAGGAATTTATAACATTGTATTTATATGTACTATATGTTAATATCTCTTTCCCTATGGTTAAGATAGACTGCTTTGCCAAGGACATCTTTTAATATCTTAAAAATTTTTAATCCCCATTTGGTGGGCAAGGAGAGCAGGGGCTTTTTTTTTTTTAAAAAAAACACCTATTTTAAAGCTTGTTTCTGAGACCTGCATTTTTTTGGTTTCAACATGACATATCAAAAACCCAGTCAATCTAATTAGTTGGTCTTGTGCAGATTAAATAGCTGGGTGATTGACTGCCTGTTGGACTAGGTTTTAGTTAAATTGACTGGATGTTTTGCTTTTGTGTAAACACAGTTGCAACATTACCTGTCAGTATCATGAATGAAAGGACAGACACCCTTCATCCTTCAGGCACCTTTCTTAGGGTGAAGCTGGCTTCCCTTGTGTGGACCAAGTGAGAAAGCAGAATGAACTCCTGAGCCCTCTGAGCCTGCTGGAGGTCCTTTTTAACAGCAGTCTCCAGATCAGTTTTAAAGTGGACACCGCTTTTATATTGTATGTTCCCGACTGTTATCTTGAGGCAGTAGGCCACATTAGCCCCGAGGAATTGGGAACAAAACCAGGTTTGTGCTTCGAGGAAAACCATGAAAAAACCCCCGTGTTTAACCCTGGGGCTTGGTTGTTTTGACACTTGACCTCCCTGCCCCAAATGTACCCCATCGTCATTTTTTCAGGGTTATCAGAAAGTGAAATTTGCAAATTATAAAGAGGTCTTGACAACATTTTATCCTGAGCCATATTGTGATAAACTGAAATGTAGGAAGCAAACATGACTTGGCATTCCACGCATTATTTCATGTAGAAGATTGAAGAGGTGAGGGCTCCTCAGCCCTTACCAAATGGGCAGGAAATGTTTCTAATCCTTGTATTTCACATACTCCCTTAAAGAGAATTGTGGAAAACCACCCACTTGAAAACATTCTTCCAAAAATTAAGTAGTTGACAATGCTCTGTTACTTGGGAGGAGCACCCGAAAGGCGTTCACTGTAGTGGTTTGTGCATTTCTCCTAGCACTAATAGGAGTATTCCTCAAGAAATGGGATTATTACAGAATTTGATGATATTCTTTTTCATGGCGTGCTGCGATGGTATTTTGCAACGTGGAAAAGGGGTTACGTATCTCATGTAAAGGGTGGTTTGTGAAGTTCAGAATTTCAGCCTGTTCCTGGGTGGTGTATAGCAGGCTTGGGGGTTGTCAGGATGGTCTCCTTAAGGGTAAATAGAATCACTTGTCATCGACTCCACAAGGAATACCGTAAAATTCTCGCCTCTGAACACCTCGTGTCCATCTTAGGTGATGGCTTAGCGATGCTCTTCCCTAGCACGTTGCGATTTGCTTTCGAGTCTTTCCTCTGTGACCCTGCTTCTCTCGCAGTGCCTTTGCGTCCTTGCGTGTTGGGCTGTTGGCACTCCGCTGCCTTTGTGTAGGCAGCTTGGGAACTGCGCAGTTCAGTGCTGGTGTATTACGAACATTTCATTTATTCCTAACTTGCCTCAGTCCTCACTCTGTGAAAGATTTCATGGCAAGTTAAGCTGCTCAAAGGAAGGAGACCAATTAGGCAGTTGCAGTTTATGTTATGTGTAAAGCAGACGCTTAATAAAATTAAGAACACAATTGAGGCTCTCTTCTCCACCACTTCAATTGTAACTAATATATTCCTATGTAGAATTGATGCTTCTGACTGTTCATTTTCCGAGCAGAGTGGAGACGAAAAGGCAGGCATCCCCACGGACCGGCAGGGACCCGCTCACCCTGTGCCGTTCATTCCCCGCAGGGCTTGCTTTCAGAAATCCTCCGAAAGGAAGAGGATCCCAAGACTGCGTCCCAGTCTTTGCTGGTAAACCTTCGGGCTATGCAGAATTTCTTGCAGTTACCGGAAGCTGAGAGAGATCGAATTTACCAGGATGAAAGGGAGAGGAGCCTGAATGCGGCCTCAGCGATGGGCCCTGCCCCCCTGATAAGCACACCGCCCAGCCGCCCTCCCCAGGTGAGGCTCCTTTTCCTCCTCATCCTTTGCTGCTTTCAGGTTTTGTTTTTAAAAAAAAAAAAAACGCTAAGGAAGACTCTCAATAAAAAAAATAGAAAGATAGATGCCTAGGGAGATTTTTTGAGGAGCAGTAATTCATAGTTGCTTGAGGAGAATTTAGTCTGAACTCACTAACTCTGGTTTAAAAACAATAAGCTACTAATTAGATGGGAAAAAATCACTTTCCATTGCTTCATTTTGGGGGTGAAAAGTGACCTTCAAATGAGATATTTGGCCCTACTACTACGAAGTAAAAATGTGTTTTAAACTCAATAGGAAAATGTAATGAAGCCCATTTTATCCCTACCAGTTTTAGAACCACCATTTGAATAGTAAATAAATAAAAATAAATAAATAATTCCATTTGTATTTATGCTTTCCAATACGAACTGCAGCTGGTACCAATTACACATCATCTCGTTTGTAATCTTTCATAATTAAGTTTAATACAATCCTTAAAGGCAGCTTTAAATGGACTGATAAGGAATTCCATCCATATTCCCAGAAATGGGCACATTCTCTGTTTTCCACGTTTTTGCATTTCTTAGAAAAGTCAGCTTCCTTGATTATTTTTTAAATCAAGTTTAAAAGGTGGCCTTATAACTATTATAAAAATTCAAGAAGTTAATTTCAGCACAAACTATTAGATATAAGCATGAGAGTGGATTAGACTTAAAATCTTCAAGGAAGTGTATTTCTTACAGATTTAATTTGTGTTTTGTGCAGTTCTTAAAAATAAGGTCAGCTAAAATGACAAAAAGTGAATATAGAATACTAATTTAAAGTACTTATGTAACATAATGTCATAACGAAATTATCTCTTAATGTTAATTTCATCCATAGTAAAAAATAGCCATTCATTTCCAAGTATAGAAATAAAGTTCATTCAACACTAGAGATGAAACTGCCACAGAAACTCCATAAATGAGAAATAGACATAATGTACAGCCACTTGTGGAGGGTCTTAAGCTGCATATTGCGATGTTCTGAAATGATTGCTTTTTAGAAACATCACAAAAGTCCAATTTCTCCATTTTATTCAATGAAAATCAATTTGGTCCTGATGTCTGTCGGAGCAGAGTAAGAAGGCGTTGCTGTAATTGTGAGTAGGAAAGACGTGTGTCTCCAGCAGAAAAGCATGGCTCCCATATACACTCATGTGTACCCATCTCCTGCATAGACACGTATTGAATTTGATCTGTAAGGCTTCTCTAAGATACTCCTTACAAATAAGAGCGAGGAACTCTTTATAGACATACATGACGTTTGTAAGAGCGGTTAAACAAAAACTGCTCTCCTTTGGACTTGATTGAACACTCAGTTCAGAGTTAATTTACGTACCATCGCTAATTTCGCTGCTGCAGTCATCGTTGGAAGGCCTCTGGGCAGTTATTGTTCTTATCCCTTAATCTGCAATACTAGCAAAAAGAAGGACTTATTTAAGACCAGTGCGAATTTAATTGTTGAGTTTCTTTCTTTTTTTTTTTTAAATCTGTTCAAATATTTGGCATAGTAGTTCCCTAATAGAGCGTTTGTTTTCTAGGATTTTAATGCCTTTATTTGCTTTTCAAATGTGAGTCTGCTCTCCTTATTCATCAACTGTTTTCTTTAGCCAAAGTAAGATTAATTCTTAATTGTGATACTTATTTTGGTATACTTGTAAGATCCTCAGGTTGCTTGCCTATATGTATATCTGGAGACTATCTCTGATGAGAGGTTGGGCTAGAAACTGTGATTTATTTTGTCCTGAATTGCTGATGAACTGGTTGAGCCACCCTCAGCTGATGTGCTGGTTCTAAAGAGGAGTTGAGACTAGGCCTGTTAGCCTGGATGTTTAGCCAGTGATGCATGTACTTGGATACAGAAAAGTCTTAATGAAGATCTTTCAAAGAAAAAGCTTTTATTTGCACAATAGTATTGTCCATCTAACAAAACTCTGAAATGATTCTGATACATGTGAATAATTTTATTTCACTGCTTCGTATAAATCTTCAAGGCATCTTACATGTTTCACTGGATGGCACCTCATCGAGCGTCCCTGTTCACTCCCTGATTTTATCATACCAGACCTCGCAGCCAGTGTGTTCACGTTTTACCCTTCGGCAGTGATGCAATGAATTAGATTTGGGGGAATTTTCAGTGTATGAAATGTATTGTCAGTGTAGAATGAGAACTTTGGATTTAGAAAAACAGGTGATAGAGCGGTTGAATTAGTACTGTCTTGGAGCAGCTGAAATGCAGTGCTTACCAGTACCACATGGGAGGTTTTCATGTCCTTATTTACGAATGACTAAAATGGGAGGAAAGGATGAAACCACAGATCACAAACGGACAGCAGAATTCTGTCTCTTTACTTTTTGTGTTTTGCCAGAGAGGAGTCTGTATGAAATCACTGTGCGTTTCTTTTCCCCCGAGTGAAGATGCTCGAAAGCTGTTCTGAGACAGGTCTTTGGCTTTTGCACTGGACCCGGACAGGCTTTGTTTCTAAAGAACTGCCTGTTGCAGGCAGAGGTCCCTTGTGGCTCACAGAGACCCAGGGCCCCTGACAAGAGAATGGAGCCTCTTCCAGCTCCTTCCCTGGGGAATGTAGGTCATATAGGGGATGACTGGAAGTTCCTGGCTTGTACCAGACCGAGGCCCTAACCCATGGAGGTGCTCGGATTCTAATCATCTGCAGGAAGGGGCTTCCGCAGGCCCCAGGCTTCACTCCCAGGAGAGCCTCCCCCGGGGAAGGCATGGACCACCTGCAGAGGCTCTTGGCTGGCCTCGCCTTGGTGAGATGGCCCTGTGCACCCCTGTCCATCAGACTTCAGAGAGGTAGCCACGCCAGGAGCTTTGTTGAAAGTATATTTTCACAGTGTATATGTTCTAATTTGAGAAATGCAGATACCGTGGGACTTCCATAGCAGTCCAGTGGTTAAGACTTGGCCTTCCAATGCATAGGGTACGGATTTGATCCCTGGTCTGGGAGCTAAGATGATCCCGCTTGCCGTGTGGTCAAAAAAACCGAAGCATGAAACAGAAGCGATTATTGTAACATGTTCAGTGAAGACTTTAAAAGTGGTCCACCTCCCCCCCACCCCCCATAAAAAGGATATCTGATTCACGATTTTCTGAGCACCTTCATGTACATGAATTCCTGGAATTCTTGTACCAACCTTTTGGTGGGAGAAAGATGGGAAAAGTCACAGACTTTGTTCTCAAATCCTCTGGTCAGTGTGCTGTTCTTGCCCCTACCTCAAGCCACGTCCTGAGAACATAGATTAGAAAGGAGAAGATGGAACTTGGAGACTCTGTTTGTCAGAGAGGATGAAAATCTGTGTTACCAGCTAAGAAACAAGAACACAGATGAGAACGTTGTCCTGATGAAATTGACCGTTTGACAGAGGATCTGCTTTGGAAGACGTTGGACAGTGGGCGTTTCTGAGATTGTAGAGGAAAGAGCCGCTTTGACAGAAGGAATATCTGACAGACACCAGTCCCTCCAAAGAACCCCTGATCTGAGAGGTTTCTTTTCTATCACTTGGCAGATTAATTTTATTAGTAGTAATTAACTATTACTTTCTGAGAGTTGTCTATTCCACCAAACATAGCCATTTTAAGTTAGGGGTTTCTGTTTAGATGTGCACTTAGTATGGATTTATTTGTATGTTTTAAGATATGTGACGTTTGAAGTTAAATTAGCATTTGCTGTCTTCCTAAGGACTGTTCAAAAGCCTATAATTATCAAGTTTTAACTTTTACTTAAATTATATAATTACTTTTCCTATTTTTTTTAACATATCTTTAAGGAATTCTTTGGTTTCTTCTGAAGTAAGATGTGATATTTTATAGTGATGTTTTAGAAGATGTACAAAGTTGATAGATGCAATATACAGTATAATTAACTTAATCTGATAGCTTTACCCTTCTGTCTCTTTACAACAAATTCTTCTATAATATAATAAAACATTAGTTATGGGCAGGAACTTCACACTTGATAAAAGTTTTATTATGAGTCGCTTGACCAGTTTTATGTTAAGATCACATATGTGCTTGGAAAATACTTCTCCTTAATAGTCATCTTTTAAAAGCTAGAGGACTTTTGAAAAGTCCATATTTGGAAAATAACCAATATTGTTTCTACAAAAGGAAGCAGAAAAGGATAGAGCCGTGATACTCCAAACAGGGTTAATATATACAGATTTGAAAATGGAGGCTATTTTCTGTCACCAATAGGAATTCCTCAAAATAGCACATGTCTTACATAACATTACTAAGGAAACATTTATAGTTTGCCTAACTTGAAAAATAAATTTAGATCGGATTTTTTAAACTAATGATAAAAGCATTTGCTACTAAAAATTAGACATTCATGAGCTAGATTTAGCCAAGGGCCACCAAAAAGCAGGTGCATTATGTCTTAAAAAGTAACAATTTTTCCAAATAAAGAAGTCCTATGTAATGACCCCTCCAGTGTACTGCGGTGTTTTCTAAGATAAGCATTGCTGTTAGACCCAAGTTCAGTCCTCAGCCTTGCCCCGTGGACAGATGACTTGACTTAACCTCTGTTAGTTTTCTCAATTTAAAAACAGCAGTAATAGAACATTAATATTAAGCTACTCAGGGCTCTTATGCAGGTGAATGTACCTTAACCCAGTGCCCAGCTTATAATAGACAGCTAAGGTCGGTTTCTCTCATTATCATAATTATTATTAGAACTGCAGCAGACTTCGACTTGTGTGTGTGCTCACCCTCGCGCACGTGTGCGGTGTGTGCTCACCCTCGCGCACGTGTGTGGTGTGTGCTCACCCTCGCGCACGTGTGCGGTGTGTGCTCACCCTCGCGCACGTGTGCGGTGTGTGCTCACCCTCGCGCACGTGTGCGGTGTGTGCTCACCCTCGCGCACGTGTGCGGTGTGTGCTCACCCTCGCGCACGTGTGTGGTGTGTGCTCACCCTCGCGCACGTGTGCGGTGTGTGCTCACAGGCGCTTCCCGGTGCCAAGGGCGACCCCGGTAGCGTCCACTGTGTGTATAGCACGTGTGGCGTGCATGCCTAGGACGGCTTGAGGAATTCAGCAGTGTGTAAAGGAGCAAAAAAAAAAGAGAAACCTTCACGGGGCATTTGTGTTCTGCCGCACGATTCGCGTGAAGTCAAAAGCAGGCCCTCGTGCCGCACCCTGCCCCCGCGCGGGAGGGGTCTAGCAGAAGGCTCCTTCTTAACTACTTCCCGGCGCCTCTGTAATGATGGAGCGGTGTGCGCTGCCTTGATAAAAGCTATTCAGAGAGCAACGGCCTTTCTTTTACCTCCTCCGCTATTTGCGGAGAAGAGCTAGAGAGTAGTTTGTTTTGCCTGGAATGAACTACTTTATGAATTTTAATGTGTGATATAATATTAAAAGCTAAACCAGGATTAAAGAAGATTTTTTTTTGTGCTAAGCTAAAATAGTACTTAGTAGAGTGAGGTATAAAAGATTTTTGTTTCCATTTTTACCTGGGGAAAAAAATTTCAGCTTTCATATTTTTGAAAAGCTGTCCAAGTCAGTTCCCCTTAAGCAATAGCTTGTGTTTAGGGAAAAAAATGTGATTCCAGAATTCTAATAGCTTATCTCTGATGAGATGCCTATCCGAGCCAACAAGATGATAAAGAAGAGCTTTTCTAAATATTTTTAAAATGAGTAATAGAGTTCGTTAATATTTTTTAAAGTTACTGCTCTCACTTAAAAAAAAATGTTTCATGTGCTTCTTTTCCACTTTTGACCATGTTAGCTGCTAGGAAATGGTTATTTGATTTTTTTTTTGTAAATAATTTAAAATGTTTGCTTGTTGATTCAAGTGTCAATTGCTTTATTAAAAAAATTAAACCAAAGAAAATTTTAGAAGCAAAATTACAAGGTTGAAACAAATGATTATGGCCCACCTAGAAGATAAATTCTCAAGCATCATTTTTACAGAAGAATGAAAATTACTTACGAAACACGCTGCAACTCCCAAGTTTCCAAAGCCTGCCCTCTTAACGACTGCTAAGCAGATCACTACCAAGGAACTATTTCTTCCAATGCACTGGACTCCGTGCCTCCATTTCCATAACATTCAGTGTTCAAAGTGATTGAAATTGCTTTTCTTTTCTCTTTCATTTAAGCAGTGAGAAAAATAGGTATTAAAAGGGACCCCATGGGGTGATCAAATCTATCCTTCTGCCTCAAAGCAAGACCACCCCAGAGCAAAGTTGTGAATCTCACCAAAGCAACTTTGTAGGCAGTTTATGGTAATGCGGTAACTCTGTTGGCTCCTAAAGTGGTGTTTAGCAGATTATTGCTTCAAAGCCGGTGTCTATGCTTGGTGGCCTCAGTCCTTAACTGCCTCCCTGAGTGCCCCTGCTCGCTGGAGCCCCAGAGCTGGCGAGGGCACCTGTGAGTCCAGCCTCCTGCCATCTCTGATGCCGGTGGGCCCCGTGTCCTCCCTGGGGCTGTGGTCCAGCCGTTTCCCAGCATCCATGTTTCTGAGCTCCCAAGGCTAGTGTCCAGGTAGGAGGGTCTAGCCACATCCTCCAGAGGTGAGTTATCTTGCTAACTGGCTGCAAGTTAGAAAGGGAGTTGGATGGCAAGCTGATCTTTACTTTCTAAGTGCAGGGAATTAGATTGCATAATTAATTCTGCCCCTCTTTTGATACCAAACATTTGGAGGCAAGGTGAAATACGGATTAGAAGTCTTGCTGTTCGGGAGAATATGTCATCTAGGGCCCCAAATTATTCGTTTATCCTAAAGTGAGCTTCAGTTTCCACTGTTCATAGTAGATGAGAGGAAAGGTCCAAGACAGTCAGTATGTAGAGAACGGAATCTGGATTCTGTAAAAGGCGCAAAGAAAAGCGGTCTCCGATGAGTCATGTTGTCGGGAGCAACGTGGTCCTGCGTCTCCAGGAACTTTCCGTTTATGTTTCCATCCGTTTCCCAGTAAAAAGCAGCTACGTGGTTCATACGTGCATGTCCCAGGCTGGTTCCTGTAACTGCGTAATAAAAGTCAAATTTTTATTTTAATGATTGAAAGTATTAAGGATTGCTTTTTAAGTTTTAAAAAAGATTATGATATCAGTAAATTTTGAGGTTGATTTCCCCCCTAAATTTTTTGTCATTTTTCTGGTGATATCTGCTTATCATTTTTACCAAAGGGATTGATATTTGATTCCTCAGTCAAGATTATATAGTTTGAATATATTTTGTGTGACTTGCAGTCATGTTCTATTAAATATTGTAAAATATTTTCTTATTGTCTGGTTCCACAAGTTAAAAGGAGATAGTTATACAGGGGTGCCAGGAAGCGATGAAATAATTACACGGAACAGCTTGGACGTGCACTTGTAAAATGCAGCCACCTTTATGATAATTAAGCAAGGCACTCTACCTGTTTCATGGATGGATAGAAGATTTAAATATGCAGCTCTGCAAATGGCTTTGTTATGGAAGATTTTTAAATGAAACATAAGTGGAAAAGGCATAAAAAAAGAGTCTAAAATTAAAAAGGCCATAGTATATAATAGCTATTAGTGGTACGATTGTCTATTAGGCATCAGGTACCCAACAAAGATACAGCACTGTGCATTACCGTTTTAATTGTGAATTTCCTTTGTTAGAATTGCAATGGAAGGTAATTGGGTAACAATTAGTTTAGGGTTTTCAAGTCTTTGAAACTATTCTGCTTTCCAGAAAACTTACTTTATGGCATTATAATTCCTGGTTGTCAGCTGGCAGTTGCTGTCATATTACAGATGCAATCACCTGTGGCAATATGACTTCCTTACCTTAAGCAATCTGATCTCCAGCTAATAACTCATGTTGAATGACCGCCCTGTTGATCACCTGGATCGTAAAAGGAGCATCAATGTCCAGTTTGGATGCTGAGCCTGAGAAGCTTCAAAACAGTTTGGCCAATGGTAAATGACAGGCATGTTCAAAATGTTTTGTAGGTGAAAACAGCTACTATTGCCACTGAGAGGAATGGGAAACCAGAGAACAATACCATGAACATTAATGCTTCCATTTACGACGAGATTCAGCAGGAAATGAAGCGTGCTAAAGTTTCCCAAGCTCTGTTTGCAAAGGTGGCAGCTACCAAAAGCCAGGTAAGCGCCTCTGCTCGGCGTGCAGACTGTTGATCTGCGGTGCCTGTGAAAGTGCATCCACAGGAGTGTCTGTCTGCAGCTGGAACTGTGTCCCCGAGAGGTCACGGTCTCCCGGCGTGTTGACAGCTCTGGGGTGAGACAGGGTTCAGAGTCAGGTAACAGATCCTCGATTGTGTTTCCTCCAGCAGCCGTCGTCCAAATCACAGATTTCTCAGTAAATCCCTCAGCCAGTTAATAGTTGTTTCCAGAAGAGTATTGTAGTGTGTAGGAGGTTTCTCCATCTGGTCTATTGTAGTGGAACAAATAATTTGAGTTATTATTATTTCATTGGAACTTGGGTGACCTTGACTTCCATCCTAAAACACGGTGAATACTGTAAACTACTGTGGTTCGTTTTTGTCCCAACTCTGGCGTCTACCGCCATTGGGCGCACTTATTAAAGCAGACTCACACACACATATCTATCTTTGCATATTAATAATTATGTGCACATATATATGACACAGATTTAATTACAGTTAGAAAAACTGTCTAAATCTTTTAGACACCATGTATGATATATGGTACACAATTTTGATTATAGTTAGAAAAATTGTCTAAACCTTCTGAATCATGAATGAATAGAACTAAATTTGGAAAAGTTACAAATATTTACAAGATGACATAAAAAAGGATAGATAATGCAGTCTTTTATCAGTATGATATAAATTGATAATTTAAGTTTATCAAATGGAGGGCCATCTACACGAACAAATTCACAGTTATCTACAAGCTCTTGTTCAAAGGCAGGAATACTTTGTAAAGGACCGGAAGAATGCTGAAGTTTCTTCCTCTTTGCAGAAAGATTTCGATCCCTGGGTTGGGAAGATCCCCTGGAAAAGGGAAAGGCTGCCCGCTCCAGTATTCCGGCTGGAGAATCCCATGGACCGTATAGACCATGGGGTCGCCAAGAGTCGGACACGACTGAGCAACTTTCACTTCACTTGATAGCGCTATCCAAGTGAGATTGAGAGGCAGTCAAAGAAATTTTAGACAAATACATTTCATTATCATTAGTGAACTCTCCTTTTTAACATAGCCTGTCTGCTGTCAACTTCTGACAAGATTATACCATCCTGAGACTTACTTACAATGTGATGTATTTATAATATAATACTTTTATTATTAGATTTTTCTGGAATTTTACTCTAGCAACATTAATAGTGGTCCTTGATGGGAGTTTTGCTTAAGAAGAGGTTGTTCTTGTTTAAGTTATAGGCTGGCTGAAATACTTAAGGGGTATCTTGGAAATGTTATAGAAAAATGGTTAAACTCAAGCTGTGGACTGTAAAAATTATAGCTTTATAGGCCACATGCCTGCCTACCCTTCAATCACTGTCAAAGTGATAATTTCTACAATAATATGTTTCTTTTATTGTGAGATTCTAAACATCAAGTGCTGTTTAAACATTAAACTGAATTGTTTATGTTAGTGCCGTACCCAGCGTGTCATACATCAGGCCACCGTAATCTCTCATGGAATGTAAAATTCTGTCATGAATCATGGCTTGTATATCGGAAATTACTGTAATTTTGATTGGAAATTACAGGGCTCTTGAAATGTTTCTAATTATGATAGAATGTTAGAGCCGCTTCAAACCTGTGTGCGTCTTCAGATGTCTTCATTTACATGCCAAGACTCGGCATTAAGGAGCACTGTCCTGTGCACGTCGCCCCTCACCCATCCACCCTGCGCCGTCTTGCTATTTAGTATAATTAGGATGAGGATCTCCTAGTTCAACGTATTTTGTCCCACCTTTCTCTGTGATTATACAGCTCTTCTGACCTTTCCAATTAAATTACCAAGACTAACAGACTGTCTTCTTGTCAGGCCAAACACTTTCCCCAGATCTCCAAAATAGATAAACAGAGAAACTACACATGCATTATTGCAGTAAGGGGCAGCCTTAAAACCCACAAACAGAAACAGACCTTAAAACTTTCTGGTAAGTGGGCATCTGTCACCCAATCCCTGTCCCAGCCCCCCTCACCCGCCGACCCATTTCCTGTCTTACGAAAGCATATCTCCCGACTAGCAGCCTTTTGGCTGCCTTCATCCTTGCTTTCTTTTAAACAGAACCCCGGTTCTGCCCGCCTAAGCTGAGTTTCTGTTTTCGGAGCTATTCAGACAGTTGTTCAGTTCAGTTCAGTCGCTCAGTCATGTCCGACTCTTTGCGACCCCATGAACTGCAGCACGCCAGGCCTCCCTGTCCATCACCAACTCCTGGAGTCCACCCACACCCATGTCCGTTGAGTCAGTGATGCCATCCAACCATCTCATCCTCTGTTATCCCCTTCTCCTCCTGCCCTCAATCCTTTCCAGCATCAGAGTCTTTTCACGTGAGTCAGCCGTTCGCATCAGGTGGCCGAAGTATTGGAGTTTCAGCTTCAGCGTCAGTCCTTCCAATGAATATTCAGGACTGGTCTCCCTGAGGATGGACTGGTTGGCTCTCCTTGCAGTCCAAGGGGCAGTGGTAGCAATGGGTTGATAATGTCACGTGAGTGATGTTCTGGGCAGGGTTGAGCATCCTTGCTTTGTGTCCCTGTCTTACAAAGCTCCCCGTGAGTCACTTTCAACCACGTCAGTTGCAGCTTCTGTGTATCTGCCATGATGAAGTGTTCCCCGGGACCCTCAAAGCTGCTGGCTCATCTTCTCGGTACTGGTTGAAAGAGAATCCAGTGGGCTGTTGGGATCCAACAGACTGTTAACTTTCATCCCCCCACATCACAGTTCCCAACTACTTATTTACTGGAACTTCATTAAAAAGCATTTCTGTCGCTTTCTCTTCATTCTTCAGTTGAGATGTTAGCTACCCGCTTCATGAAAATCTGCAGGTTGATGATTGCTGAAAAATAAGACCATCCGAAAATGGTATGCATCGCTGAGAGAGGAAGCCTGACTTCACAAGGGCAGGTAGTCGTGGACGGGCTATGCTCTCTTGCCATGGTTTATGTGAAGGAAATATATAAACTGGAATACAAACCGAAACAAACAGAGTCTTCAGATGAGACCGACCTGTTGCATGGTCAGAATTCTGAACTGTGAGTTGCTCGTGCCTTGGACGCACGTGCCGAGGCCCGTCAGCACGCAGGTCCCGCCAGGTTCCGAGGGGAGAGCTGGAGGCCCTCCCTTGTCAGCCCGTTCAGGCCCGTCCGCTCCTGTACCTGGCCCTGATTCTCTCTGTCGGCATTAACGTTCATCACCTTTTTTGGGCTAGCCCCCGTCATGTACTGTACATTGCCTGCATTTAGTTCTCAGTAACCCTGTGAGCTATAACGCTGATTTCCTCCTTTCACACACGAGGGTCACCTGACTACAAGTAGGAGCGCCCACCCCAAGTTCTCTGCATCACTATGTTAGTGTCTTCTCAGGGTTCCAGGTAGCATCAGGACCAAAGTTAGCTCCCCTCTTCCAGGAAAGAGGAGTTCGGGATGCTGAGCTAATCAGTGGTCGGAACGGTGGGGGCTTTCCTGTCTTCATTGACATCTTCACGGATTATGGGTTCTCGCCATCGGAGGGTTCTCGGAACCCGCGCTTCTTCACGCCTGGTTGGGGCTGGGGTGCAGCTAGGGGTGCCTGGTGAGGACTCAGAGGGGCCGTGGTCCCGGCTCTGTCACTGGCTTTAGGGCACCAGAAGATGGGAGGGGTCTCATCCTGTCCTGTACGTGGAAAAGCGTTGAAATTTACAGCACTGTAACACAGATAATGGCTTGTAATGTGTTAAGCCAGAGACTCAGACCTTCACACAGAGTGACTTATTTATTACCTATTTATGTATCTCAGATACCTTTCATTTTCCAAGTAAAGCTTTAGGTAGGTTGCCTCAGTGGCAGGCAGCAGAATTCTTTTAAAAGACAGCACAGCTCTAGAAAGTTGTGGAGCCAGATACGTAGTAACTGTGGTCTGCCACGACTAATGCGCCAGCGTGTTTTCAGGAAAAGAAACCAGCTCTGCAGACCCCACCATTGCACCTGTATTACATTTTCTCTTCGA
Organism: Budorcas taxicolor; assembly: GCF_023091745.1. Classification (NCBI taxonomy): domain Eukaryota; kingdom Metazoa; phylum Chordata; class Mammalia; order Artiodactyla; family Bovidae; genus Budorcas; species Budorcas taxicolor. The sequence continues at coordinate 219,538,468 of NC_068910.1, read as the reverse complement.
TGAGTAATAGGAATGAGATTGTTTTTAACTCTAATAGAAATGTCTGGGTAAAATATGGAAGTGCAGACGGAAGGTAGGCTGCTTTTTGTGCTTGGGTAGGAAAGCAGGCTAATGCAAACTTTAAAAAGATGATATGCTTTAAACATAACGCGAATAGCTACAAATGAATACACTTTATATTCTGGGTATTCAAATAAGGAGCCATTTTTTTTCCAAGTGAATCATACTGGAATTTTATCAAACATTTAGTCTGATAACATTCAAATAATTACAGGAGCAGAATTCGCTAATTTTACTGTTAAAAAAAAATAGTTGATTTGGGTAATAACCATTACGGTATCAAGGTTCAGTTACTGTTCAGTGGTTATAGTGTTTTCATATGGGAGATGGAAATGGAATTCTTTCCTTAATGGTGGCAGATGTTGGAATCTAATTTTATTCCACAGCAAACCCCCTGAGAGCTCTGAGACTTAAGGTGTATGTCCAGCAAGGGGACATTAGCAGTGCTGTAGGCCTTGCCTTGTACATCGAGTTGTTACATTGATTTTCGTGTTTGTGGAGGTGGGGCTTGCAGGTGCAGTGATGCTGTCGGAGTGAAGGGCTTTCACCGTGCCGCTGCACCCCCTCTTGCATTTAGAAAGAGATTTCTCCCTGGTGCTTTACTGAACAGGGTATTTCTTTTAGGTAAAGCAGTCAGACAATGGAAATTCTATTTGACCGAACATGCTTTCAGTAGAATCGTTTGCAGTCTCTACCCACTGGTCCTGGCAAGTTACCGGACACTTTGGCTGCAACAACTTTGACTGGTGAATGGATGTGGTTTTTCGCACTAAAAAAAGAATTTCTGCCTCTGTGAAAATAGCATGCCAGTTAAAGCAACCAAATAATTCAAAGCCTCTTGCACGCTTTCACCTACTTTTCAGACACGTTTGTCGTGGTCAGACCTGTAGGACGGGAGAGAGAAGGGAGAGAGAAGGAGAAAGAGGAACGGAGAGAGAAGGAGCACCTTCGTGCTCATTGGGCTTGTAGGTAAAAAAAAAGGAAGTATCTTTGGATTTGGAAGTTCTTAGATGGTGATTGGAATGCCTTAAATACGAGTGAGACATATCACACATCATCGGTGGTGGAAATAGGGCTGCTGTTTGTTGTTGAGTCGCTAAGTCGTGACTGACTCTTTGCCACTCCATGGACAGTAGCCCAGCAGACTCCTCTGTACATAGGGCTAAGAATACCATTTTTGTGGCTGGTTATAGGAATCTACAGTGCTGAAATCCAGGAGAAAAATCACATAACCATGTGCATTCTGTATACCAGATGCATTCTGTATTCCAGCGTGTCAGCAAAGGCATCTTTTATTTTGTCAGAATCAAATTGCTCTCCTGGAAACCTCACTTGGAAGCTCCGTGCTGACTCACTCTTTTGGAATGTTCTCGTAACAGACTTCGCTGCAGCACTATTTCACCTGTGCAGCCTCCTGTCTCAGGACCGCAGGAGGCCCCTGCCCAGTTCCGTGATTTCCGGAGCCGCGTGCTTCCCCGGCAGCCTGTGGGAAAGCCTTTCCCCCGTGTCCCCAGGGCCCGGTCCCTTGGGCTGACGAGCTGCCTGCAGCCAGGATCCAGGGAGGGAACCGCCCTTCTCCACCTAGCGCCTTATTTTATCTTCAGTTATCTTTATTGGTGGGGAGGAGACCCTCAGGAGATGCAGGTTCCTGGACCAGCTTCCAGGGAGGAGGAAGAGGCATGAGGAAAGCTTGAGGGGAGGAGAGCAGTAAGGCGGCCCAAGGTGCAGCATCTCAGGACATGCTGGCCCGCCAGCTAGCCGCGCTGGGGAGGCTCCGTGCTGCCTGCGTGGCGAGGCCGCGCAGTCCTGCCCATCTCCTGTCGTGGTGTCCCGCACTGTGCGATCTCTAAGCGTCCCTCTGTCTAAATACCAGGGTCCCTGTTGGGTTGACTTTTCTTTTTTTTTCACTTGAATTATGCGTTTGCTTAATTTTTTATTGGAGCATAGCTGCTTTATACTGTTGCGTCCCTTTCTAGTGTGTAGAGTGATGCTAGTGAGTCAGGTGATGGTGGTGTAGGAGAACAAGGGGCCCGTTTAGATGCCCACCGCGCTGTAAGTAGGCTCCTTGCGCTCTGCAGCGTGCCCTCGTTAGTTTCCGATTTTACACATGGTGGCAGTAGCATATTTGTGACAGTCCCCCTCCCCAGCCAGGGATGGAACCCACGCCCGCTGCCCTGGAAGCAAGGAGCCTTGAGCACTGGACCGCTAGGGACATGGGCTTAGTTTCCTAAAGTGTAGACCTATCTTTCTGTTTCTAGGGCTCCCCAACCCCCGGGGTCTAAGGCCTGATCATAGGAGGTGAAGCTGATGTGCATACAGTGCACAGTAAATGAAATGTAAGGCACTTGAGTCATCCTGAGGCCAGCCCCGCCCCCCAACCTCTGGAAGAAGCATCTTCCACAAAACCGGTCCATGATCACAAAAAGTTTGGGGACCGCTGCAGTCTAGTTGATTGCTAAACAGGACTTCTGAAATTAAGGCTTTAAATACATAAACATTGACGTAATATGGCAGTTGAAAGGCACATGATTGTATGTTATACAGTGTTTTAAGAACTATATTTGTGAATCTGAATATGAGCTCTTTTCACATTTCTATGTTATAAAAACAAGCATGTATTTTAATTAATCTGGGGTTTGATCACAGAGGTAGGTTCAGAATTATTCAATAGAAATTACCTGCTGATTATATTTTTGGCTAAAATATCACGTAAAGGGGTGTTTTCCCCTTACACACTTGATATTGTTTATTTCAGAAAGTCAAACCAAAGCTTTTTGGTTATCTTATTGCCACCTGAAAATCCTTAAAAAAATTTTTTTTCTTCTAAAATTTAAGAGTAAGTAACTGGAGTCATGTAAATATACATTCCTCATTCTCCCATTTAGTAAGTTCATTGTAACAAGTATAATCATAACTCATTAAGCCCAGTTCTCCAGCTTTCAAAAAATGGCATAAACAATTTTTACTCGGGATTTGGAGAGAAGCAGTTTGTGACTATTGAGCCAGGTCTCTAAAGAGGGTGAGCACATGGGGAAGTTTGGGGAAGGTGACCCCAGAGCGAGTCCTTCAAGGCAGGCCAGCGTGTGATGCGATCTAGGGTATGAGTATACCAAGCATGCATTTGTAGAATCTACTGTATTTATTCTAAGGCCACCTTTTGTTCCAAAATGTAATATAAGTTGAAAAGTGTAGACTCAGGATATCTTATGAAAGTTCCTCTTTTTGGAAGCCTTCTGTTGGGTTGACCAGAAAGTTCGTTCAGGTTTTTTCCACCCAAACGGAACTGTCTGGCCAACCCAGTATAATTAGCTTGACAGTTGAAGAGTTAAAGGACGGGCTCCAGTAGCTCCAAAATGGGAGTAGGGGATACACCAGACCAGTGGGGTTTTAACTCTCAGCAGGAATGAACTTCAAAACGGAATGCTATTCAGCTCAACTTCGCGTGTAATTATAACACTGCTATAGTTCTTTAACAGACTGCCACGTGAAAAGACAAAGTGTTTTCTCAAAAGTCTCACCAGTTGTCTTTTATGGCTTGGGTAGTAAAGGTAGGTTTTATTTTAGCTTTATCTTCTTTTTCCCTCATATGAGAAATGAAAATAAAGGCCCTGTGAAATGAATGAGCTATGAAAATGCATTTATGCAAAATGACAATAGAGAAATAGCTCTGGAAGAAACTGCACTGGTAAAATTTCACACCAGTGAAAGGCCCTAAAAGAGAGATGGAAGAACTTATGTTGGGAATATGAATCTGATGTAGGATTTTTCGGCCCTGCTGAAAGAAGACCTTTAGTACCTTAAAAAGTAACCTTTCAGATTATTCACTCCCAGAACTATAGGTGTTTCGCTTTTCTACATGCTGTTCTTTTGCCTGATAAAATGACACAACTAAGTCATAGACCACCCGTTTAAATATCTAAGTAAACATCTATATCTGCATGTACAAAATATGTATATTTAAAGTCGATTTTAGAGATTAACAGGCACATAGCCATTCTATAATTTGTCATTAGATATCTTGTAAAAAGAAAAGCTTCGATCTGATTGCTAAAGAGGTGGAGCTGATCCTTTCTCTGAGACTTCATCTGTTTTGGTGTCTGGCCATGAGGATGGGTTCTCTTTCGAGCTCTTCATTCAGCCATTCCAGTGGCCTTTGGTGGTTTTCTTCTCTTCTCTTCTCTTTAAGCGATCCCGTTTTCAGCCCATAGGCTTCAGGAATTGGGCTGAAGCGCACAGTCTCATGGCCGCCCGCCTGCTCGGCCGCCGGGCGCCTCTGCTCCTGTAAATCGGATCATAGTCAGCATGCTGTCGTATAATAAGGTGTCTGATCCTTATTACCAGTTTGTTGATGCACAGACTCCTTCAAATTGACCATTGCAACACATGGTTTCCCCTGAAACTAGCTGTGATAATTAGCGTGGTTCTAATGAGACAGAATGTCACTGATCTTCTGCTGAACTGCCGAGTCCCGACGCTGCGGATGGGAGCTGTCAGAGCCTGCCATCTGTGACGGCGCTTGGCACGTCCCGGTGGCTGCCGAGAGCATGCTCAGTAGACTAGTTTCAGACAAATGGCCCTTTACTTGACGAGGGCCCTGCGTTCTGCTCAACTCGAGAACACTGGCCCCAACTTCGGCCTGTGCCAAGACCCATTTTGCGATCCGAGGGCAGAGAAATATGTAAACCTCTGTTGTAGGTTGCGGAAGAGAGGACTCTCTTATTTAGCAGGTGAATTTTCAGTGGCATTCCTTCCTTTGGGCTTTTTTCCCCTCCTCTCTCTTTTTTGTTTTTTTCCTTTTTTTTTCCCCCCAATGGCCCCATCCAGTCAGTTAAATGGCAAAGCAGTCACTGAAGAGCCTCTTCCCCGGTTTTCATCCTGCCTTGTTTAAAAGAGATTTGTTGAGGAGTTGGGCTGGCTCATCACGATGGAGCAGTCAGATGTAGCAGAGAGGGGAAATGAAAGAAACAGTTGAGAAGGTGTCTAGGAATACGCAAGTCGGATAGCAGAATGAAAACGGACAGGACCGTGAGATCTGAAAGCTCCAGAGAGGACTGGAGAGTTCTGTGTGTGTGTGGCTCTTTTTTTTTTTTCCTGGAGTACAAGTCCAGCGCTGCTTATCATTCCAAAATATGCTTTGTTGCTTTTTATTTCCTCCTCTCTGGCAGACCACACAGGGCTTGTTCTGAAGAACATTTTCACTAATCTGATCAGGCAGCCAAATACGCCGGGAAAACTGCTTTAATGATCCCACTAATTACCTCAAGTCAATATGAACTGTATTATTAGACTGAGGGAAAATATCCCATTAGGTCTCCCCCTTGGGAGTTCCTCCGCTTTGTGATGTCACCGGAGCCTTCACCCTCTCGCTTGTAATTAATTTTATTTACACACGCAGGCACGCACAAGGTCACACCTGCACAACCGGCGCTGGCCAGGGAGCGTGTGGCACTCGGGCTTAATCAGATCTGTCATAATTACCATTCTGCACGTTTCTGACACACGCTGTGAAATATTTCAATTTAACTGCCGCTACCAGCACAACCAGATGTAGTGCGAGCCTGGCTGCGTTGGAAATATTATTCCTCAGGATAAACTCTCTCCTCCTCCTCCTCTCCTCCCCCCCTTTGCAGCTAATGTAGCGCAGAAGCTGATGGGTCCTGTAAATCTTGAATGCAGCGCTAGATTGATAACAGGCGATTAGACAGTTTAACCACAAACAGCTTGTTCATTTTTCACAAATGAAAACCACATGTGGTGTAACTAAAATTTCAGGCCCCCCCTTTTTTTAAGAGTTGGGGGTCTGCATGTGTGTATATTGGAGATGTTCTTAAAAATAAAAGGCGATGGACAGAAGTTGTCTAGAAAAATAGAGAAGTTGCCTAGTTTTTTTTTTTTTCAGGTAGTTTTATCTAAACTATCATCAACTTCCTTTTTTTTCACTTTTGCCAAAACTCAGATGGAAAAAGATGGTACTCTCCATTTCCTTTTTTTTTTTTGCACAGTTTTTCTTTTTTCTTTTATTTATTTATTTATTTATTTATTGGATGGAAATGATAATATCCCTTTAGTCTCTGCCTTTTTATTTTGTCAGTGTCAAACTTTTTTTTTTTTTAACATAAATTCTGAAAGAATTTCTACAGTGGGTATATGCAGTTTTTTAAAGGAGAGTTTCCCTTATTTTTGTCAATGAAAAGTTGTCAGTTTAGGCATGGCGATCATATTCCTCACAATCCCAAAACAAAAATGGACCCATCAAAAATTTATTTCCCAGAGAAGTGTGTCGATTTGCAGAATCGGTGTGAAGGGTAGAACTGAAAACCCGTGAATTCTGTTTCTTTAGAAATAGTGGAGACGCCTGGCAGAAAGTGCAGGTGCAGGGTAGCCATTAAGGCCAGAGTTATCACTGGTCTCAGAAGAGTCCAGCCGTAAGAAAATTAGAGCGTTGGAGCCATGGAAGGCAAAGGCTGGTTAAGAGAGGCGGAAGGAATGGGCTCTGTGTGGTGCAGAGCTGTGCCTCTGGAGAAGGCTTGCAGCAGTCCACTTTAGAGGCCATTTAAAATGCAGATCGAGCTAGTTAAGTATCTTTTAATGCCAAATAAAATACACTCTTCCTTTTTATCTTTATTTTTGTTTTACTACTGAAGTTATGAGCCTCATTTCGAAACTTCCTCACTGATAAGAGGTGCCATTTCCCATGGAATAGTGGATTCCTCTCCTTTCTCTCCTTTCTTTAGCCACTTACCTTTCTTCTTTATTTCCTTATATTAAAAAACAAAAAAGTTTTCCTTCTCAATTTTTCACTGTTTGCTCTGTGTTTGCTTCAGACTATCTTCCAACTTTGCAACTAGCATTTTCCTGCCTGTTCGTTCTTTTTCTTTTGGCCTGAATATCACTTTGGAGGAAAAGAAAGTATTTGTCTTAGAATCCCTCTTCCTTCTGAACTGCTCAGCAGTTCGCATGGTTGATGTCTTCAGTCTTGATCAGCCTACGTAGTCATTTCGCAAGATACTGTTATCGGGGAAGGTTACTCTCACATTACCTGTCACTTTACTGACTTCTGCTGAACGCAGATACGAGCTCAGAATCCTCCTTAACACAGAAGTGAAAGCACCGGTTGCTGATCAGTGAGGGCCACCCAGCGTGGCTGGTACCACTTGCATTCTAGGACACCCAGAAACAGATTTGCTGTATCTGTAACGTAGTTGTATGGGGATGAGTCGAAGGAATGAGAAACGTGGGGGTAAGAAATTTCAGCTTGTGACTCCTGCCCTGCCTCTGCTTTAATGACCCTGAAGAATTTTGCACAGCTACTTCAAAACAGGTGAGCCAGCGTGCAAATGAGATCACATTTTGCAGTCATTGAATCTGGCACTGAAAGGAAACTTGCCTTGTTTCATTGCAAGTCAGAGTTTCCATTTGTAACCTAAGAAGTCATCCGTAGCTTTCCACGTTTGCAAGCTTTAGTTTTCATACGTTAGGATTTCTTTTTGTCTTATACCTGTGGATACAAAAGGGAAGAGAAAGAAGAACCAAAAAAAAAAAAAAAAAAAAAGGAATAGCTGTTCAGGGATGCTGGAGTCTATGTGAAGTTTGAGTTTTGAGTAGGAGACGAGAACACGTCTTTCCGTTAAATTTAGCGAGACTGCAAGAATCCCCATTATTCAAGGAAAATACTGAAATTTTCTTTAATGCAAAGACAGTTTTCATGTATCAGTTAACAAGTCCTGGCTGAAGATTAGTGGAAAAGGAGTCTGTAAACTTGATCCTGCCTCTCCGCTCAGTCCACCTCCACCCACTCTGCGGTCATGCAGATAGCGCTTCAGGAAGATGTGCAGGAAGCAGGATCTGTTCCTTCAGTATTTACTCTATTTTCCATGTCAGCGTTTTTCACCAGCACCATTGAAGTCATCAGCATCATCTATCGTGTGGCCTGTGTTCTTACTCCGAAAGCTGAAGGAAGGAGGAGAGTGTGCTTCCTGATCATCTGTGTCAGAAATGTGCTGATCTACACCTGTGGTTTACATAGCAACTTGTACATAAACGCCATCTTTCAGAGAAGGCCTTGGGGATTGCAAAGAGTAGGGGGTCCCAATTTCCCGTCCGTCATGCTGGGGAGACCCAGGCAAGTTGCTTGGCCTGTCAGGCCTCTAACTTTTCGCTTCAGGAAAGTGAACGAATTTGGGTCAGACTGTCATGTCCTGGGCAGGTCCACGTTCCATGAGTTTGTTGCTGAAGCAGACACACGAGTGTGAAAAAGGATGCTGTTTTGATTGAAGGTACCGCCAGCAGGTATGTTAGTGTGGGGTGAGTCCCAGAGGAGGCAAGGTTTTGAATAATGGAAGGGCTTAGCTGGCGGGGACACAGTGCTGTTTTGGGGGTGTTTTAGCCTCAAAGAATTATTTATGAGGGACATGTAGTGAGAATGGGCTGTTTGAAATCCAGGCTGTGAACTCCATGTTATGTAGCATACACTGGGCTCCGGATTGATGTGCTCTCATCTGAGACTTGTTGCTGGAAAGCTGGAACAGCCGCCTCCTTTGTCAGGGACCACGCAGAATCGGGCCAACGTACAGAGGAGGCGACCTCCGTTCAGTCGGGGCCTGGCCTTGGGTTGCTATGTGGTGGGGTAGTGGTTGCCAACACCCTGTGATTAGAGATTGCTAAAGAGCTTCCTCCTTTAACATGTCTTTTTTGGGGTTTTTAACTGATGCCTGAAAGTCCACCTTTAACTTCTCATTTTAGGGGATTGATTCAAAAAAAAAAGTTCTTCAGGGCAGGATAGCACATCAAAGGGGGAAAAATAGACTCAGTCCACGAGAAATCACAGGTTTGGAAGAGGTCGGTGAAATGGAGAGTTAACTGGGTGAAGGAGGCAGGGAATGAGAGCTGGTGTGCAGGAGTTATCTTGACGCTCTCAGTTGCAAGCTTGTCACCTGGTACCTGAGGCGTCTAATAGCTGCTGAGGAGTGCCTAGCCCCAGGTGTCTTCTTTAAATATTTCTCTGTTTGATACTTATACCAACACTAGGCTGCTTGTCAGGGCGTTACTTGACTGGTTCATTGATGGAGTATTCGGTGGTTAAAATGAAATGCAGATTAGGTAAAAAATAAATTATTTTCAATGGGGTCAAGGAAGTGAAGGCTGTAAATAAAATATACGTTCACAAACAGACAAATGCTATTAGGAAAATCCAGCTTGGTCCATGCCAAGCTGTTACTGTCTAAATTGCCTTCTTTTTTCCTGACTTGCAATTAATTTTTGCTTGTGTGTTTGGAGATTGGGGGAAGGGTAATAGCCTAATGGGTAATGATTTTATTTTAGTATTTTGATTAAAGAGCCTAAATAACTTGGACCCTGGGTAACCATAAGAACTCACGCCTTATCCATCAAGCTTAATTTCCAGGCAGAGGGTTGTGTTTATATTTTTGGATAAATCTGGCTCTGAGGTGTATAGAATGTACATGATGAGACAGCCATGGGCTCCTTTTCTACCCTCCCTTTACCGTCTTTGCTGCTCGCTCGCTTTTCTTCCTCTAATCCTTTGCCAGCTTCCTTCTGCCTGCTCTCAGATGCAAGGCTCTCCTTCATAGCCGTTTGCTCTTTGAAGAGGTGAGGAGAAGAAGGACCAATCACTGGTCTGCAGGCCTCCCTCCCTTCACCCCCAAAGGCCTGCACCTGCCTTAATTCCCTTCCTTCTCCTTCCTGTGTCTGCCCCACTACTTCTTCCTCTTCTGTTGAGGAAACCCAGGTGTCTTTGGACAAATACTGTTAGCGTTCCTCTCCGGGCAGATAGACGTTTCTCAAAGGCAACTCTGCTAACTGTGCTTACCTTTATAGCTTGGGGGTGGTGTGACCTGAACTAAGTCAGCTTCCTGATTCAGAGATTATAAACCCACTTACCGAGTTCATAGCAGGACCAGGTAAACACACAGTGAGGCATGTGTGTGCGCTGGTGTAACTGCCGGTCAGCAGAGTTCAGGCTGGTGAACTATCACTTCATGAGCGCATTCTCCTCCAGACCTGAAATGGATAGATCTGATCAAAGTCTTCCCTCAAGTGACTTGGGGATTGAGTAGGTGTGGGGTCTCACACACGCATGCACGCACGCGCACACACACCACACACCCACACACCCAGGGCACTGCTGAGACACCCCTAGTGGAATCCTGGGGCTCCTCAGAACGCAATATGGGAACCACTGACTAGTGATTAACCGTTCCCTTCAACCCATCTCTAAGAGGTGTGGTGCCTGAGCTGCAGAAAAAAAAACAAAAACGAGAAAACAACATGATAAGGAGATCTGTTCCAAGAATTCCTAAATGCCACCGTTGTCTAACCCGCTAGGAGCTTATATGAGACAGTTCTGGAATAGTGTTTGAAATGTATATATTTAGGTGTGTGTCTATATATCTATACTAACACACAGATGTTGGTAGGGGGGCACCCTCTTCAGGAATTCTTAACCTGTGTCTCATCTTCCCCCAAGGGTCCACGCATGAACTTACATAGAATTAAAAAGCTTTATTTCACTGATGTCTTACTGAGATTTGGTACTTAAGTATCAATATAGGCAATGAGTGACATTATTATTAGGAATACCTAAGGATTTGTCACCAATAAAAATCATATTTTCACATCACATTTTTATTGTAGATTATCTCAAAATGCTGTTTTTTCTCATCACTCTAAAATTATGGTAGGTCTTAGCTCTGTTCCTAGATCTTGTTATTTAGTATGTTAATGAAGAAGCACACATTGTTATATTACTATAACATACAATTTTGATGACTGTATTCCAGTGCAGTTGGTTTTTTTGTTTTTTTTTTTAATTTTACGTATTTTATTTCTGGCACATAAAAACAGTGTCCTGAAAACAATGGACTTTACCAGACTACCAGAAGGGTCCATCACACAAAAGAGGGGAGACCAATGTTTAGATCAGTTGTGTGTTAGAAGAAAAAAAAAATGTCTAATTTTTAAAAACATAAGCTGAAGAGTTCTTAAATTTACCTGGGAAAGATTTATTTGTTTATTAGTTTTTCAGATGCTTATTTTTCAAGTACCCTGCACTCCAGAGTATGTGAGCTTGGGTGTCAATGATTGCATTGACATTTCAAACAACACACAACCCTGTATACAACCTTTTCTCCGGCATTCTGACGTCCAGCATTTGGGAGCGTGCCTCTGCCCTCAGGCTGGGAACTTTTTGCCGGGTAAACCAGACCTTGGCCGTCAGCTTAAGTCTGAAGTTTAAGCTGATCTTTCTCACTGACCAGTAGGTGCTGGGAGCTGTGGTCCGTCTTCTGTCTGTCCCATGTCTCAGCCTCACGGTAGATGGCACATAGATGGCACTTTGTGGTTATTTGTGGAAGGGCAGAATGATTCAGGAGTGAATTCATCCAGCCGCAGTTTGGCCCGCACAGAAGCTGGCGTACTCCTAAGGTGGTCCCGGTGGGAGGAGGGCGGGGAGACCCTGTGGCCAGGAGGCCAGGGTGGGGCCCGGCTCTGCCTGCCCCTCTGGACGTGCCCTCCACCGCTGGGTCGGCAGCGGGGAGGGCCCACCCGCCTGGCTTCCACGTCCGCTTTCACTGGTACATTTCTGACCTGGCCGTTATCACTGCGACTCCCCCGGTGCTTCTAGAAATAGTCACCTTTTCTTTCTTTTAAGCCTTTTTTTTTTTAAATCCCCAAATTTGAGTTCCTCATTTAAGCTGACTTCTGATGAGTCGCTTTGCATAATGGATAAAGCAGTGTGGTTTTTGGCCGCAAAATGGGTGTTACTTTATCAGCAGTATCATAAGCAGCTTGGGAGCTTGTAATGACCCTGCCCGCTTGATGGTTCCTCTAAGATATGAGCCCCATAACTTTTACAATCCCGAATTGCCTTCCCCTGGTTTTAAACATTCTTTTGTTATCTCTCGTAGAATATCATAGAGGGAAGATTTAAATTTTTAATTCGCAGCCCCTCAATATGAGTAATGAGAGGTATAGCTCATTTGAGGAGATATCTGCAGTGTTGAAAAGTTTCATATAAATCAATGAAAAATGGAATGGCAGAAACATTTGTTTAAATAAACCTGACAATAGATTATTTTTGTAACCTGACAATTAGTGTATTGAGTCAATCATCACCTAAAAATTACTCATGTTACAGGTTCATATTTTTATAGGGGTTTTTTTTTGCACATGGCATATACAGATATTCCACAACATTTTTTCTTTATGATCATTGTAATTTTGAAGAAAAAAATAAATATCGTAAGTTTTTAATAGTGCCTTAATGCAACATAAGAGATTTGCTACATAATATTATGGTATAAGAACACGCATTTATTGGGGTTGAGGGATTTGGAAAAAGATAAGTTTCCCAGGAAACTTCTGCTGTAAATAGTCAAATGTATATGCCCTTGACAGAAGCCTTCTTTTTTTAACGAATCATTTTATCTTTATTTATTTATATTTTGGCCATGCCGTGTAGTATGTTGGATCTTAGTTCCCCGACCAGGGATTAATCCCGTGTCCCCTGCATGGGGACACATGGAGTCTTAGCCACTGGACCACCAGACAAGTCCCAGAAGCCTGTTACAGGGCCTCTCTGCCTCCTTACCCTACTAGGCTGAGCTCACTTCCGATCTGACTTCTTTGAAAGGCAGCATTATCATGAGTTGCTGGACTCTGCTATCATGCACAGTACCCTCAGGAATTGTAGTGGTGTATACAGGTTTTCCTGGAGAAGGAAATGGCAGCCCACTCCAGTACTCTTGCCTGGAAAACTTCATGGACAGAGGAGCCTGGTAGGCTACAGTCGATGGGGTCGCAAAGAGTCGGACTCGACTGAGCGACTTTACTGACTCATTTTTGTCACATGTTAAATGGCTCAGACTGTGTTATTTTTCTATTTACCTCTGATTCCCCCAACTCACTGCCACTTCAGTGTTGCAGGGAATCTTCTGTATTTTTGCACTCGCTCACTGAAGTGTGAGCCTCTTGGGTGCAGGCAGGTGAAGAGCATGCCCTTCATGGTGCTGTCCATGTTGACACGTGTTTATGACGGATGTAACTCAGCAGAGATGCGGGTGGGTTGGAGTAAAGAAGTCCGCCAGCCTCAGTCTGGGAAACGCTGAGGGTCGGGACCAGAGAGCAGGGATGGAAAAGAAGACGCCAATTCAAAAGATATTGAGGAGTAGAATTGGCGGGGATTTATGATTGCTTATGGAGAAAGCAAACAAGAAAAGTCAGATTTTTTAATTGAAGCTGTTTGCCATGGTTTTTTAAAATTGAAAAATAGCACTAGCCAGTATAGAAAAACACATTTTAAAGAAATGTGTCCGACTCTTTGCGACCCCCCATGGACTGCAGCCTCCCAGGCTCCTCCGTCCATGGGATTTTCCAGGTAAGAGGACTGGAGTGGGGTGCCATTTCCTTCTCCAGGGGATCTTCCCGACTCAGGGATTGATCCCGGGTCTCCCGCATTGCAGGCGGACACTTTACCCTCTGTGCCACCAGGGAAGCCCTAAAGAAATCATAAAGGAGGAAAGACCATAAAAAAATACCCGAATCCCAATTAACTAGAAATAGCCTGATTTGTATTTTTTGTGTATACGTATGTGTATGTTTATGCATGTACATACATACACATGTGTGCACATATATGCCTTTCATTCACTCATACTCTAAACCCACCTTTTAATTAATTCCCTATTGAGGTATATTTAAGTTGCATTCAACTTTTGCTATTACAAACAATGCTAATGTGAACATTATTATAGTTAAATATTTGTATACATTTTTACTATTTCCTTAGGGTTAATTCTCAGAAGTAGAAATTATTGGATCAAAAAAGGCGTTTGTGTTTTAAAGGTGATTGCTAGCCATTCTACCCTCATCATTCCCCATTGTGCTTTGGAAAGACTGTAACAATTTATGCTTCAGATAGCAACCTTGCATGCAGGTGACTGGGTGAGTGGTGATGCCAGTAACAGTTAAACTATACAGAAGGAGCTGTGTTTGGTGGGGGGAAGACACTGGGTTCAGGTTAGAATGTGGTAACTGGGTTGTTTTCATTAACTCCCCAGATACACACATTCCTTTGGATTATATTTGTGATAATGACAATGATAAAAATAATCATAGCTAACATTCATCATACCGTTACTGTGTGCCAAGCCCCTAGTGTGAATTGTCTCAATCTTACAACCCTATGAGCAGTGGTAACGTTACCCCCATTTTACAGAAGAGTAAATTCAGGTCTAGCGAACTCAAGACACTTGACCAGTCACTATTAGAATAAGTGTTAAAATGAAGACATAGGATTTCTTAACAAATTGACCTTAGAGGTACATTACGTAGAGGAGATGAAGTCACAGTGATTAAGTAGTATCCTGAAGCAAGTGTGGCGAAGAGCGATGGTGGAAGAATGGGAAGCTTTTTCTTTATTCTTCCAACTAAATATTGCCCATTCTTCAAAGCCAAGCCGCCATGACTCTCCATCGGCGAAGGCGTCCTTGACCGTTCCGGCCCGTCTCTCCTCCTGGTCCCCACGTGATGGCTGCCCGTCACTGACCTTCACTACATGCTGCTTTGCTCTCATAGCTATGTTTGAATTCTGCTTCTTCCCTACTATACTGTGAGCCATTTAAGGCAAATGCTTTTGGTGAAGTCATCAGACCCTCTGTAGTTATTACAGGCCAGGCACTGGGCTGAACAGAACCCTGTTTCATTTGTAGCAGCCGTGGTCTTGTGAGATGAAAGCCATCATTACCTGCACTTTGTCGAGGAGGATCAGGGACTCGGGGGATTTGCTCGCGTTCTCATACATAAGTGCCTGCCCTGGATGTACCTCTTAACTGGTATGCTGAGGTGATGGAGCGTAACTGGAAGGAGAGTTAGTATTTACATGGGCAGAAAAAAACAAAGGAGAGGGCTTCTCTATTTGAGAAAACAGTATGGGGAATGGGCGTAGAATGTGGAGAAATGACGGCTGATAAACGGTCCGATGAATTAGGACCTAAGTGTGATTGGGTTTGCAGGCAGCTCATGGCCGAGAATCTGCCACCTAATGCCAGAGACGCAGGTTGGATCCCCGGGCCAGGAAGGCCCCCTGGAGCAGGCAGTGGCAACCGGCCCAGTGTTCTCGCCTGGAGAGTCCCAGGGACAGAGGAGCCTGGCGGGCTACCGTCCACAGGGTCACAGAGAGTCAGACACGACTGTGGGAGCCCGCCCGGGACGGAGGGACCCTTCCGTGAAGCTCTAGGGAGGGTAACCTTTTTCTCTCTCTTGGGAAGCTTTCAAGGTCATTTTGAGCAATAGGATAACGTTGGGTGGTTTGAAAGCAAAGACCAGAGTAGTGATTTTCATCCTGGCCTCCCTTTCCCAAGGGCATCTCAAAGCGGACTAAGGGGATTCGAGAAAGCTCAGTTACACCTGTGTGTTTACCTGTCAGGATCAGGAAGTTCCACAGGCCACGCCAGACATTGTATTTGCTTTTTGTAGGAGTTGTAACCGTCTGTGGTAATGCTATTTCTCTCCTTTCCTAAAGCTCTAGCCATCACTGGTATACGCTTTCCCCTAAGAGAGGAAAAGGAATGTTTACTTAAAGGCTGTCTTGTTCTGAATTTAAGATAACTGTCCTTGGGACGTGCTTAAAACGATTATTTGGTGCCTAAGAGCATCATTCAAGGAAAAGTTGCCCCAGTGCCAACAGGTCAGTGATGGGCAGAATGAAAAGGAACAGTCTTTACAGCAGAGACAGAGATGAAGATTGAAATGACTGTCACAGCGGGGGCCTTGGGGAGCCTTGGAGACACCGCGTTTCCTGTCTTTTAATGGCACTTGATGTGAAGGAGGAGGAGAGAATAAAGACTTAAGTTTAAGTGTTTTCAATTTTTTTAAACAGATGGTGGTATTTTATTTTTTATTTTCTTGGATTATTATTGAAGTTTTAGTTAATTCACAACTTTGAATTAGTTTCAAGTATAAATCAAAGTGATTCAGTTATATATATATATATTGGTTTCAGATTCTTTTCTATTATAGGTTATTATAAGATACTGAGTCAAATTCTTAGTGCTGTGCAGTAGGTCCTTGTTGCTAACCCATTTTATATATAGCAATGTGTATCCATTAATCCCAAACTCCTAATCTATCCCCCCCTCCCTTAAGGAAGATTTTTAAGGCAGAGGTATAAATGTGAAGTAAGAGGCAAACCTTATGACTGAAACTTACGTAATATTTTAAAATGCATCGAGATCGAGAGAGAGCAACATAAAGTCTTCTTAGAGTCTGTATCAAGTATCAGACATGTAAGCCAGATTTTTGTTTAAACTTTGAAGACACCATCCTGAAAGCAAGTTTGAAGTCTGAAAAAATTAATCTTTATATTAGTTATCTTCCAGATCTACTTTAAAAAAAAAATAAGATGAATGCTTTATTCGGAAATTCTGTTTCAGTCAAATTAAAGAGATTATCTTCTTGTCAGCTAGCTTAATATGTTGTCTAGAATTTCATACTTTTATCTTTATTAGTTTTTCTCCTCAAGTTCTTCCTGAAAATATTCTTTAAAACTTTCCTGGCAGTCTTTTTAAGTGAGAATCATTTTTATGTTTTTATCTACTCTGCCCAAACTATCTGATACTCTTATTATGAACCAAACAATCTATAGGGAAAGAAAAGAACACGTATTTATATGCTTCCTCAAGTCAGTGCCTCTGAGAATGTAAAAAGGAAGTAAACAGTCAAACCACAGAGAAAAAGTAATTTTCTTTTTTTTTTTGCTTAATTAAATTTTAAGCAAAAGTGATAAATAAAAATCATTTACCAGTAATTCTGAATATTCCTTCTAAATTGACGAAATTTTAATGTGAGCTTCCCCTAAATTGTAGAAACATTTCTTGTTGTTAATGCCAAACCTCCAGAAATTCTGCTAGCTTTATCTAACCTCTTGAAGACAGAGTCAAAAAGCTCCTCAAGTGAGAAATCCATGGATAGTTGTTTATGACCCATTATTCATTCAGTATGGAAACCCACAGATTTTGGCTAAGATGCTGAGTCCCTTAAATAAACTGTGGAATCTGGAGAGAGTTTAAAACAGTAACAGTTTAGAAGTGTAGAATAATAATAATTTTAAAAACTAGTGTGATTTTTTTTTTCAGCGAAAATACAAGCCTCAGAAACCACACTCTGAAGATAAATATATTTGGGGATACACACATATGCTTTCCAAGTGGCCCAGTGGTAAAGAATCTGCCTGCCAGTGCAGGAGACACGAGAGGCACCAGTCCGATCCCTGGGTGGGATGATCCTCTGGAGAAGGAAATGGCAGCCCACTCCAGTATTCCTACCTGGGAAATTCCATGGACAGAGGAGCCTGACAGGCTACAGTCCATGGGGTCACAGAGAATTAGACACGACTGAGCTCACACGTATACATATGTTCTATATTTAAGTATGTTTCTTTTTAAAACCCCTCTTTGGATAAAGTGGATGTAGAATGCTACTTTTAGAATGGAAAATGCTTTTTCTGCTCCGTCTCTGCTCAGATTTATTTACCGTGTTTTCTTGATTCAGGCCCATGTTAAGTTAGCAGGAAAAAGTTACTTGTAGTGCCCACTGAAATTCTCCTTACTTTACACAAAGTAGATGTTAGTAAGCTGGGGAAGAAGATTCATGTATTTCCTGCTAATTCCATAGAGAACATGTATCTTTATTAATGTTAATGGTGGAGGCCTCTCATTATGTTATAGAATAATCTGCTTTAGCAAAGGTTTTTCTCCTTAAGAACTTCATAACATTTAAAGGTTAATATGTTAGGTAAAGAACAATATCTTAAGATAAGCGTTTTTATTACAGGACATGATGGGATGGTTTTTATTAAATTACGTGATGATTTGAATGGGGAGGAAGCGGTGCATCGCTTCTTTGCCCTCAACTTTAATGCCTTTAATCGAATAACGACCTTCTGGAAAATAGTTAATTTTCAGCATTTGGAAAGATCAATACCACTTTGCCACCAAAAAATGGCCCAGACGATGAAATTTGATGTATTTAAAGAATCACTTCACCCTTTTAACCTAGTAAATAATTGAAAGCGCTTCCAGTACTGCTTTGCCCCTCTTTGTTTCTTTCTCACTGTTCAAAGTGTTATGATTGTTCTCAAAAAAAAAAAAAAAAGACGTTGGTGTGTGAAGGAGGGGTGCAGGCGTCACACCTGGAGTGGGAGTGCACCCCGTCAGACCTGTGCTTCTCTGTGTTAGGGGCGCGGAAGGAGGAGTATGCTTCCATGCTATATTTGAGGAGGTGCGTATAAAACATACAAAGTGTGAAAATGTGCCTTCTCGAACATTCAGGGAGTGGTTTGAAACGTCATTAGTCACCTTGCATCTTTTGTGAGACCTTTAAGCCTTTTTAGGGTAAAAGATTCAGTAGCTCTGACAACCAGAACTCACCACCCCCCTTACAGAACATTGATAAGAAATTACCCTCCAGCGCAGACAGCTTTGTAAAAAAAAAAAAAAAAAATTGCCCTCTATTAGCATGTTTGTGGGCAGATTAAAAACTGTCTTCATTAGCATAAGTAACACTTACAGATTCTTTTAAAAGTAGAAAATGATTTGCTGAATGATAAATTGCTAGCTCTGTAGTTAGTTGTTGTTGAAAATGTACTCATTCAGAATGCCTGGTGTAGTGTAGTCTACAGTACTGAAATTTTTTTGTGTGAGAAGTACTATTTAATGGATTATGTACTTAATCCTGTCCTACTACTTGCTAAAATGTAATTCGTGCTTTCCACTAAAATGTTTGTATCAAATACCTCCCTATTTAGATTGATTTCTTTTAATATCATATATTATTATACTATACGCCCCAGAGATTGGAACAAAATACTTCTGCAAATAACACATAAAAGATGAGGGTGAGGGGTAGGGAATAAATAGACTATAAAGTGTTTTCCTTTTTAGAACACAAATTACCACTCTGGTTTTTTTTAATGTATTTTTCCTTCTTAGTTGCAGTGAGAATTATTTGTCATTTTCTTTCTCTTTTTATGGCTCTCAAGTTTAAAATGTATATGTGCATGACAACAATATATACATATCCTTGTATTAAGTGACTTTTTTTCCTTAGGGAGCATGAAGGTCTCTTTCCCCCTGGAAAACTAGTTGTGTTCCGTGCTCCTGACTGTCACAGACCCAGCCTTGCCAGGGGTCTCTTTTCATGTATTTGAGGCTCCCCAGGTACAATAAATTCATTCGTGAAAGGAGGTTGCTTTCCTGACTCGTTGAAAAATCATTGCATACTCCTTACCCATTAAAGTGGTAGAAGGGAATTCACTTGAATTAACTGTTCTAAAAAGAGTGGAATGGAAATCAGAGATTGAGTTTGGGTGGAAATTAGCAGCTGAGAGATGAAGGTGCCAGGATTTTTATTTCAGTGTGGTACAACAAGATTCTGTCGGTAAAGCACATCATTAGAATACTGAGTTCAGAACTGCTAATTTTTCCTTTAAAATGAGCATACAGTCATGTGTTTCATGGACCATGATAAATTGCCATTGTGTTGTCATTGAATTTGTTTTGCTTTTTTCCAGTAGTGGGTTGGCAGTCATTCCGAATTTTCTCTTTTCCTTTTTTTTTTTTTTTGCCCCCTTTACCCTCCCCAAATCTTCCATGTCTTTCATAGACTCCCTAAACCAAAACCAGTCCAAAGACTTATTGATTTCATGCTGTCTGAGGTTTTTAGCATCTTCTGTACCATTTTCTTGCTTACGGTGGCAAGGCATTTACAGATGCTTCTTGGTTCCTATAAAGTACATAACAGTATTTCCTTTGTGGCAGATGGATTTAAGACTTTTAGTTCTCAATAAATGTAGGTTTACAATACATAACTTTACAGGATTTGTGTTGTATATAACAGGTTTGAACATATTATCTCAGAATTCATCTGCATGGCATTTTCAGCTTGTTCAGGGTCCATGCCAGTTTTTTTAAGTAATAGGGGGAGTGCTGTGATTGATAGCAACAGCTCAAGGCGTGATTTTGAATAGAAACAAAGGGTTTAGTACAGAAGGTGTCAAATTAAACTTCGTCAGTTTGAAAAGTAGGAACATCCTGAAAGTTCGACTGATTTATTTACATGTGGCTACTGTTTATATTTTGCCCTCTTTATATGCAGTGTAATGTTGCTTGGCAAATTTACTACATTTAAAGTTTAGGTTGTTCCTTGTGCCATTTTAGTTTTCTGAGAATAGATCCGTCTCACTATTTCAGGGCTGTTAGCCTCCTGTCTTCTCCACTGTTCAGAACACTTGTCACCTAACCTAATTGTCACAGCAGTTCCCTGCCCCTCTTACAGTATTTCAGGTCCCGGAGACCTGGCTCAAAATGTAATTATGTTCACATTTTGCAGCAAAGTGCTTGCGTTTTATTCACCATCTCTCCTCCACCCAGTAAATCTATACATGTATCATTTTAAAAGAACCAACATAGTACTTAGGGAAATCATTATTTTTATTTGCCACATATTACCTATATTCTGACATATATTGTCTTCCCAAGTTTATTTGCTCAAACAGTATCGTTTATGGAAAAGTGACCTTGGAACAGGTATTGGGGAAATAGAAAGCATTTGGTGCTTCTCGTCACTTCCTGCAAAACGTAGACCAGATTACTGTCATCGTCTTGATCGATAGGATTGAGGGAGTCAGACTATTCTGAGGTATTTAAATGGAATCATAGTAAATTAATCTTCTTTTTGCCAGTGTAAATTGGGAATGAGCCAGCTGATTTCTCTGCTGACAAAGAACTAGCCTGTCAGGATATCTGTTTTCCCTTATTTGTTGAGAGCGACACGTATCAAGAGAAGAGCACACCGCCCCTCCCCCCATTTCTGTTTTTTTGGAATACCCTTGTAGAACTAACAGTTCCCAGCTGCACCGTTAAATATTTTTCTAAGAAGCATCTGATTCCAGTCTCTTAAAATCATCATGTCTCTTGAAAGGCTAGCGGAGACATGCTTCAGATTTATAATTCATCACATTATTTTTAGATAAGGAATTGGAAGTATTATTTAAGGGCAGAGGTTAATAGCAAACTACTGGAAATGTTATGTTAGTCATGGGCAATTAATAAAAATAAGAATCTGTCTCATAAGTATAGAGACACAGAAGTGACAATATGAGCAAAATATTTGTTGAATGAGTCAAGGCTCTTTTTCTGAAATATTTGTGAAACCAGCATGAGTGTGATTGTTTGGGAATTAGCTATCATTATTAGCCATTTTAAAAGAACTAATGATTTTCTTTTCCAAAGAACATCTGTGATCCACATGTTTTTTTTTCCCCCCTACATATATCCAAGTGCTAACTGGTCTCTGCATTACTTTAAAAAGTTTCTAAAAGGATTCAAAAAATTATTGGAGTGCTTCAGCTTTCTTCAAGAAGATTTTCTTACATGAATTGTTCTTTATTTTACTTTTAGCAATTTTTGGTTACAAGCATTTATTTCTAAAAAAAAACAAAAACAAAAAAAGACTTAGATGCTCAATGTTAAGCACTTATTACAAGAGTATAATCCTAGCTAAGTAAAGAAAAAAAGAATATGTTCTTGATGAACCCTCTAGCATCTCTTAAAGGTAAATAAAATTGTAGCGGTTTTCTGTGTTTAGGCACTGGGGCCTGTCAATTGCCACAGCTAAAGAAGAGATGAGGAGTGGGCAGGAGTGTAATCTTAACCAGAGTTAATAGTCCAGCCTTCAGGCAGATGGATCTAAAACCTGCCTTGCATCAAAATATAGAAGTGAAGAATAAAGCGATAACTTTGATGTAGAAAAGTATAAAATATTTTCATGGCTCAATCCAGATAGCAAATATTTGTCAGTAGGAGCTAAACAAACATCTCCGGGGCACCCTATGCAAGTGGGTCTCAAATATACCAATTACTCAAATTGTAGTTAATGTTGCATTCATAGATAAGAGCGAAATGTGACCTATGTTCTGAGTCTGGAAAGCAGCAGAGAACTGCCATGGTTGGAAGAGAAGCATGTTCAGTGACACTCGTCGTGGTTATTTTTTATTGAGCTAATATCCTTTCTGGTAAACCTTCAGTTTACGCGTGTTCTGTTAACCTGGAATTACGCACTCGGTGGCATCAGCTGAGGGCACGATTGCGTGCGTGTCCCTAGGTACACACGTGTTTAAATGATGTGTGGCATGGAGAACCAAAGGCCTCTTAGCTTCAGTTAGGGTTAGTAGATCTCCTGGGGCTTAGCAGATGTCATCCTTGGCTGGGTGGTTGGTGTGTCTTGGGAAGCTAGTGTATCAGTCTCCATCTATTCTTTTAAAATCTCTCGGGCCATTCTGGGGAAAGTAGGCCTTGCCTGTTCCCACTGTGTATTACAGTTAGAAGAGAATTTCTCCAGTGGTTCACGTTGGAAAAGAAAGCAAGCTCAAGCCATGTTCTGATCTCATCCTAACGTCATATAAAAAGGGCACTCCCCTTGGCCAGTTCTAAAAATCGAATACTAACCTGTCTTCTTTGCATTCCCATCCAACTAGTTTCCAAGGATCCCCGTTGTTTTAGGTCAGTTTCCCTAAAGCAGAGGCTAAGGTAAGGAATCCGAGGCCCCTGACCTGGTGAGGGACCCGGCAGGAGTTCGGGAGGATAAGAAGTGGAGGCAAGTCCAGGAAGAACGTGCCCCAGGAAAAACCTGTATTGACGGGGCCCGTGGCGGGCAGGCCGGGGAGGGGCACCTGGGGCGAGCCGAGGGTAGAGGGCGTGGTCCGGTGGGCAGGAGGGCGGGCCAGGCTGCCCCTCGTGTCTGGGGAGAGGGACCAGGAGGAAGCAGAGGAGCAGCCCGGCGTCCTCCGGTGAGCTGGCGTGCAGAGGCTTCTCTAGAGGGCGGTTCTGAGCTGACAGCCTGGAGCGGCGTGGGCGGGACCCCTTCCCTCCGCCTCCGCGCCCTGCTGCTCAGTGA
The DNA here is from genome assembly GCF_023091745.1 of Budorcas taxicolor. Classification (NCBI taxonomy): domain Eukaryota; kingdom Metazoa; phylum Chordata; class Mammalia; order Artiodactyla; family Bovidae; genus Budorcas; species Budorcas taxicolor. Next base: position 219,515,440 of record NC_068910.1, on the reverse strand, counting down.
AGAAGGGCTGAGATGACGGTTAGAGAACAGGAGACTCTCCACTCTGCTGGAAAACTCGTTTTTTCCTTAGTTTTTATTGGAGCGTGGTTGCTTCACGGTGCTGTTAGTCTCTGCTGTGCAGCACGGTGAATCAGCTCTGCACACATACACCCCCCGCCTTGTTTTTGGATTTCCTTCCCATTTAGGTCTTTTTAATATGCTGTCTAGGTTGGTCATAATTTTCCTTCCAAGGAGTAAGCGTCTTTTAATTCCGTGGCTGCAATCACCATCTGCAGTGATTTTGGAGCCCCCAAAAATAAAGTCAGCCACTGTTTCCACTGTTTCCCCATCTATTTCCCATGAAGTGATGGGACCGGATACCTAGACAGCAGATTAAAAAGCAGAGACATTACTTTGTCAATAAAGGTCCATCTAGTCAAGGCTATGGTTTTTCCAGTGGTCACGTATGGATGTGAGAGTTGGACCATAAAGGTCCAGCTGAGTGCAGAAGAATTGATGCTTTTGAGCTGTGGTGTTGGAGAAGACTCTTAAGAGTCCCTTGGACTGCAGGGAGATCCAACCAGTCCATCCTAAAGCAGATCAGTCCTGGGTGTTCATTGGAAGGACTGATGCTGAAGCTGAAACGCCAATACTTTGGCCACCTTATGCGAAGAGCTGACTCATTGGAAAAGACCCTGATGCTGGGAAATACTGAGGGCGGGAGGAGAAGGGGACGACGGAGGACGAGATGGTTGGACGGCATCACCAACTCGATAGACATGAGTTTGAGTAAACTCTGGGAGTTGGTGATGGACAGGGAGGCCTGGCGGGCTGCGGTCCATGAGGTCACAAAGAGTCGGACAGGACTGAGCGACTGAACTGACTCCCAGTTAGGTCACCAGGGAGCATCGAGTAGAGTCCCTGGTGCTCTACAGTAGGTCTGCGTTAGTCAGTCTGTTTTACACATAGTATTACTTATGTGTACATATCGGCCCCGCTACCCCACATCCGCCCACTCAGGTCAGGACTGAGCGTGTCAGGGTCAGAAAGTGGGCCTTGGGGCACAGCAGAGAAGTCCAAGTCTCGGCGCTCAGTGGACATCATCTCCCTCAGCCCAGCGACCCTATCGCAGTGCTTCCCTGATGGACCACGTGTGTACACAGCAGCCCGCAGGGCTCTGACGTCTCTTTCTGGAAAGTTCTGTACTGGAGAATTCTTCTAATGCTCATTCTAACATAAAGCCTTACCTTGGACAACATTCATGCTCACACAACTGCACACATCCTTTCTCTCCCTTTTCTACACAGACACACACACATACATTGACACACACACAGATACTCACAGAGCTGCCTTTTTAATGCAAACACCATAAACTTAGGGAATCCTTTCAGGGAAATTATTCTAAAAAGCTGTCCCAGCCCTTCGTAAATACTGTCCTCAGAACCTCAGCACACTCAGCCTTGCTTTCTCCTTGGGCACATTCTGCAGAGTCCAGGGTAAACGGCTCTTGCCTTTGGAGTCTGAAAAATAAGGCCCTCCTTTAAGATGCAAATATGAATTGTGTATTAAAAAACAGATTCTGCCCCCTCTTTGACAACCACACCTATTCTCTTTTAACAGGTTAAAAAAATTTTTTTAAGCAGACTGGAGTGTTTTGAGCTGGGAAAAAGTTAACTGCACAGGGTCCTTCCTTTTTACTTCCTAATGGGAACGGTCAGCTCCCCACCCGCCCCCTCTTGGGCCTCAACTGACCTGCTAACGCCCTTGTCTCTAAGGGGTGGCTGTGCGAGCTGTTGCGCTGGAAAGAAGACCCTTCTCCGGAAAACAGGACCCTGTGGGAGAACCTCTCCATGATCCGGAGGTTCCTCAGCCTCCCGCAGCCGGAACGCGACGCCATCTACGAACAGGAGAGCAACGCGGGCCATCACCACGGCGACCGGCCGCCGCACGTCATCCACGTGCCCGCCGAGCAGATGCAGGTTCGTGCGCCTCGGCCTCGAGCGCTGGGCAGACAGGCGCTTAAGCCTAGCAGGGAGAGGGGCATTTCTCTTCTTTCCGCCAGTCTGAACATAGGCTTCTGAGCCAGAGAGAACAGCACCCTGCCATCTCGGTCGGGGGGCAAAAGAGGACCTGGGTTTTCCAACACGTGTGCTGTGTTCCTCTCCGCGCCCCAGCCCCCAAGGCTGCAGGAACCCCCTTCCACACTGCTATGGCTAGCCAGTCTTCGTTAGAACTATGTTAAGAGCTTAAGAATCTGTTTTGTCATATTGAAAGTCACTCAGTCGTGTCCAACTCTCTGCGACCCCATAGACTATACAGTCCGTGAAATTCTCCAGGCTGGAATACTAGAGTGGGTAGCCTTTCCCTTCTCCAGGGGATCTTCGCAACCCAGGGATGGAACCCAGGTCTCCTGCATTGCAGGTGGATTCTTTTACCAGCTGACCCACAAGGGAAGCCCAAGAATACTGGAGTGGGTAGCCTATCCTTTCTCCAGGGGATCTTCCCGACCCAGGAATTGAACCCAGGTCTTCTGCATTGCAGCAAAATTCGAATTTTTAGACATGCCACCTATTTTTTCATGAACACCGATCCTGTCCCCGAGGAAAGGCATGACTGCCGTTTCTGCAGAGGAAGTTTGTAGGATTGCAGTTGTATGCCTTGGATTCTGTCCCAGAGAGAGGAGTGGAGGGAAACCAAATTGGCATTTGGCTTCTGACTCCCCAGCCCTGCCTCCACTCTGGCTCTGTCCCCGCCGGCTTGGGGAGCACAGGTTAGGGGTGAGTCACGTCTGTCTGTCTTTCCCTTAGAGCCCCTCTCCCACTGCCCTTGGGCAAGGAGAGTCTAGAGGCATTCGGCCCCGTGGCTGGTACTGCTCCACAGGTGAGCAGGCACAAGTTAGCCAGTCAGAGGGGCACACAGAAGGTTGGTGCCAAGACCTGCTCCCTGGTCAGGATGCGAAGCCTTGGAAAGGCCACGCTAACAGTGGTGTTGGCCAAATACACTGCGCCCACAGGGTCAGCCTCAGACTCACCTAAATCACTCCCTCCCAAGACCTGGGACCTGTCTATTCATCCACTGAGTGGATCCACTAAATTCATCCCCAGTTCATTTAGATGGGGAAGGTCTGGGCCTAGCTAGTTGTTGACCTCAATTGCTTAGGAAGTGTGTTGAAGTTGAACTTGAGCTGTACTAATTATTTCTGTTACATCCAAAGGGATACTTTTAGTTTTCCCCTTTAAGGGAAAATGCCATTGCTTTCCCAAGTCTTAAAATTCTACACTCTCTTTGTTGAATCACCTGCATATTATTTCTTGGTACTGCTGTATGTGTGTGTGTCTGTGGGGGCACAGGGTGGGGGACAGAGTGGTGATACTCACACATACACAACAAAAATTGGGTTATCCATCCACTAAGAAAAAGAATCCTTGAGTATATATTAAAGATAAATTGAGAAAGAGAATCCCTTAGGATATCAAGCACTAAAATGATCATGAAAGCCTGACAAATGTACTGTTTCGCAAAAACAAAAAATAAGTAAAAAGAAAAAAAAGTACTTGTTTGAAAATGTAAATTGTTTTTAATAAAATTGCTTCTTAGGGGGATTAAGGAAATGCTTAGGGCACAGTATAAACGTTCTAATATTTTAGGCTTCCTTAGGTTGATTTCCTTTGTTGATAAGAATCCTGGAGCTGGAGTGAGTGTGTGTGTGTGTGTGTGTGTGTGTGTGTGTGTGTGTGAGACACATTTATGTATAATTGTGTATGGAAAATTACAGCACAGATACTAATTATGGAAAATGTCTATATACACTGAATTTAAATCCTGATTACATCTGAGCTTAGTATAGACAGAACAATTTACTAGCCGTTGTGGGGTGAATGAAACCTTTATTTTTCGGTAAGAAAAAATCTTGCAGTGTCAGCCCAGTGCAATTCGGTAAGAAATGTGTGTCTGTTAGATTGAACTGTCTGGTAGGAAATTCACAAACGTGAGAATCTCAGAAACTCTTTGGATTCACAAGAGCTAATGCTTTCCCTCATAGCTCAGCTGGTAAGGAATCCGCCTACAATGCGGGAGACCTGGGTTCGATCCCTTCGTAGGGACGATCCCCTGGAGAAGGGAAAGGCTGCCCACCCCAGTATTCCGGCCTGGAGAATTCCACGGACTGTATAGTCCATGGGGTCTCAAAGAGTAGGACATGACTGAGCGGCTTTCACTTTGAATGCTGCAGAAGAGCACAGGCTTCCCCATTTTATTTGGAACATAAGACCTTGTAAGCCAGGGCCACGTTTTAGCCATCTGCTGCAGTGGGACGAAACACATTTCCTTCCCAGTGTGTCCACAGCTCCCCTTCCTAAACCGCCTTTGGCACACTTAACTTCTCTGTCTTCATTTAAAATCTTTATTAATTACCGACATCACAATGTGCTGTCTTCACCTCGGAGGCATATCCTCCTGGTGAACGTGGCTCACGCTTTCAGAGTGCTGAGTTTCAGCCGTGTAAGTGAGCCAGCCTGACCTCTGGTGAGGAAGCCCTGGCGCCACCCAGGCCCTCCACGATCCTCCCTTGCTAGCGATCGCTCTGACCTAGCGATCATTCTGACCTTCTTCCCGGGTGCCGTGGGCCGTTCAGCTGGCCTGCGTTTCTGTCCGGCATCCGTTCCCCGCATTCCGAGCCCGGCAGGTCACGTGCTTGCTCCTTCCGGGCCCTGGTGCGCCGCGCGCGAGGCCGCATGCGCAGCGCCCAGCTGTTGCGCAGTGACCACGCGCGCGAGGCGCCAGGCACGTGCGGGGCCGGGCATGCGCAGTGGCCGGGCGCGCGCGGGGCCGGGCACGTGCGGCCCCGCTGACCTTGTGCTGCTGTCTTCCCGCAGCCGCCGCAGGCACCGCCGCAGCCGCAGCCCGCGCCGCCCCCCGCACCGGCACAGGCGCCGCCGCCCCCGGCCGGGCCCCGGCTCCCCGCGCGGCAGCCGCCCGCCGCGGCGCCGGCCGAGGCGGAGGATGAGAGCCGGCCGAAGGCGCGGCCGCGGACCAAGATCTCGGTGGAGGCGCTGGGCATCCTGCAGAGCTTCATGCAGGACGTGGGGCTGCACCCGGACGAGGAGGCCATCCAGACGCTGTCGGCGCAGCTGGACCTGCCGCAGCACACCGTCATCAAGTTCTTCCAGAACCAGCGCTACCACCTCAAGCACCACGGCCGGCTGAAGGACCACGCGGGCCTGGAGGTGGACGTGGCCGACTACAAGGACGACGAGCTGCTGCAGGACCCGGACGAGGGTGCCCCGGGCGCGGGCGCTAGCCCGCTCTTCGCGGTGAAGCTCGAGGATGAGCCGGCGGCCGACGGCAGCACGGACGCGAGCGCCGACGCCAGGGACTGAGCTGCGGGCCCGCATCAGCGGCCCGCGGGCTGGGGGGGTCCGCCCCGGGCTCCCTGCGAGCCTCGCGCTCCCGCCGTTCGGCCAGGGAATCGTCAGAAACTTGCACAAACGGGAACGTCGAGAAAGGCTGATACTGACCGCACTAAACGTTTTCCTCCCTCTCTTACGAACTGCTTGGCAGCCCCAGGTGAAGCATCGGATTGTTTGGTATTAAAAATGGAAAATTTGTGTTCACGGAACACACCCAGGTGTGTGTACCCGTAAGCATGATAACCAGTGATTTTTTTTTAAATTTTATTATTATTCTGGAGCCTCAAAACAAGCATTATAACTTCTGTGATTATCATTTCCTTCCTTTATTTCTGTAACACTTCACACTTATCTTTGGAAACTCGCCCCTTGTTTAAAAAAAGAAAAAGAGTTTGTTACTCTGTTGTATGTTGCAAAAGAACTATAGACTGTGGAATGCAGTTTAAAGATAACATATGCCAACAAATGCCTTGTATTATATGGCACTGCCGTAATTCAAATTTGTTTTTATTTTGGAAATAAAAGTTCACTGTAATTTTTTTCATTCTCATTGTTAACAAGATTTTTTAAAAAAATGAAAAGAAAATGTGAAACACAATTTAGTCCTCATTATTTATTTGTAGATCCTGCAGCATCATGTTGTAATTAATTTTTGGAAGTTTCCGTTAAATGTAGTATTGCTTCTCTTGTTACCATACTGGTTCTTTTCTATTTATAAATGTATTTTGATGGGCAGTAAAACAAAGTGTCTTAAAAGTTTTAAATAGATAAAATGTGCTTTACACAGTTGCCTATAAAAAGTGCTCTATGTTATCCAAGCAATTCATACTATAAGCTTCACTCTTATTGTTGTATGCAATTTTTACTATCATGCAAATAAGCTTAGGTTAATAAAACTAATAGATCACCTTAGAAAATTATGCAATTAATGTGAAAATAATTGATGTTTGCAACGTGTCTTCCTTTGGTTTACAATCAATTTTAAAGCTACATCTGTATAAAATTTCTGTATAAAGGTGTTATTTCTTTTTTATGAGTTTATGGCTATGAAAACACCAGCTATTTTGTTACAGCTGGCTGTTTTTATAAGTGTATCACAATTTTCTTTATGCAGAAATGTTCTGATTAGGAGTGGTTATTGACTGTAACTACACGATTAAAATTGTTTGTATGGTATGACATGGTAGGGTTTGTCTGCTTATGTGAAGTAACACAAAGAGTCCAAGATGGCCCTCAGTAAGATGCATGTTAAGACTTTCTTGACATTTTACAGATCTGAAAAAGAGCAATTTAAAAGTCACTTGATACGCTGTAAAATTAAATCTCGAACATATGCTCATTTTTTAAGTTAAACAGTGAAGATGATAACCTGTTTTTGGTTGACGTTTTACTTGATTAGGAGGATGGTCAAAAGACTCACCAATGAAGACATCAGTTCAGTCTCTAGCAGATACGCACTTAGAACAGATTCATCTGCATTTACTTCACAATACGCTCATCATGGCAACACTTTTTTAAAGCTGGTGTACATACATTTTTAAAGGCCATTAAAAGTAACCTAAGTAGGGGGGGAATGGACCTTCTGTACAAGAACTCCTTAGTAAGCACTGTATTTTTTCTTAAGTTGTAAATGGAATACAAGTTAATAACTGAGCTCATTTGGTTGTGTATGTCATAACTATAAGAACTCCATGAAGAAGATAAGAATTAACCAACCTGGAATTTAAACTTCAAAATTCTTGCAATGTAAAACTCAGTAAACTCCAGGATATGAAGTGAGGTACGCTAATGTTCATGTAAAGGATAGGGCCAGTGTTGCAGTGTTTGGTTATTTTTGTTCACATTTATTTTATATTTTGCTGCTTTTTTAAGATTTCATACTTGTTAGGGGGTGTTTGGGTTCCTTTGGTTCTGAAATCACCCACTCTTCCTGCCTCTTTTCCCTGGACCCTGATGAACTCCTCGGAGGGCAACTGGACTCCCCTGATGCCGAACTTAAGAAACTAAAATGGGATCATAGAAAACTCCCAATTCAATTTTCAGTTACTATCTACTTTAGAAGCACAGCTGAACTACTTCAGAGGCAGCTGGTTTGCTGTAAACTTAAAATTATGTTGAAAAAGTTACACTTCTTTGTATTAAATGAGAAAACACCTTTAAACATTCTAGCTTATTACTAGGGTTCAGAAAATCATTTTAGCAAAATAATCTTGAGTTCAAATTGAAACCAGATTTCATGTATTAAAAATAATAAATAGGGTAATTAAATATGCTATGAAATGTAATGAAAAACAGCCTATCTTCTCTGACTTTAAAGGGAAAAGCTAGAGTGGAGGGTAGTGTGTGTTTGTGTGTGTGTGTGTGTTTTTTTAACATAAGCACAACACCTAATATAAGGAGTCAAACTCCTTATATTCCTTAAGGGGAATTTGGGTTGCAAATAAGATTTTTTTTCTTTCCCACCAGCCTCCTAACTTCTTTGAAAATACATTTTCAGTAAATAGAAGAGTGTGTATAAGAAATCAACATGACAATAAAATTCTCAGACTCTTTAACTCATGCAGCATCATCTTGCTAATATATTTTAAACCAAAAAAAAAGCACATATCAGTAAACAATGTTGGTCATGATGGAGTGAGCAAAATTGTTCTTCGGGAAGATGGTACATTTTACAAGAGGTTTGAGGAACCTTCCACGTTGCTTCCCGGGTGTCCTTTATCCCCCCTACCAGTCCCAGTGTTGCCAGAGGCTATGGAGAACTCCTTGACCAAGCTTCCTTGTCTCCAAGTACTTCAGAAGCTTTTGAAAGCTGGGCATGACGTAGCGCTCCGTGCTGCTAAGGCCTTAACAGAGTCAGGTAGTTTACGGGTAATATTCAACCTTGTGCGTCTGAATCTGTCATGGACTCCTTCCCTCAGCACTTTGCCACTAATTTGTATTTCACTCTGTGGCCATATAATACTTGCACATTATGCAAAAAATAATGATAGTATCCCCTTGGCACATAATATGCAGAGTTGACACATAACCTTTGAAAACCAAGGTAACTAACATGTGTGCCCTAGTTGTGTGACCCTTAAAGCCTGTACATATTATATATAAAATGCATATCAATTACCATTTAGTCCTAAGGAATTCTGAGCTAAGAAAAAAGTGTTTATTTCTTCATTAGTGAAATCTATATCTAACTGTGCTTATCTGAAATACGTAGCTTAAGTAGAAAACATTTTTAAATGGTTCAAGATGGAGTGAAAATGACGATCTCATACATTTCATCATTCAGTTCTGCCCTATTCCATATTGTTATCTTTGGCTGATATTAAGGTCCTTGATTTTCACGATATTATCAATAAATAAGGTATTCTGAACTGCTTCGTGATATTTTCAAAAAAGAGCAATTAATATGTGTATGCCCTGTCATATAGCCAACAGAAATTGGACTGCTGTGTTAAAGCAAGCCAGAAATTTGCATGAGAGTGTGGAAACCAATGGAGGTTCAAGAATATTAATCCTATCTAAAACATTAGGAGATAAAGATACTATAGTTCACCTTAAAGTTTGTTTTTTTTTTTTTTAGTTTTTAAGGGAATGTATTCACTATTCTTCTGAGGCAATCCATTTAGTGTAAATACTAAATACTTGTGTGTCTTTGAACAAAGGCTAAACTACAGTCTGTTACCATGCACATTTTGATCAAATACAAAGAACAATTATTTAAGAAATGTCTATGACCAGAATACTATTACCTGTTTAACAATTCCACATGTCAAATAAAAATAGTTTGGAATTCATGTTTAAAAGATGAACATTTTTAAACCTTCCTTGCTTTACCCTCCTTAGGTGGATCCTATGTATTTCCAAATTTATCCAAAAAGTTCTACAAAAATTCCATTTTATCAAAATAATTCTACAAGAATTCCATTTTGATTCCTTGCTCTATATCAAGGTTGTACATTAAGTCATTAAGTCACCTTCCTGTGTCAGCTGTTTCAACTAATATCCCTATTGCGATCAGAAGCACATGACTGGGGCCCTATTCTCTGATATTAGCTGATGAGGTGGTTGATGAAAAACAGCGGTCCATTTTTTTTCCATTGCCTTGCAGAGCAACCACCGAGAAACTCGACCATATTTTGCATTAAATGTTGCACATTATTTCTTTATTCTTTGTTGCATTTTCTTTTACTGTTATTGAATATTTGCTTTGTATGGTGTTCAAACAAGTTTTCATGACAGTGACAACCTCTGATTCATGCCCTTACACCCCTCCCCCCCAAAGAAAGGGTGTCCCATGGGCTGCTCTAGGAGTTTCTCCAGTCATAGAAGAACCAACAGTACCTGTTAAGTGAGAATGTTGAGAAAGTTCAAATATTTTAAGTGTGTGCAATAACTCACTGAGTCTGTGCCACTGGGTTCAGTATGCACATTTGTCCAGTGTACAAATCTACCCCACAGCGTCCTAATGAGGGGACAGGTTTCGCCTACTCCAACTTTGCTTCCAGTTTTAATTGTCAAATATTTGTTCTACCAGGTCTCATACAAAGACTTCTTACCTTGTAAGGCTCCTTCATAGCTTTGCCCTCAAACATGCTTAAAATGATAATAGCAACAACATTAGTGGAAGGCTTCATTTTACATGACACTGCCACAGACATCTCTGTCCCACCATGCACACTTAAGGCAGACACAAGAGGGGAGACTCCACACTGGTTTCAAACCCAAGTCTTATATCTACAAGTTTCCATCTCTTCTCAAAAAGAGCTTTATCAAATGCAGAAAATATAGAAAAAAATTAAATGCAATTTCACATTTTCAGAAACATAGCATAATTATTTTACTACTATGAAAAAGTCTATCACTAAGTCATTGAATTCCAGTGTATGAAATATTAACTCCAAAACTCTGGTTAAAATCCATATAACCAAGGTTTTTTTAAACACACATTTGATTTCCAAATACACACACAAAAAGATAGAATAGTATAATGAACCTCCAAGGTTCATCACCTAGGTCAACCACTGTAACATTTTTCCATCAATAAATACTTTGTGAAGCTTGTTAAAATTATGATGAAACTTATGAAAATATCCGAACTATTCAATGGCTTTTGCCCATAATGACGTGACATCATCTTGATTTTGCAAAGAAATGAATTTTCTGGTTTCCAAAGAAAGTATTAAAACTTGAAGTTTTTCTTGGGTCTCTCTGAGAATTTTTAAAAAGCCAGTTTTAGAAAGAGAACCTTTGAGAATTCCACAAATATTTGTAACGTAAAAAAGTAGAGACAAACCAGCCGCTCTTTATTTATAAACAATAAGTGCTTTCATATCATTGTTGAAACCAAAGTACATAATTTTCAGTTATGCATAATAAAATATGTAATTAAGCAACATTCCATGGTGGATTAAAGAATTAAAAGCTTCAGGTGCAGAAAAGAATTTGTTGGCATTTTCTCTTTCAAGGTGGTATTTGGAGGTGTTACTTTTCATTTTCCTTTGACATCTTATACACAAATAAATAGACAGAACAGGTGAGAAGCAGAGAAACAAAGAATTGGCTCTACTACAATGGACCTGAAGAACAGAGTGAGCAGAGTGAGGTAGAATATTTGCAACATGCTCACGAAGGCAAAATTAAAAAGGCAGAAATCTTAGCCTGGGGAGAAAAAAAGTCTCTAAATAGGGGCATGAGCTTTAAGAAATAGAAAAAAAAGAACATACAAATTTAACTGCATTTGGTGATTCCTCTATTTAAGACTACGTTAAATTAATTCACACTCCAATCGGCACAATCCAGTAAACTTATTTTTCAAATGAAGACCTATATCTAATTAATAATTCTATGCTAGAAACACTGAAGTTCATAGAGACGTTTGGCATGTATCCTATTTTTAAAAGAGGGTAATACTTCAAATAAAATCAAACCACTCAAATGTCAGAATGTGTCAGCATGATTCTGAAAATAAATAATTCTACTGAACAGCTAAGAAAAAGCATAACAGAGGAGGAACTCTGCATCTGGGATCAGTAGAACCTTCTACCTAGTGTTGGAAGTGTTACATGCACTGCTTTAACTGATTCAACCATCTGTGAGTGAGTAAATTCAATATCATGTTGGTGTTACTCTAAGAGATACACACTCGTAAGTTAATAAAGGAATCAGTGATGCCAGGCCATGTGGAGGCGTGCTGGGGGTGTCGTGTGGAGTGAGACCGTTATCCCATGGACAGTCCTGATGTGCCACCCTGGTTTTAGTTTAGTTATTTATTTCTTCTTATTAAAGTGTGGTTGCTTTACGATATTCTGTTAATTTCTGCTGGACAGCAAAGTGATTCAGTTATACGTGTATATATTAATGCACTCTTTTTGTGTATATATATTCTTTTCCATTGCAGTTGGTTGTAGAGTGTCAAGGATAGTTCTCTGTGCTACACATAGGACCTTGCTGTTCATGGATGTTGCGTATAAATGCTTTCACCTGCTAACCCCAGCCTCCCTCTCCACACCTCCCCAATCCGTCCGTCCCCCGGGGCAACCACCAATCTCTTCTCTGTGTCCTGAGTCTCTTTCTTGGTGGTGCATTTTATTTTTTTAAGTGTGAATCATTTTATTCTTATAATGACAAGACAGACGACAGTTTTTCATGTCACTGTTATACTTGAGCTGGGGATAACAACACTTCCTCTACTATAAATGCTACTTGAACTTTTTAAAACGTGTTCTCTACTGTGCTTGGAATATCTGGGCATGCTTAATAAAATGACCACCCTGGGTTCTGGTGCTGCGGAAGCTCAGATACTTTGGCCACCTGATGCAAAGAGCTGACTCTGACCTGATGCTGGGAAAGATTGAGGGCAGGAGTAGAAGGGGATGACAGAGAATGAGATGGTTGGATGGCATCACCAACTCAGTGGAGATGAGTTTGAGCAAGCTGTGGGAGTTGGTGATGGCAGGGAAGCCTGGCAGGCTGCAGTCCCTGGGGTCACAAAGAGTTGGACACAAATTGGTGACTGAACAGCAACAATGAAATGAAAAATTATAAAAATTCCAAATATTTTTACTTAAGCAAAGAATCTAATTTTATACAATGAACAGACAATCTTTCACTTTAGTAATAGAAACAATGAAACTATTTCACTTCTTGACATTTAACAGATATTAACATAAGACTTTAACTCCCCAAGACATGCACTACAAACATAGAGTAGATTCTGTCATTGTTAAGATGGTCTTCGTATCTTATGTATTATATTTGCAGTTTAAACTAAATCCTATTTACCAAAATAAAAGCAGACTAAGATAATGAACAATAAGTTCATGAAAAAAGAATACAAACAGTTGGTGACGCATTTTAAATAGATATTTGTGCAGAAGCTTCGTTACCATTTAGCCTCTCCTGGTCCTGCTAAAATATGGACTATTATATTTACTAGTGTGTGTTTTTATACCCCATCTTACTATAAAAAGAATTTGCTGAGACTTTCATATATACTAAAGTGCTGTTTTGTTGCTAAGTTAACGTCTGACTCTTGGCAACCCCAAGGACTGTCCCCTGCCAGGCTCCTCTGTCCTGGGTTTCCTAGGCAATAATACTAGGGTGAATTGCCTTTCTTTTCTCCAAAGGATCTTCCTGACCTGGGGTCAAACCCGTGTCTCCTGCATTACAGGCAGACCCTTTGCCGCTGAGGGCTTCCCTCGGGGCTCAGACCGGAACCATCCCACAATGTGCGTGCAGTGCAGGAAGACCTGGGTTGATCCCTGGGTCGGGAAGATCCCCTGGAGCAGGGAATGGCAATCCACTCCAGTACTCTTGCCTGGAGAATTCCATGGACAGAGGAGCCTGGCAAGTTACAATCCATGGGGTCGCAGAGTCAGACACGACTGAGCAACTTTCACTTTCAATTTTTCTTTGCCATTAAGCCACCTGGCGAGCCGATAATACAGTGACATAGGATAAAAAAAGAGAATAAAGAACAAAATGAATCCAAAGTTTGTATTAAAAAAACACAAAATGAAAAGTATATTTGACACTCAGAAATACATATTATGAGAACCTATACAATTTATTACAGTGAACTACCAAAAGTTTAACAGCTTTATTGAGGTATGACCGATATACAATAAACTATACATCTGTGCGCATGCCTCAGTTGTGTCTGACTCTTGGCGACCCTATGGACTGTAGCCACCAGGCTGCAATGTCCACGGGATTCTCCAGGCAAGAGAAGACCCTTTCTCCAAGGGATCTTCCCAACCCAGGGATCCGGCTCGCATCTCTAATGTCTCCTGCGTCGGCAGGAATGTTCTTTACCACTAGCACCACCTGGGAACTATGTAAAGTGTACAGTTTGATAAAGTTTTACACATATGCCAAATACAAATAGGACACAGACACAGAAACACCCATAACTCAGAACATGGCACATCCACCCCAGCGGCTTCCGTGTGCCTCCTGTAAACTTGCCTCACTCTCCCCCTCCCTGTTCTCTCCCGTCACTGTCCCCGTGAAACTGCTGACTGTTTTCTGCCCCTCTAGATCAGCTTTCATGCTCCAATTCAGTTCAGTTCAGTTGTTCAGTCGCGTCCGACTCATTGCAACCCCATGGACCGCAGCACGCCAGGCTTCCTTGTCCATCACCAACTCCCGGAGTTCACCCAAACCCATGTCCGTCGAGTTGGTGATGCCATCCAACCATCTCATCCTCAGTCGTCCCCTTCTCCTCCTGCCCTCAATCTTTCCCAGCATCAGGGTCTTTCCAAATGAGTCAACTCTTCGCATCAGGTGGCCAAAGTATTGGAGTTTCAGCTTCAACATCAGTCCTTCCAATGAACACCCAGGACTGATCTCCTTTACGATGGACTGGGTGGATCTCCTTGCAGTCCAAGGGACTCTCAAGAGTCTTCTCCAGCACCACAGTTCAAACGCATCAATTCTTCGGTGCTCAGCTTTCTTTATTGTCCAACTCTCACATCCATACATGACCACTGGAAAAACCATAGCCTTGACTAGATGGACCTTTGGTGGCAAAGTAATGTCTCTGCTTCTTAATATGCTGTTTAGGTTGGTCATAACTTTCCTTCCATGGAGTAAGCATCTTGTTCTAGAATTTTATGCAAATAGAATGATTCAGAATGTACTTGCTTTTTTTCTGCCTTCTTTCACTGGGCATGAAAGAAGGATACATTCAGGTTTATCCATGTTCATTCCATTTATTATTGCACAATATAACCTTTGCACCTATAGTGCAGTTTGTTTGTTAAGCATCTGATGGATATTTGGGTTCTTTCCAGTTTGGGGTTGTCATAGATAAAAATGCTATGAGCGTTTATATGCATGCTTTTTTATAGACATGTTTCATTTCTCTTGGGTGAATTCCTAGGGATAAAGTAACTTCTCGTATCATAGGTATTAGTTTAACTTTATAAGAAACTGGCAAACTGTTCCTCACAGGACGTGGACTGTTTCACATTCCCAACCCAGTGCCCGAGGTTTCCTGTTGCCTCACATTCTTGTCATCACGGGATATGGTCAGTGTTTTTCATTTCAAGCATTCTCAGAGGTATGTCATAATATCTCAACATGATTGTAAACTGCGTTCCTGTAATGAATTGCATTTGGCTGAGTATGTGTTCATATGGTTTGCTTCCATATATCTTCCTATAGGATGTGTCTGTTCTTTACTCAATTTTATTGAGTTCTTTGTTTTCTTATTATTGAGCTTTGAGAGTCTTTCATGTATTATGGTCACAAGCCATGTGTCAGATGTGTGACCTGCAGTCATTTCCTGTCACTGTATGGCTTATATTTTCGTTCTCTTAACACTGTTCTTTAAACAGCAGAAAGAAGTTCTTGATTTTGGTAAATCCAAATTATTTTTCTTTCTTTTAAAGATCCTGCTTTCAGTGTTATATTTGCCTAAGTCAAAGACATAAAAATGTCCTCCTATCTTTTCCTTTAGAAGCTTTATAGTTTTAGGATTTATATTTAAATCCAAGATCCACTTTGAATTAATTTTTTATATGATACAAAGTATCGAGTTATACATCAAAATTGTTTTTACTTTTCACTTTAAAAAAATATATTTCCCATTATTGTAGTACCCTTTGTTGAAAAGACTATGGTTCCTCCACTGAATTCCCTTTTAATCTTTGTCAAAAACCAATTGACCATGCACATGTGTGTCATTTCTGGATTTTCTATTTTGTTGCTCTACCAAACTTTTCACCAAAACTACACGGTCTTGATTATGAAAACTCCATAATAAGGCTTCCCTGCTGGCTCAGTGGGTAAAGAATCCGCCTGCAATGCGGGAGACCTGGGTTCAATCCCTGGGTTGGGGAGATCCCCTGGAGAAGGAAAAGGCTACCAACGCCAGTATTCTGGCCTGGAGAATTCCATGGACTGCATAGTCCGTGGGGTCGCAAAGAGTCAGACATGACTGAGGGACTCTCACTTTCACAAAATAAGTCTGCAGGTAATCTATATCTTCTAACTGTATCTTCTTCAGAGTCATCCTGATGGTTTTGGGGGTCTGATGGGTCTTTTCATTTCTCTGAAGTTTAGATCCAGTTTGTCAGTTTCTACCAAAAAAAAAAAAAAAAGCTGGATTTTGACTGGGATTGCTTTAACTTAATAAATCATTTGAGGAAGAATTGGCATTTTAATAACACTGCATCTTTAGACCTGGGAACAGGACGCAGCTCCTCATTTGTTTAGGCTGTTTGTTCTCTCAGAAATATTCATGTATAGTTTTCACTGTGCAGTTCTTGCACATTTCTCAGATTTCAGTTCAGTTTCAGTTCACTTGCTCAGTCGTGTCTGACTCTTTGTGACCCCATGAATTCCAGCACACCAGGCCTCCCTGTCCATCACCAACTCCCGGTGTTCACTCAAACTCACGTCCATTGAGTCAGTGATGCCATCCAGCCATCTCAACCTCTGTTGTCCCCGTCTCCTCCTGCCCCCAATCCCTCCCAGCGTCAGAGTCTTTTCCAATGAGTCAACTCTTCACATGAGGTGGCCAAAGTACTAGAGCTTCAGCTTTAGCATCGTTCCTTCAAAACAATACCCAGGACTGGCCTCCTGTAGAATGGACTGGTTGGATCTCCTTGCAGACCAAGGGACTCTCGAGAGTCTTCTCCAACACCACAGTTCAAAAGCATCAATTCTTTGGCGCTCAGCTTTCTTCACAGTCCAACTCTCACATCCAAACATGACCACTGGAAAAACCATAGCCTTGACTAGATGGACCGTTGTTGGTAGAGTAATGGCTCTGCTTTTGAATATGCTATCTAGGTTGGTCATAACTTTCCTTCCAAGGAATAAGCATCTTTTAATTTCATGGCTGCAATCACCATCTGCAGTGATTTTGGAGCCCCCCAAAATAAAGTCAGCCACTGTTACCACTGTTTCCCTATTTCCCATGAAGTGATGGGACCAGATGCCATGATGTTCATTTTCTGAATGTTGAGCTTTAAGCCAACTTTTTCACTCTCCTCTTTCACTTTCATCAAGAGGCTTTTGAGTTCCTCTTCACTTTCTGCCATAAGGGTGGTGTCATCTGCATATCTGAGGTTACTGATATTTCTCCCAGCAATCTTGACTCCAGCTTGTGCTTCTTCCAGTCCAGCGTTTCTCATGATGTTCTCTGCATATAAGTTAAATAAGCAGGGTGACAATATACAGCCTTGACGTACTCCTATTTCTGTTTGGAACCAGTCTGTTGTTCCATGTCCAGTTCTAACTGTCACTTCCTGACCTGCATATAGGTTTCTCAAGAGACAGGTTAGGTGGTCTGGTATTCCCATCTCTTTCAGAATATTCCACAGTTTATTGTGATCCACACAGTCAAAGGCTTTGGCATAGTCAGTAAAGAAGAAATAGATGTTTTTCTGGGGAACTCTCTTCCTTTTCCCATGATTGAGATGATGTTGGCAATTTGATCTCTGGTTCCTCTGCCTTTTCTAAAACCAGCTTGAACATCAGGAAGTTTACAGTTCATGTATTGCTGAAGCCTGGCTTGGAGAATTTTGAGCATTTCTTTACTAGCATGTGAGATGAGTGCAATTGTGCGGTAGTTTGAGCATTCTTTGGCATTGCCTTTCTTTGGAATTGGAATGAAAACTGACCTTTTCCAGTCCTGTGGCCACTGCTGAGTTTTCCAAATTTGCTGGCATATTGAGTGAAGCCCTTTCACAGCATCATCTTTCAGGATTTGAAATAGCTCAACCAGAATTCCATCACCTCCACTGTTGTCAGATTTAGCCCTAAATAATTACAAGCTTTTTATTCCGTTGCATATGATGTTTTTTTTTTTTAATTCTGACTTCCAGTTATTTATTGCCAGTATAGAGAAACACAACTGATTTTTTTTGTATATCGATCTTTTATCTTGCAACCCAGACTAAGCTCACTTAATAGTTCTAGTAGCTTTTTTTGTAGATTCCATCAGGTTTTCTGTCCAGACCATAATGTCGCCTACAAGTAAAGTGAAGTGAACTTGCTCAGTCATGTCTGACTCTTTGTGACCCCGTGGACTGTAGCCTGCCAGGCTCCTCTGTCCATGGATTCTCTAGAGTGAAGATGATACTACCCTAATGGCAGAAAGCAAAGAAGAACTAAAAAGCATCTTGATCAAGGTGAAAGAGGAGAGTGAAAAAGCTGGGTTAAAATTCAACATTCAAAAAAGTAAGATCATGGCACCCAATCCCATCACTTCATGGCAAATAATTAGAGAAAACCTGGAAACAGTGGCAGGTTTTCTTTTCCTGGGCTTCAAACTCACTGCAGACGGCAACTGCAGCCGTGAAAGTAAGACACTTATTCCTCGGAAGAAATTAAAAAAATATATATATATATATATATAATTGAAATATAGTTAACCTACAATGTTTCATCTGCACATCTGAAGCTCTTGATATTTCTCCCAGCAATCTTGATTCCATCTTGTAGTTCATCCAGCCTGGCATTTCACATGATGTACTCTGGATATACGTTAAATAAGCATGGTCACAAAATACAGCCTTGATGGAGGCCTTCCCCAATTTGGAACCAGGAGCAGTAGCTGCGCAGGCACACGAGGGCCTAGAGGAGCTATCTCAATCGAAGGTCAGGAACGGCAGTGGTAAGGACATACCCCTCATCCAAGGTAAGGAACAGCGGCTGTGCTTTGCTAGAGCAGCCGTGAAGAGATACCCCACGCCCAAGGTAAGAGAAACCCAAGTGAGATGGTAGGTGTTGCAAGAGGGCATCAGAGGGCAGACACACTGAAACCATACTCACAGAAAACTAGTCAATCTAATCACACTAGGACCACAGCCTTGTCTAACTCAATGAAACCAAGCCATGCCCGCGGGGCAACCCAAGATGGGTGGGTCATGGTGGAGAGGTCTGACAGAATGTGGTCCACTGGAGAAGGGAATGGCAAACCACTTCAGTATTCTTGCCTTGAGAACCCCATGAACAGTATGAAAAGGCAAAATGATAGGATACCAAAAGAGGAACTCCCCAGGTCAGTAGGTGTCCAATATGCTACTGGAGATCAGTGGAGAAATAACTCCAGAAAGAATGAAGGGATGGAGCCAAAGCAAAAACAATACCCAGTTGTGGATGTGACTGGTGATAGAAGCAAGGTCTGATGCTGTAAAGAGTAATATTGCATAGGAACCTGGAGTGTCAGGTCCATGAATCAAGGCAAATTGGAAGTGGTCAAACAGGAGATGGCAAGGGTGAATGTCGACATTCTCGGAATCAGCCAACTAAAATGGACTGGAATGGGTGAATTTAACTCAGATGACCATTATATCTACTATTGCGGGCAGGAATCCCTCAGAAGAAATGGAGTAGCCATCATGGTCAACAAGAGTCCGAAATGCAGTACTTGGATGCAATCTCAAAAACGACAGAATGATCTCTGTTTGTTTCCAAGGCGAACCATTCAATATCATAGTTATCCAAGTCTATGCCTCAACCAGTAATGCTGAAGAAGGTGAAGTTGAACGGTTCTATAAAGACCTACAAGACCTTTTAGAACTAACACCCAAAAAAGATGTCCTTTTCATTATAGGGGACTAGAATGCAAAAGTAGGAAGTCAAGAAACACCTGGAGTAACAGGCAAATTTGGCCTTGGAATGCGGAATGAAGCAGGGCAAAGACTAATAGAATTTTGCCAAGAAAATGCACTGGTCATAGCAAACACCCTCTTCCAACAACACAAGAGAAGACTCTACACATGGACATCACCAGATGGTCAACACCGAAATCAGATTGATTCTATTCTTTGCAGCCAAAGATGGAGAAGCTCTACACAGTCAACAAAAACAAGACCAGGAGCTGACTGTGGCTCAGATCATGAACTCCTTATTGCCAAACTCAGACTCAAATTGAAGAAAGTAGGGAAAACCACTAGACCATTCAAGTGTCAAGTATCAAGTGAAGTCACTCAGTCGTGTTTGACTCTTTGTGACCCCCATGGACTGTAGCCTACCAAGCTCCTCTGTCCATGGGATTCTCTAGGCAAGAATACTGGAGTGGGTTGCCATTTCCTTCTCCAGGGGATCTTCCCGACCCAGGGGTTGAACCCTGGTTTCCCGCATTGGAGGCAGACTCTTTAACCTCTGAGCCACCAGGGAAGCCCCTAGACCATTCAGGTATGACCTAAATCAAATCAGGTATGACCTAAATCAAATCCCTTATGATTATACAGTGGAAGTGAGAAATAGATTTAAGGGTCTAGATCTGATAGATAGAGTGCCTGATGAACTATGGAATGAGGTACGTGACATTGTACAGGAGACAGGGATCAAGACTATCCCTATGGAAAAGAAATGCAAAAAAGCAAAATGGCTGTCTGGGGAGGCCTTACAAATAGCTGTGAAAAGAAGAGAGGTGAAAAGCAAAGGAGAAAAGCAAAGATATAAGCATCTGAATGCAGAGTTCCAAAGAATAGCAAGAAGAGATAAGAAAGCCTTGTTCAGTGATTAATGCAAAGAAATAGAGGAAAAGAACAGAATGGGAAAGACTAGAGATCTCTTCAAGAAAATTAGAGATACCAAGGGAACATTTCATGCAAAGATGGGCTCAATAAAGGACAGAAATGGTCTGGACCTAACAGAAGCAGAAGATATTAAGAAGAGGTGGCAAGAATACACAGAAGAACTGTACAAAAAAGAACTTCACGACCAAGATAATCATGATGATGTGATCACTATTGATAGAGCCAGACATCTTGGAATGTGAAGTCAAGTGGGCCTTAGAAAGCATCACTACGAACAAAGCTAGTGGAGGTGATGGAATTCCAGTTGAGCTGTTTCAAATCCTGAAGGATGATGCTGTGAAAGCGCTGCTGTCTTCATTTACTTTCATTCTTTCTTCTGTATTCTGTTCTGAAGCAGTGATTTCCAGCACTCTGTCCTCCAGGTTGTTCATCCGTTCTGCCTCAGCTCTTCTGCTCTGGATCCTTGTAGTGTCTTATTCATCTCGGTTTCTTTCATCTTTAGTTCTTCTAGGTCTTTGGCAAACGTTTCTTGCATCTTCTCAATCTTAGCCTCCACTGTTTTATGGAGATCCTGGATCATCTTCACTATCATTATTCTGAATTCTTTTTCTGGAAGGTTGCCTATCTCCACGTCTTTTAGTTCTTTTTTGGGGGGTTTGTCTTGTCCCTTTGTCTGGGACATAACTTTATGCTTTTTCATCATGATTAACTTTCTGTAATATGGTTTTTCTTTTAGCCACTGTGAGACTGCTTCTTTGTGCTGCTTCTGTCTGCCCTCTGATAGGTGAGGCTGAGAGGCTTGTGTGAGCTTCTTGATGGGAGGGACTGGTGAGAAAACTGGGTCTTGCCCTTGTGGCAGGACCTTGCCCAGTTCAGTTCAGTTCAGTTCAGTCGCTCAGTCATGTCCAACTCTCTGCGAACCCATGAATCGCAGCACGCCAGGCCTCCCTTTCCATCAGCATCTCCCGGAGTTCACTCAGAATCAAGTCCATCGAGTCCGTGATGCCATCCAGCCATCTCATCCTCTGTTGTCCCCTTCTCCTCCTGCCCCCAATCCCTCCCAGCATCAGAGTCTTTTCCAATGAGTCAACTCTTCGCATGAGGTGGCCAAAGTACTGGAGCTTCAGCTTTAGCATCATTCCTTCCAAAGAAATCCCAGGGTTGATCTCCTTCAGAATGGACTGGTTGGATCTCCTTGCAGTCCAAGGGACTCTCAAGAGTCTTCTCCAACACCACAGTTCAAAAGCATCAATTCTTTGGCACTCAGCTTTCTTCACCGTCCAACTCTCACATCCATACATGACCACAGGGAAAACCATAGCCTTGACTAGACGGACCTGAGTAGGCAAAATAATGTCTCTGCTTTAGAATATACTATCTAGGTTGGTCATAACTTTTCTTCCAAGGAGTAAGCATCTTTTAATTTCATGGCTGCAGTCACCATCTGCAGTGATTTTGGAACCCCCCAAAATAAAGTCTGACACTGTTTCCATTGTTTCCCCATCTATTTCCCATGAAGTGATGGGACCAGATACCATGCTCTTCGTTTTCTGAATGTTGAGCTTTAAGCCAACTTTTTCGCTCTCGTCTTTCACTTTCATCAAGAGGCTTTTTAGCTCCTCTTCACTTTCTGCCATAAGGGTGGTGTCATCTGCATATTGATATTTCTCCCAGCAATCTTGATTCCAGCTTGTGTTTCTTCCAGTCCAGCGTTTCTCATGATGTACTCTGCATAGAAGTTAAACAAGCAGGGAGACAATATACAGCCTTGACGTACTCCTTTGCCAGTTTGGAACCAGTCTGTTGTTCCATGTCCAGTTCTAACTGTTGCTTCCTGACCTGCATACAGATTTCTCAAGAGGCAGGTCAGGTGGCCTGGTATTCCCATCTCTCTCAGAATTTTCCACAGTTTATTGTGATCCACACAGTCAAAGGCTTTGGCATAGTCAATAAGCAGACATAGATGTTTTTTCTGGAACTCTCTTGCTTTTTCCATGATCCAGCGGATGTTGGCAATTTGATCTCTGGTTCCTCTGCATTTTCTAAAACCAGCTTGAACATCAGGGAGTTCACAGTACATGTATTGCTGAAATCTGGCTTGGAGAATTTTGAGCATTACTTTACTAGCATGTGAGATGAGTGCAATTGTGCGGTAGTTTGAGCATTCTTTGGCATTGCCTTTCTTTGGAATTGGAATGAAAACTGACCTTTGCCAGTCCTGTGGCCACTGCTGAGTTTTCCAAATTTGCTGGCATATTGAGTGCAGCACTTTCACAGCATCATCCTTCAGGATTTGAAACAGCTCAACTGGAATTCCATCACCTCCACTAGCTTTGTTCGTAGTGATGCTTTCTAAGGCCCACTTGGCATCACATTCCAGGATGTCTGGCTCTAGGTGAGTGATCACACCATCATGATTATCTGGGTCGTGAAGTTCTTTTTTGTACAGTTCTTCTGTGTATTCTTGCCACCTCTTCTTAATATCTTCTGCTTCTGTTAGGTCCAGACCATTTCTGTACCTTATCGAGCCCATCTTTGCATGAAATGTTCCCTTGGTATCTCTAATTTTCTTGAAGAGATCTCTAGTCTTTCCCATTCTGTTCTTTTTCTCTATTTCTTTGCATTGATCACTGAACAAGGCTTTCTTATCTCTTCTTGCTATTCTTTGGAACTCTGCATTCAGATGCTTATATCTTTGCTTTTCTCCTTTGCTTTTCACCTCTCTTCTTTTCACAGCTATTTGTAAGGCCTCCCCAGACAGCCATTTTGCTTTTTTGCATTTCTTTTCCATAGGGATGGTCTTGATCCCTGTCTCCTGTACAATGTCACGTACCTCATTCCATAGTTCATCAGGCACTCTATCTATCAGATCTAGACCCTTAAATCTATTTCTCACTTCCACTGTATAATCATAAGGGATTTGATTTAGGTCATACCTGAATGGTCTAGCGGTTTTCCCTACTTTCTTCAATTTAAGTCTGAATTTGGCAATAAGGAGTTCATGATCTGAGCCACAGTCAGCTCCCAGTGTTGTTTTTGTTGACTCTATAGAGCTTCTCCATCTTTGGCTGCAAAGAATATAATCAAACTGATTTCGGTGTTGACCATCTGGTGATGTCCATGTGTAGAGTCTTCTCTTGTGTTGTTGGAAGAGGGTGTTTGCTATGACCAGTGCATTTTCTTGGCAAAACTCTATTTGTCTTTGCTCTGCTTCATTCCACATTCCAAGGCCAAATTTGCCTGTTACTCCAGGTGTTTCTTGACTTCCTACTTTTGCATTCCAGTCCCCTATGATGAAAAGGACATCTTTTTTTGGGTGTTAGTTCTAAAAGGTCTTGTAGGTCTTCATAAAATCGTTCAACTTCAGTTTCTTCAGTGTTACTGGTTGGGGCATAGGCTTGGATAACTGTGATATTGAATGGTTTGCCTTGGAGAGGAACAGAGATTGTTCTGTCGTTTTTGAGATTGCATCCAAGTACTGCATTTCGGACTCTTTTGTTGACCATGATGGCTACTCCATTTCTTCTGGGGGATTCCTGCCCGCAGTAGTAGATGTAATGGTCATCTGAGTTAAATTCACCCATTCCAGTCCATTTTAGTTTGCTGATTCCTAGAATGTCGACATTCACCCTTGCCATCTCTTGTTTGACCACTTCCAATTTGCCTTGATTCATGGACCTGACACTCCAGGTTCCTATGCAATATTACTCTTTACAGCATCGGATCTTGCTTCTATCACCAGTCACATCCACAACTGGGTATTGTTTTTGCTTTGGCTCCATCCCTTCATTCTTTCTGGAGTTATTTCTCCACTGATCTCCAGTAGCATATTGGACACCTACTGACCTGGGGAGTTCCTCTTTTGGTATCCTATCATTTTGCCTTTTCATACTGTTCATGGGGTTCTCAAGGCAAGAATACTGAAGTGGTTTGCCATTCCCTTCTCCAGTGGACCACATTCTGTCAGACCTCTCCACCATGACCTGCCCATCCTGGGTTGCCCTGCAGGCATGGCTCGGTTTCATTGAGTTAGACAAGGCTGTGGTCCTAGTGTGATTAAATTGACTAGTTTTCTGTGATTATAAAGCTTTAATCCAATTTTCTCTTGATGGGTGGGATTGCACACCCTCCCTGGTAGTTGTTTGGCCTGAGGCGACCCAGCCCTGGGGTCTATGGGCTCTATGGTAGGAATTACGGTGACCTCGAAGAGACTTTATGCCAAAGGGGACCTTCCAGCACTCCGGCCCTATGTGGAGCCCCTTCCGACCCACGCCTCCACCGGAGCCCTCCAACTCTGGCAGCTGGTTCTGGTTCAGTCTCCTGTGGGGTCTCTGCTCCCCTCCTCTGTGTCTTGGTGCACAAAGAAGTTGGTTTGTGCCCTCAGAAGGGGAGTCTCTGTCTCCTCTGGTCCTCTGGAAGTCCTAAAATCAAATCCCACTGACCGTCAAGTCCAGATCTGCTGGGATCCTTGTCAGATCCCAGGCTGGGAAGCCTGATGTGGGGTTCAGGCCATCACAACAGTGGGAGAACTCCTTTTGGGTTGCTGTCCTCCAGTCTGTGGGTCACCCATCCGGGGAGTGAGTGATCTGATTTTACCACGATTGTGTCCCTTCCACTGTTCTTACTGCAGCTTTTTTGTCTTTTTACGTCGGGTATCTCTTTTTGGTGGGTTCCAGCATCCTCCTGTCGATCAACCTGTTGTTCAACAGCTAATTGCAGTTGTGGTACTCTCAGAGGAGATGAGCACATGTCCTTCTACTCCACCATCTTGAACCTGAAGCCTCTGGAAGAAAATTTATGACAAACTTAGACAGTGTATTAAAAAGCAGAGACATCACTTTGACATAGTCAAAGCTGTTGTTTTTCTAGTAGTCATGTACAGATGTGAGAGTTGGACCATAAAGAAGGCTGAGCACTGAAGAATTGATGCTTTTGAGCTGTGGTGTTGGAGAAGACTCTTGAGAGTCCCTTGGACTGCAAGGACATCCAACTAATCAATCCTAAAGGAAATCAACCCTGAATATTCATTGGAAAGACTGATGCTGAAGCTGAAGCTCCAATACTTTGGCCACTTGATGTGAAGAGTCAACTCATTGGAAAAGACACTGATGCTATGAAATATTGAGGGTGGGAGGAGATGTGTACAGCAGAGTATGAGATGTTTGGATGGCATCACCAACTCAATGGCCATGGGTTTGAGCAAACTCCAGGAGATAGTAAAGGACACTGAAGCCTGGTGTGCTGCAGTCCATGAGGTGGCAAAGAGTCAGACATGACTTGGCAACCGAACAACAAGTAGGGGCAGTTTTATTTCTTCCTTCTAACCTAAATACCTTCTTAATTTCCTTTATTTTATTTTATTTTTTGATGGTCCAGTTCAATATTGAACTGAAATTGTATGAAGAAGTATCCTTACTTTATTCCTGAGCTTAATGTGTGAGCACTGTCCAAGGCCCTTTACATGACAAACCCAATCTATATAACAACCATATAAGGTAGATACTAAGATACATTCCTATTGTTACATTACTGATAATTAAACTGAGGCACAGGGAGCCCATGTTACTGGCCACAGTCAGTAGATCTCCCAACAACTCTTTCAACTTTTAAAATTCAGCTGCCACGGGGATGACCCAGAGGGATGTTGTGGGGAGGGAGATGGGGGGGAGGGTTCATGTTTGGGATCGCATGCACACCCGTGGTGGATTCATGTCAATGTATGGCAAAACCATACAGTATTATAAAGTAAAATAAAGTAAAAATAAAAAGTTAAAAAAAAATATGCAGCTGCCGTTTTGGCCTTGACATTCACTGTTTTATCCCTACGTACCACCAGGGTGATAGCTTTAACACTCAACTCTTGATTAGGTGGTTAGACTATGCCACAACATTCTATTTGACCAAAGTGAAGTTGAAGTATGGAAAGGGAATAGGAGGGCTGTGCAAGAAATAAAAGAACATGAAGGAGAGAAAAGAGCTAGGAGAGGGAAGAGGGACACAGGAAGAGAAGGAGGAGGATGGGGGGGGGCGGGTGGCGGAAAGAGGAAGACTTTGCTGATAAGTGAGATTACTCAAAGGGAAAAACGTCTTCTGCATATTTCCATGTTGTGAGTAGAAAAAAAAAATCAGGAACCATTGTGGGAAAATGACATCTTTTAGTGATTCTAGAAACACTGCCTATTTTTAAGTTTGGTGGTTCTAATAAGTGCTCTAATTTTTGAAGAAGAAAATATGTTTTATATATAATATCAGAGGTGGGCAACCAACAGAATCAGTGCGCTGGATCGGTGATTGGCAAGCTATGACCCATGGGTCAAGTCTGCTCTGCTACCTGTATTGTAAATAAAGTTTTATTGAAACATAGACATGCCCTTTCTTTTAGATATTATCTATGGCTCCTTTTATGCTATAGCAGTAGAATTAGAATGGTTGGGAAAGAGACCAAAAGGCTCCTAAGTCTAAAATATGAATATTTACTCTCTAGTCCTTTACAGACAGTATTTCTCAACCTCTGCCCTGGATCATTAAGCTATCCCTAGGTTTGCCAAAGTAAGAATTATAGCAACTTTCTGGACAACTTGTGTCAAAACAAAATAATCACTTTAATATTTCAGAAGAGTTGGAGCACATATTAAATAGAAAACTCTTTTGTTCTCAATCCCATGTTTTGCTTGATGTGTATGAAGAACCCAATTCTTTGCTTCTACTAATTATCTCATTGGGCCACACAAGAGCACAGAACTGGAGATTCTATACCCAGCTACTCACCAGTAACAGTGCTGTAAATTTAGAAAATTATTGACTAGAAATTTCACCCCTTCTTGATAAACTAAAGAAGTGTTAATATTCTTGGCAAAATTGTTTTTGCACTAATTGCCGTATCCATCTGCTCTGTGAGATTGATTAGGCTGTGAGAGCACTTGCTCTCTCCTGCAGTCCATGCTTCCTGGCCCTGCAGATAGCTATATCTGTCTTATATCCATCCTGGGAAGGATGTGCCACTGATAACTGTAAACTTTTCCTTTGGGGATTTGAGATTCAGTGAGCACTGTGTTTGGATGGATGGCTGTTTGGGAAATCATTCTGTCTAGAGAGAGAACTGTGTTGAAGTACACCAACACAACAGGGGTGTCAATGATTTCTTCTCACATAGAGAACCTTCCCTGTTTCAGAGAGGCTCCCGTGTTTCTATAGGCCTGGTGGCTGAGCACCAGATCCTGGAGAAATGTTCTACTCATCCCTGGAGAACTGAGGAGGAACAGAGGACCCTGCCCATGGCCCCCTCAAACCTCGGGCTCACAAATCCTCAGAGAGTGAGTAATGCTGTCAGTGTGTCCAAATCTGTCAAGATTGGACCCAATATTTTATTTATTTAGTGATTTAAAAAAAAAAAAAAAAACCTATCACAACAGCCTCTGGGTTAAACAAAAAAATGGGGGAAAACTTAAGCATTTAACAGAACCAGCAGCACGCTCCTGCTGTCACAGCACTCCTCAGGGGCCTTATTGCAACATCATGTTGTGTATGTATCCCAGAACCTGGGTATATGTGGTGCAATGTCCTACATGAGACAAGCAACTTGATTTCACAGGTCAAGTGTGAAAAGATGCCTTTCTCTGCAAACCCAGAGAATAAATTTGAAAAGAAATTTATTCACTCAACAAAATTTTATACTCTCTTTACTATGGGCCAGTTATTGTGAGTTTAAAATCACCATTGTCATACGTGGGAACAAGAGCAGGAGTTTTCACACACTGGTCTCTCAGTGGGTACTTATGTAAAATTGACTTTTTATAGGGCCAGAGTGAATTAAGAAAAATGAAAAAAAAAACTGGAGGTGAAATTTGTATAATGCTATATTTATACATCTTAAAGGACTGTGTCAAAGAGTTGATGCTTTTGAACTGTGATGTTGGAGAAGACTCTTGAGAGTCCCTTGGACTGCAGGGAGATTCAACCAGTCCATCCTAAAGGAAATCAGTCCTGAATATTCATTGGAAGGACTGAGGCTGAAGCTGAAGCTCCAATACTTTGGCCACCTGATGGGAAGAGCTGACTCACTGGAAAAGACCCTGATGCTGGGAAAGATTGAAGGCAGGAGGAGAAGGGGATGACAGAGGATGAGATGGTTGGATGGCATCACCAACTCAGTGGACGTGAGTTTGAGTAAGCTCTGGGAGTTGGTGATGGACAGGGAAGCCTGGTGTGCTGCAGTCCATGGGGTCACAAAGAGTCAGACGCAACTGAACTGAGCTAAAAGGACTGCAACTTCTGAGACATTTTGTTTCTTCCTTGGTTGTGATAAATTATGAATGGATGCTTTTGTTTTATGCTGTCTTTGATTTTAAGCAATCTTATTGAGACCACCTTTAAAAATCTTTGATTTCATTTTGTTTTACATATCCATGAAATCTAGAACTTAGGAACCCTTGAATTTAATCAGAAATTCTCAAATCTTTTGGTCTCAGGAATTCTTCCTACTTGTAAAGGTTATTGAGACTTCTACTTTCACAAAAATAGAATAGACATACTTTATCTTATTCCTCTTACTAAGTACAACTAAAACCCCTGGAAATTATGTATAAGACAAACACTGGAAAACTCCACAAACCAGCAAGAAGGCAGACCAACCAGCCAGGGACCCCAGGACCCAAGGAACAGCATACTGCTAAGTTCCTTGAGTTTCTTTTCTGCCTCATATATCACGAACTTGGAGCTGAAGAAGCCAGCAGCCCAGAAATGCCAATGGACACAAGGAAAAGAACCCCCCGCCCCAACCTACTTTCGCTGGAAGAAAAGAAGAGAAAAAGAAAATGGGTGGGCTAGCAAGACAGAAAAGTTTTAGGTAACAACCACCCTACTCCAGCCATACACCACAGGAAACGCTGTGCCCTGCCCCTGCCCAGGCCAGCAAAGCTGAGAGAAGAGCCTAGATTTCCACTCTCAAAAGACTGCAACAAGATGCCCCAGCCTCCCCAGAGGGCTGGTGTCAGAGAAGGTCAAGAGGACAATCAAGAATTTTATCACTGCCCAGTGATGACACAACCAACCCATTCCCCAAAATGGCACCACAGAGGCCCCTTGAGGACCAATAGCAAGGTCCCCCTACTTCTCTCAGCTGGGGCGACATCCCTGTCGTCCCACCAGGGAGCTGGACGTCCCACTCGTCAATGCGAAGAACGCCTCCAGGCTGTCTTACTGCACTCTCTATTTAATGTTCTACCTGTCATGTTCTCTTTCTATGAGGCTACAGTTTAAAATCTGCCTGACAAATACATATTGAGCAGTTCCTGTTTTATTTTGGATTCCCCTGAGAGCAGACGCTAGGATGTAGTTTCTAGCAGTGTCTGTGGGAGAAGAGTTGAGCCGTCAAAGTGAGGCATGAAAGGGGAAAAACCCAGTGAAGTGAGTGTTAACCAGCGGGTTACAAGGAAAGCAACCAGGGCTGAGTCCCATTAGAGGCTCAGAGGGGCCATGTAGAATGAAGTGCAGAATTGCCCGCCTCGGGCTGGGGAGGCTGAGGCAGTTGTCCACTGATTCCTGCCTCTCACCAGTGCCAAGTTGGTTTTGGGTCTGTTCAATCTCCTTCACTAACTATTTTATAACATAATTTTATTGGCAAAGTGTTTTCAAACATAACAAGAAATCCAAGGACGACTACTACATGAGTGGGGTAGAATAAGCTAACTGAACATATTCCAGAGAACTGCTTACCTGGGAGCAGTAATAAACCACATATTGATTATAGCCATGGCTTTTGTGACATTATCCAGAGAGGAATGCCCTGGGTGCTTTCAGGAGAGTCATTCATAGTAAAATTTCAGAGCAATGGATTGGGATGCTCAAGCCGTTGAACAGAGGTTCTCTAACAGGGAAATTATGGTACAGTAGATAAAGTTTGTCTTGGTTTTTTTTTTTTTCCATGCTGAGAACTCCATATTAGGAGGCTGCTGCTGCTAAGTCGCTTCAGTCGTGTTCAACTCTGTGTGACCCCATAGACGGCAGCCCACCAGTCTCCCCCGCCCCTGGGATTCTCCAGGCAAGAACACTGCAGTGGGTTGCCATTTCCTTCTCCAGCGCATGAAAGTGAAAAGTGAAAGGGAAGTCGCTCAGTTGTGTCCGACTCTTAGCGACCCCATGGACTGCAGCCCACCAGGCTCCTCCATCCATGGGATTTTCCAGGCAAGAGTCCTGGAGTGGGCGCCACTGCCCTCTCCGGTATTAGGGGGCTACTAGTTTGCATATTAAAGCCCCAACACTGTGCAGCATCATACCTTCCAGGACACCTTATGACTTGTGAAAAATAAACCATGAATGGGCAAGCCTGCAATGAGGAAGATACTACTGTAGAGAAAAATTTCTCCCTGGGGCGCCCTTCCCAAACTCTTATTTCTGAGACTGTTTCATTATTGTTTCAGAAATTTTATCCAATCATGAAGTTTCCCTTCCTATTGGCTGAAATGAATGAAGTAAGAGCAGGGTGGCATGGGAAATTCTATTCATAAACTGAAGTGCGTTATCCACATGACTCCCCAAACAATAAGCTTCTAATATTTGAAATATTTCTTTCAAAATTTCCAACTGACTATAAGTATGCAAAACAAGTTGATGTTCGTTATGAACATGCTGGGAAAGCATCTTGACCAGTGGTATTGAGGCAACATATTGACCTGATTTTAATCTATCCAGTAAGCTTTCTATATTTAGAACTTTTGTTTCACTGGAATAGCAGTTGCTGATTAGATAACCAGTCAAAAATCCAAGGGTAGTTAAATTTGAGAAAATCAAATTTATACAAAGTATATGTTCAGACATAATGCAATTAAACTAGAAATCAGTTGCAGAAAGATAATAGGAAAAACTCCAAAAACTAACAAGGTAAACAACATACTTCTAAATAATCCATGGGTCGATGAAGGAGTATCAAAAGATAATAGAAAATATTATGAAGTGAACAAAAACTCATATACAACATATCAAAACTTGTAGAAGCAGCTAAAGCAATGCTTAGAAGGAAATTTAGAGCATGAATGCTTATAATATAAAAGAGAGAAAGCCTTAGAGAAATAGCTTGAGTTACCTCCTTTAGAAACGAAATAGAGAAGAGAAAATAAACCCAGCTGAGTGGAAGAAAGAAAATAATATGAAGCAGAACTCAAAACAGAAAAGCAATAGACAAAGCCAAAAATTGATCCTTTGAAAATATCAGTAAAAAAAAAAATTTAAGTCTAGCAAAATGGCAAAAAAAGAAGAAGACACAAATTACCCACATCAGGAATAAAGGAGATAATATCACCACAGATGCAGAAGGTAAAAGATGATAAGGAAATGCTATGAACACCTCTGTGTACATAAATTCTACAGTCGAAATGGACCAATACCTCAAAACTGGCAAACTGCTAAAGCTTCCTCCCCATAATGAAATAGATAACCTAAATAGCCCTATAATTATTTTTAAAAATAAGTTCTGAGTTAAAAAAAATATAGATCCAATGATTTCACTGATAAATTCTGCTAAGTATTTAAGGAAGAAATGACACTAAATTTACACAAACACTTCCACAAAATAGAAAAGGGAGAGATGCTTCTCAATTCACAAGGCTAGCATTATCTCATAAAAACCAGGGCATTACAAAAGACTGCACACCGATATTTCCCAAGAACACAGACAAAAAAACCCCTCAAAAATACCAAATTGAGTCCAGTACTATGTAGAAAGAACAATGCATCGTGAACACACAGAGTTATCCAGAGGCTCCGGCACTGCTTCAGTAAGTGGGACTCAATCTGTGCAACTCACCGCAGTAACACTGTAAGGGGGAAACCTGCTCGATACTCTCAACATGCAGAAAAATTTGAAAAAATCCTGCTCTTAACAAACTATGAGTCGAAAGTAATTTCCTCGATTTGATAAAGGGCATCTACAAAAAATATATGTAAAACTAACATCATTCTCCTACTGAAAGGATGAATGATTTCCCCTACTATCAGGAAAAGACAAGGATATCCTTTCTTACCACCCCTAATTTTTGTAATAAGGCAAGAAAAAGAAATTTAGAGAGAGAGAGAGAGAGAGATTATACTCTTCCTGCTTGCAAATAACATGATTTTAATTTTTAACATGATAATTCCAGGGAACCTACCAAAAAACTTCTAGAAATATTAAGTGAGGCTAGGAAGGCCACAGGAACTAAAGTCAACAGCTAAAAATCAATCCACTTTCTATAAGCAAGCAATGCAATATTGGAAAGAGAAATTTAAGAGCAAGATTATTGACAACAGTGTTGAATAGATGAGATCATCTGGAAGTTTCTCCTGGCCAGTACAGTCAGACACAGTCTGAACAGAAGACGTGCCTGGGAAAAACTTCTGCTTCGCTTCCCTTTTCCTTTATTCAGACAGTCCTATTGTTTTTTGAAGGCAGACACCTTTGAGGGAGCTGAGAGAGCTTCGTGAATAATGTAAAGCAGAAGAAACAAAGATTTAGAGAAACTTCTCTGGTTTTTAAAAATCTGCTACCTAATGGTCTTGCTGTCTCACTCCTAGATATTTATGCAAGAGAAATGAAAGCATGTATCCACATATAGACCTGTGCACAAACGTTCATAGCTATTTATTCCTAATAGTGCTAAGCTTTAAAAAACCTAACTGGCTGTCAGTTGGTGAATGGATAAGAAAAAAAAAAATTGTGGCATAGCCACAATATATACTGTGGAATACTACTTAGCAAGAAGAAATGGATTATATTTTACAGTGTGAATTAATTGCAAAAATGTAATACTGAATGAAAGAAGTCCCACACGAAGTTTGGTTCCATTTATTTATGCCTACAACAGGAAAAATCAACCTACAGTGACAGAAAGCAGTTTAGTGGTTACCTGAGGCAGTGTTTCAGGGTATTGAGTCTAATGGGTCATGAGAGGTGAGGGGGGAGCCAAAGGTAAATAAATCTGTCAAATCTCATTGAAATTGGTCTACTTCAAGTAGGTGCTTTTTAATTTTGGTAAATGATCTATCACCCTTCATGAGTCACAGCCTTGTCATGGTGAAGGAGCTTGGAAACTCAATAAAGCTATGAGCCGTGCCGTGCAGGGCCATCCAAGACAGGTTATAGCGAGAGTCCTGATAAAACGTGGTCCATCGGAGGAGGAAATGGGAACATACTGCAGTATTCTTGCCGCAAGAACACCATGAAGAGTGTGAAAGGGCTAAAAGATATGACATCAGAAGATGAGCCCCCAGATCAGAACTGTCCTCTATGCTGCTGGGGAAGCATAGAGGGCAAATACTAATAGCTCCAGAAAGAATGGCGCAGCCAGGCCAAAGGGGAAATGACAGGCAGTAGTGGGGGTATTGGTGGTGAAAGTAAAGCCTGACGCGGTGAAGAATAGAATTGCACAGGAACCTGGGATGTTAGGTCCATGAATCAAGTTAAATTGGACAGAGTCAAGCAGGAAATCACAAGATTGAACACTGACCTCTTAAGAATCCATGAACTAAAATGGATGGGAATGGTTGAATTTAGTTCAGACGGTCCAACCATTATACTACTAATGTGGACAAGAATGGGAAGAAGTGGCATGGTCCTCATAGTCAACAAAAGGGTCTGAAATGCAGTACTCAGATGCAACCTCAAACATAACAGAATGATCTCAGTTCGTTTCTAAGACAAGCCATTCAAATCTGAAAAACTCAGCAGTGGCCACAAGACTGGAAAAGGTCAGTTTTCATTCCAATCCCAAAGAAGGGCAATGCTAAAGAATGCTCAAATTACTGTACAATTGCACTCATCTCACACGCTAGCAAGGATATGCTCAAAATCCTTCAAGCTAGGCTTCAACAATATGTGAACTGAGAACTTCCAGAGTTACAAGCTGGGTTTAGAAAAGGCAGAGGAACCAGAGATCAAATTGCCAACATCCGTTGGATCATGGAAAAAACAAGAGAATTCCAAAGAAAATATCTACTTCTGCTTCATTGACGAGGCTAAAGCCTGTGACTGTGTGGATCACAACAAACTGTGGGAAATTCTGGAAGAGATGGGAATACCAGACCTCCTGAGCTGCCTCCTGAGAAAGCTATATGCAGGTTAGGAAGCAACAGTTAGAACTGGACATGTAACAACAGACTGGTTCCAAATCAGGAAAGAAGTACATCGAGGCTGTATATTATCACCCTGCTTATTTAACTTATATGCAGAGTACATCATGAGAAACGCTGGACTGGAAGAAGCACAAGCTGAAAGCAAGATTGCCGGGAGAAATGTCAACAACCTCAAATATGCAGCTGATACTGTCCCATTGGCAGAAAGTGAAGAGGAACTAAGGAACCTCTTGATGAAGGTATAGAGGAGAGTGAAAAAGCTGGCTTCAAACTCAACATTCAAAAAACTAAGGTCATGGCATCTGATCTCATCACTTCATGGCAAATAGATGGGGAAACAGTAGAAACAGTGAGAGATTTTTTCCCCCGCCTTGGGCTGAAAATCACTGCAGACTGTAACTGCAGCCATGAAATTAAAAGATGCTTTCTCTTTGGAAGAAAGCTCTAACAAACCTAGTCAGTGTAATAAAAGGCAGAGATATCACTTTGCTGACAAAATTCTGTATAGCCAAAGCTATGGTTTTTCCAGAGTGATGTATGGATGTGAGAGTTGGACCATAAAGATGGCTGAGTGTCAAAGAACTGATGCTTTCAAATTATGGTGTTGGAGAAATTTTGGGAGTCCCTGAGACAGCAAGGAGATCAAACCAGTTAATCCTAGAGAAAATCAACCCTAAAATCATTGAAAGAACTGATGCTGCAGCTGAAGCTCCAATACTCTGGCCAGTTGAGGTGTAATACAGACACGCTGAAGAAGACTGTGATACTGGGAAAGACTGAAGACAAAAAGAAGGGACAGCAAAAGATGAGATGGTTAGATAGCATCACTGACTCAAGGGACATGAATCTGAGCAAACTCCTGGAGATAGTGGAGGACAGGGGAGCCTGGCATGCTGCAGGCCGTGGGACTGCAGAGAGTGGGACATAACTTAGCGAGTTGTATCTCATTCAGTTCAATCACTCAGTCGTGTCCGACTCTTTGCGACCCCACGTATCTCATTATGACTGTTTGAAAAGCAAAAGAACAACCATTTTTCTTTACTATCTTATACTTACCTTCCCTGGAGAAGGAAATGGTATTTCCCACCCGACTCCAGTATTCTTGCCTGGAGAATGCCGTGGACAGAGAAGCCTGAGGGGCTACAGTCCAAGGGGTCGAGAGAGTTGGACACAACTGAGCGATTATCACTCACTCACGTTGACCCACCTTAGAATTTTCTTTGTTTCCTTCCTTCTTTCTTTCACTCTTCTCTCTTCTTCACTTTCTTTTTTTCAGCCCTCACATTCTGGTACTAAGGAAAGCAGTATCCTCTGGTCAATATCCTGGAATACGAGAAGGCTCTGAGTGCATGCTGCAACTATTCGGAGTGAGCAGCACTGAAAACACATGCAGCCAACCAGCTGAAGGCATCAGTCATGTGCACGTATTTCTAAAACAAGCTCAAGTTCAGTATTAAACTAGTGGAGAGGCTCCCTGCAGCGGCCCGGCTGGCAGAAGACAAAGCTCTTAGTGTCCCAAGGCTGCAGGGGAAGAGACATGAAATGGAGACAGAGGTCATTATTGCCCATGGCGACTATGCTGACTGAACCATTGTCATAGAAAAAAACTAAGAAAGACAGCGCTTCCTCTTAATATCAGGTTCGGCCTCACCACCGGGTGAAAGGGAGTGAGAGAGGGACTTCCTCTCCTGGGACTGTAAGGCCATGTGCCAGCGTTAGTCACTCTCAGTGTCCGACTCTTTGCGACCCCGTGAACTGTAGCCAGCCAGCCTCCTCTGTCCATGGAATTCTCCAGGCAATAATACAGGAGAGGGTAGCCAGTCCCTTCTCCAGGGGATCTTCCAGATCCAGGGTGGAACCCGGATCTCCCACATTGCAGGCAGATTCTTTACCATCTGAGCCACCAGGGAATAAGTATGACCTTTTGTTTGTTTAGCTTTTTTAAAAAATTACTATTTTTAAAAAATTGGAGGATAGTTGCTTTACATGTTGTGTTGGTTTCTCCCAAACAACAATGCGAATCAGTCAGAACTGAATATATATACGTCCCCTTCCTCTTGAGCCCCCCTTCCAGCCCTCCTCTCGTCTCACCCTGCTAAACCATCACAGAGTGCCAGGCTGGGCTCCCTGGCACACAGCAGCTTCACTAGCTGTCTGTTTTACACAGAGTACTGTATACAGCGCTTCTTTCTCCATTCATCCCACCACTCGTCCCCCAGCTCTGTCCACATGTCCTTTCTCTTGGTCTGTCTTTCCGTTCCTTCCCTGCAAATAGGTTCATCAGTACCTATTTTCTCGATTCCATATATATATATACATTACTGTATTTTTCTCTTTCTGACCTGGGCTTCCCTGGTGGCTCAGAGGTTAAAGCGTCTGCCTCAAATGTGGGAAACCCGGGTTCGATCCCTGGGTCGGGAAGATCCTGTAGAGAAGGAAATGACAACCCACTCCAGTATTCTTGCCTGGAGAATCCCATGGACAGAGGAGCTTGATAGGCTACAGTCTACGGGGTCACAAAGAGTCGGACACGACTGAGGGACTTCACTCAGTCTGTACAACAGGCTCTAAGTTCATCCACCTCACGTCCAATTGATTCACATTTGTTCCTTTTTACGGCTGAGTAATATTCCATTGTATAGACATACTGCAACGTCTCTATCCATTCATCTGTTGATGGATATCTAGGTTACTTTCATGTTCTGGCTGTTGTAAATGATGCTGTAATGAACATTGGGGTGCATGTGTCTTTTTGAATTGTGGTTTTCTCAGGGCGCCTGCCCAGTGGTGGGATTGCTGGGTCATATGTAGTTTTATTCCTTGTTTTTAAAGAAATCTCCATATCATTCTTGCAGCAGCCGTGTCAATTTACATTGCCACCAACTGCACGAGAATATTCCCTTTTCTCTACGTCTTCTCCAGCATTTATTGTTTGCAGATTTTTTTGATGATGGCCATTCTGGCTGGTGTGAGGTGATACCTCATTGTAGTTTTGATTTGCATTTCTCTAATAATAAGCAATGTTGAGCATCTTTTCATGTGTTTATTTGCTATCTGTATTTCTTCTTTGGAGAAATGTCTGTTTAGGTCTTCTGCCACCTAATTTCTTTCCTAATGTGAATTTTATTTGGATCAATGAATAATTATTCCTTGAGAGAGGAAAGCCTCTGCTTGAGTCATTGGGATAATACTCTTCCTTTATTTATTTTTAAACTGTAAATAGCAGACCTCTTCCACAGGACAATCCATGAAACAGCTAAAACTTCAAAGAAATGGCTTGGCATCAATGAAAACAGAATTTTACTAAGATAAACTTTTCCCAAATTTTGTTTGAAGGGGCAATCTAATCCCTATCTGTCCATCTCAAATTCAATAAGCAGAGAGAAACCAGGAAGATTGTATCAGCACATCTAGGCGAATGCACAAATCAATTTGGCCTTGGCAGACAGGACTAGTGAATATGGGTCATGATGATAAGGTCAGGAGTGTTCTTTTCTAGTTCAGTGGACAAGGCCACACAGTGGTTGAACAGTTTGGCCAAACATCTCAAGGAAGTTGGCACAAGTGTAAGGGATACATACGTGTATGTGTGTGTGTGTGTAATGGTTTTCTGTTGCCATAGGCTACTGACTATTTCTTAAGGCAAGAGACACCGAAAGTTTGAAATGTCCATTTATTATAGCCAAAGTCTGAAAATCAAAGAACCACCTAAAACCTGGAAGAATGACACTCTTTCCTAGACAAAGAGGGAAAATTTCACTTCTATGCAAAAAATTACTTTTTAATTATAAAAGCATATTGACAAATAAGTTATTTTGAGTGATAAAAGCCTGATGGTATCATTCTAACAGGACTGTTTTCAATTTTGTGCGTTTCCTCACAGTTGGCCCGTAAGAATGAAGGTTTCTTTCCTTTATTAAAGAATTCGCTTGCTTATAATTTTATTTTATGACTTTGTCATTTAGCAATAATTTTCATGAAGCTTAGAAATATTATTTTTATTTATTTTTAAAAAAATTTATTGGAGTACAGTTGGTTTACAAAGTTGTTATTAGTTTCTGTTGCATAGCAAAGTGAATCGGCCACAGGTACACACGTATCCCCGCTTTTCTTGGATTTCCTTCCCGTCTAGGCCACCACAGAGCTCTGAGCAGAGTTCCCTGTGCTATGCAGTAGGCACTCAGTAGTTACCTATTTTTCACAGAGCATAAGTAGTGCGTACACGTAAATCCCAGTCTCTATTATTTTAAAAGCTTTTCTTATCTGGAAGCAGGCATATGGACCATTTAATCTAACCTTTTCTAAAGTGCTTCATCTGGATTTTAATAGGGGGTAACTTGAAAAAGATTTCCATGATTAAATAAATGGGCTGACTTGTGATAATGGCCACATAGACTTGAGAAATGGCTGCTGATATGATACATTTTTAAACCTATTTGGATTATAGACCCCTCTTGAAAAGCAGCATCTCATAGGATTTGTGTTTTCCATTACTCATTCTTGACAAAACATTATTTAAATCAATGTCTCTATCAGGAAATTGAGGCCCAGTGATGTTAATTAAGACTCAGCATTACACAGTTAATTTATAATAACCAGAATTTCTAGAGAAGTTTCCAGAAACAAAACTTCAACCAGAATCTCCTTGTCTATTTTGGCTGAAATATTCCTACACCACCACCAAAAATTCTCAGTTGACAATTTCACGACTATATTCTGTATCATAATGTCCCTCCATTGGGTCATTGGTATAAATGGAACGTCTCCTTTTCACCCTAGAATAAAACCAGATATTGTAGCTTGGGAGTTGAAAGAGTGCCCTGGGGCCCAGAATCTAGTGAGGGCTTAAGAAAACCAATGCCTGAGTACTCACAGATCTGAGCAAGTTGTTCATAAGTCCTGCATATTGGGAAACAAAAGAATGCCGTTGAGAAATTACACCAGGCAATTTTTGAGCAAAAAGCTTCATTTTTCGCTGTTATTTCTAAATGTCCTAAAATAAAACTATTAAAAATTTCTCCACTAGGCCATAATTCACAAGGAAAGAGACTGTCTTGGTAAAAGAACAGGTTTTTCTTCATCCTGGAATGCTTTAATTTTGATTCTGAAATTCTACAACATACCCGGTCTGCTTGCCAGAATTGATTGATGAAATCCCACTGTATTGTGAAAGAATGTATTCTTGGCATCACATAGAGTTCTTTATTAAGCATTCTATTAGCTCACATACTAAAGTTATTTGAGGGCTACTCTATTAGCAATATCTTAGTTCAAAGCACTGTTCTCTAAATCATATGGTTAAGGTTATTCCTGCTTGTAAAAAAAAAAAAAGAAAAGAAAAAAGCAAGCCTCCCACACTCATTCTCAGGATGGCAACTGACATTCCCAAAGTACATCTGTGTTGCTTTATGCTAAGAGTGTGTCCCTTTGTAATGCTGACAAAACCAAAACCTGTTCTGTTTGCAGAGGCAAATGAATTTTCAAGAATCCAAAGTTCTTGTTCTTTCCCTGTCTGCCCAGAGTGGAACCTTCTTCCATTTTCAAAATCTCCTCTGAGTATTTCTGGGAGTCCCCAGAGGGCATGAACTTTACCTGGCAGGTACTGGTACCCCAGGGATTTATAGCAGGATTTGGTCTCATTTGCTGCTGTCAATATTTTGCCTTAATACTCATGTCGGTGCTGAAAAACCAGGTAGCACAGAGACAGCTGTGTCCCAAATAGCCACTCTGAAACGCCATTCCCGCAGAGGCCAACGGAGAGGACGGTGACAGCGTCTGCCTTGCGTGCCCCCAGAGCTAGCGGTCTCTGATGTGTAATGGCAGTCCATGCGAAGGAAGAGAGAATGACTCTTACCCTAACTCCACGCCACAACAGTCACGGAGCGCCCAAAGGAGACTGGCTTCTGCCCAGAGCTTCACCAAGTCCCTCATGAAAGCACATGAAGGTCTGCCTGTAGCCCTCGGCCGTTTCACCTGACTCACTTACTCCCAGCTCCGAGAGCCAGGTGCTTCTTGAAAGCTTCATCACTTCTTCCAGAGCACTGTCTCTCTGCATTTCTTGGAGTCTATCATCAACCAAATCCTTCCCAACTAGTCACTAAATAAAGATCTTTGTGAATTTCAATGAGACTCCTGGTGCCTTAGCAGTGAATGTTGTTCTCAGAGTTTGCCACCTAGATTCCAAGTCAAATCAGAAAAATACCCTTTACACTCATTAAAAAGCATCAGTCCTTGGAGGGATACGTGTGCACATTGGTGTATGTATAAAAAGACTTGCATCAGTGGGGAGAGTGTGGAGCGGTGGGAAGGCTGGGATGAAGCCATCTGGAGCATTTATACTGAAATAGCTATTTCTTGGAGATTTAATGAAAGCATTGCCTGTTGACAACATACACTGTTCTATCTCTACTGAGAAATGACTTCCTTCTTAACTCCACATAGAAAAAAAATGTATCAGTATCTTTTAATTTTGTTTAAATGATAGGAATTTAAGACATAAAATAATTCCTTCAGACTTAGGGCCATGAAAATTTGGCCTTTGATATTTTCAGTTTTAAAACAATGAATTCTAAAAAACAAGAAACAGGGATTGACAGGTATGGTCAGTGGAAAGCTTGAATGATGCTGACCAAATTCTATTCCAAAAAGTTCCTTTAAATATGATGCAATCTTTCATACAAGTTATGAAGTTTCAATCAGTGGAGCTGTAATATTTCCAAGATTAAAAAAATGGTAATAATCCAAAGCTGATTTCACATATTAAGTCAATGTATCCACATAACTGTGACATCTAATGTGACTTTTGCTCTGATTTTTTGAAGTTATTATGCTGAAAGAAGTATACAAAAAGTTAAAACACAGCCATGTCACATAGAAAATAATTTTACTTGTTATTGGGAATTTTTTTCCTTATAAACATATATTGTGATTGCAGTTCTAAAACATATTGTTTTACAGTTAACGATAAAGGTCATTTTCTCTGGTTTTATTTGGGCACCAACTCCAGGAGCCTTTATAAGGAGGAAAAGGGCTTGACAATGTGGGTGAAAGGCAAGTGAATGTAGGGGCCTTCCCTGGCCGGCCAGGGCGTAAGACTCCGCACTTCCACCGCAGGAGGCGCTGGTTTGATCCCTGGTGGGGGAAGTAAGATCCCTGTGGCACCGGGTGCAGCCAAAAATGTTTGGTTTTGTTTTGTTTTTAAAGAGCAAGTGGGGGCCGGGGAAATATTCCAGAGGCTCAGTCCAGAAGGCATGGTGGTTGGGTGGATGTGGATAATGGGTGGGTGAAGACGGCCAAGTCCAGCTCTTTTCTGTTTTTTTTCTGCCTGTTTTCTTTCTGCCTTGGAGGCAAGGTGGGTTTGACTGCCATTTACCGAGTGGACAACCTGGGTTGTAGTGGGTGTGAAATGACTTCCAGTCCACTTTTTTATGGCAAATATGAAGTTGGGAAGCGTTTCCTCCACCGCCCGAACCCACAGCCCCGCTGTCGCGGAGAGTGCGGTGGCTCCACGCCGCCTGCAGGCCCGGATCGCTCCAGGGTTCTGTGCGGTCCCTTCTCTCAGCGTCTGTGCGGCAGCTGTTGCCTAAGGGTTTGGGGTTTGATCCACACTGCTCACCTGAATCCGTTTCCGGTCAGGTTTCTCGTCTGATTTCCGGTTCCCGCAGTGAGAGGGAGAGCAGCGCCGGCTTCCAGAAGCC
Source organism: Budorcas taxicolor (assembly GCF_023091745.1). Lineage (NCBI taxonomy): Eukaryota > Metazoa > Chordata > Mammalia > Artiodactyla > Bovidae > Budorcas > Budorcas taxicolor. The sequence goes on along the minus strand of NC_068910.1, from coordinate 219,473,254 downwards.
CTGATGCGATTCACCTGGGAGCCTGCTTTCCTCCAGCCCTCGCTCCCCAGTGGCTTGGGCAGCTCCTTACATCCCCAGAGGGGCGGCCGTACAAGCGCTGCTGCTCAAACTGTTCTGTTTTTTTTTTCTGAGCAGCTCCCTAATTGTAGAATTATTTTGATGCAAAAGTGCAGCTGTTCGGTCAGGGTGTCCTCGTGTTCGCCTGCGATCGCCCACTAGCGCTTGTGGGGCCGTAGGGAGGAGAACAGGGGCAGGAGCCTCTGGCGGAGGAGCCTTCTCCCCCAGCGATGGGCGGTCGCGACGGGGACTTTCAGTGTCACCCCAGCAGCCAAGTCAAGGGGTGTTACACTGCAGTTAGGTCTGGGCTTTCTTCCTGCCCTCTCCTCTCTGTCTGCAGCAATCGTGTCATTAATCTTTCACTGGTTTGGAGCGCATTACTCCTCTATTGGGTCCTCTAGCAAGAGACACTGTCCTGCACGCTACTGGCTTGTGGAATTATTAGCAGTTCTCACAGTCAACCCATGTTAAGTAAAATATTTGGCAAAGAGAGACTCCTCTGAGCATGATTTCCCCCAAACAAAACACAACCCGAAAAAGGAAGAACCTGTGGGAGGAAGCTCTGAGAAATGTGGTTCTGGACGGGCCGAACGTGAGCTGCTCGGAGACCCAACAGGCAGTGATACGTGTGCGTCTGTGCGCACGTGTGCAGGAGTCAGACAGTCGACACGGATTTGTGGGGACCACTGGCAGAATTAGGAAGCAAAATATGGAGGAAGACCGGGAGAGCACACTGATAATGAAGGGAAGAGGTCTAGCAGAAAAACCCTGAAGTCAGAACTTTGAAAATTAGGGAGAGAAAGTTAAACCCAAGAGACGGAAGAATGTTCTAGAAGCAGGAGAAAACTAGAAGAACCTGGTGTGACAGAAGCCGACAGAGAGAATTTCAGGAGCAAAGAAAGAAAGGGTATGGGTGTCCTGGCCCACAAGCCTCTGGTTCCCACGTGCCCTTCCCTACATGACGAGCGGTGTGGGCGAGAGGAATTGTCTGTTTCCTGTGAGGAAGCCAAGGGTGCCAGGTCCATCCTCCTGACCTGGGCAGACAGATCTAGCTGGGCCAGGAGAATCTCTTCTTTGACCTACAGTTGTTTAAAGATTTATGTTATGGAAGTATGGCTAGCTTGCAATGCCGTGTTGGTCCCTGGTATACAGCAGCGATTCAGGTTTTCGTACATATGTGTGTATATATACATATGTATTTCTTCTTCATACTGTTTTCCATTGCGGTCTATCACAGGATATTAAGTATAGTTCGCTGAGCTACCCAGTAGGACCTCGTTGTGTGTCCAGTCTGCAGATAACAGTGCGCGTGTGCTCATCTCAGCCTCCCCATCCATCCCTCCCCACCGCCCTCCCCTGTGGCCACTGCAAGTCTCTTCTGTGTCTGAGTCTGCTCCTCTTTCACAGACACGTGCACTTGTGCCGCTTTTTGCTCTCCACTTGTGCGTGGGGTCATACGACGTTTGTCTCTCTTCAGGACTTACTTCACTCAGTGGCCATCTCTAGCTCCGTGCATGTTGCTGCAGGTGGCATCGTTTCATTCTCTTCTGTGGCTGAGTCGTATTCCACTGTGTGTGTGTGTGCGTGTGCGTGTGTGTGTGTGTGCACACTACATGCTGCTTATCTTTTCATCTGCCAGCGGGAATTCAGGTTGTTTCCATGTCTTGCCTATTGTAAATAGTGCTGCTGTGAATAAAGGGGTACGTGTATCTTTTTGAATTACAGTTTTGTTGAAATATATGCCCAGGAGTGGGATTGCTAGATCATATGGCAACTCAGGTTTTAGTTTTTTGAGAAAAATTCATACTAGTTTCCTTAGCCCTGTACCAGTTTACATTCCCACCTGCAATATAGGAGGGGGTCCCTTTTCTCCAACCCTGTGCAGCACTTATTCTCTGTAGATCTTTCTTTTTATTCTGGTGAAGACTAGGCTTCCCAGGTGGAGCAGTGGTACAGAATCTCCCTGGAGGCACACGGGACACGTGTTCGATCCCTGGGTCGGGAAGATCCCCTGGAGCAGAGCGGGAAATGGCAACCTGCGCCAGTGTTCTTGCCTGGAGAATCCCGTGGACAGAGGAGCCTGGTGGACTACAGTCCGTGGGGTTGGACCTGACTGAGCGCCTGAGCACAGCACGTTCTGACTGCTGTGAGGTGGTCCCTCGTTGGAGTTTTCATTTGCATTTCTCGAATAATGAGCAATGTTGGGAAACTTTTCATGTCGCTATAGGCCATGTACATGTCTTTTTTTGAGAAATACATGACTTGCGATTTTTAATGTGAATAGCAAGAATTCAGGGGACAATCAGAGTTAATGCTTCACGTGCTGGTGTGGACAAGACGGGACTGGGGTGTGGACATGGTGGCTGCTCATTTTCCCAGTTTTCTTGTCCTCCTGACGGTCCAACTGCCCAGTCATCTTTCCAACAAATGCACTTATATTTACGATAAATAGCTAACAAAGAGTTACATGGTTATGCCTGAAAAGATAATCTAAAATAGTTTCATTATATAGATTGAGGTTCAGTAATATTAAAATCACCTAAGTTCACAGAGTTACTTAGGGCTTAAATGGGATTCATGTCTATTAATTTCTAGGCTAATTAACTGTTTGTTTGTTTTTTTTTAACTGTAGTAAAATGCACATGAAATTCACCACTGTAACTATTTTTTAAGCGTACTCTTCAGTAGTGTTAAGCACTTGCACATTGTTGGGAAGCCAGTCACCAATGACCTTTCTCATCCTAAGATGCTTTCCACTGTACCACCAAGGGCATAGCACTACGCCACATCCATCTGCCTTCCCAGCCTCCCTTTCAGCGAGGTCTGGCCAATGGAATGTGAGGTGTGGCTTATGCCACCTCCAGCTTGTAGCCTTGAGGGGAATGAACATGTCCGCTTGAAATTAATGTAGACCATTGGCCTTTCTCACAAAACCAGTACCTATGGATGAAGGTTGAATAGACATGAAGAACACCCCAGACAACTTCATGAAGCAGAGTTGCTGTAAAAGCTCCAACTATTCTACCTAAAAAATAAATTCCTAGACTACTTAAGCTATTTTGGTGGGGGAGGGGGTGTTGTTTCTCTCAGAGAAGCTGAACTAATGGTATTTCATTCCCCTTCCTCCTCTCAAACACCACATGAAAAATGCGAGGGGTTTGCTGTCTTTCCTTCTGAAGTGTTAAATAGTGGGAAGTTCACATTTATTATCCTTGGACCCAAAATCCAAGAAGAATGACTTTTAGTTTATCCCGTTTGCAAGGTCAAGCTGATGTAGATACATAGGCATATAATGCTGCAGGTCAGTGGTTAAGGGAAAGCTTGAAGGAAATTGATTTGGGGCAACATATTCAACATGGAACCTTTGTACAAAAACAGCTTACCGTTTATTCAGATGTATTTCTGGAAGATAAGTGTGTGCAGGTGGGGCAGGGGATGAGCAACAAGAACGCTGCACAAACATTGTAACGTATTCTTACATGTGTGAAAACTAGGAATATTCACTCAGGAGTTGGTGGTTCCACCAGGTGGTAAAATGCTGGATTAAGAATTCAGGAAAGAATGTTTAAGGTTTCTATGTAGCAAATGACAGAGAGCACTATAAATGTGTTGGTTCTAGTTCACCCTTGTGGCTCAGCTGGTAAAGAATCTGCCCGCAATGCAGAAGACCTGGGTTCGATCCCTGGGTTGGGAAGATCCCCTGAAGAAGGAAAGGCTCCCCACTCCAGTATTCTGGCCTGGAGAATCCCATGCACTGTACAGTCCGTGGGTCGCAAAGAGTCGGACTGAGCGACTTTCACCATTCTAATTCACTGATGTCTGTAACGCTTATGAAACGTGCTTTATATAAAAATGCATTATACTGCTGTGTATTTCTTTTCTAGAGCCATCTTGGTTAGATAAATCAGGTGCTACTTTGAGAACAAAACTGCTTAGTTTACCCCAATATTGTGTATTTAACACTCAGTACCTTAAAATCACGTGTCTATGAATCAGACATAGGCAGAAATCCCAACTCAGCCACTGGCTAGTGTATGATTTGAAAAAGAGTTCTGTGACGTTTCTGCCTCAGTTTCCTTACCTGAGGCTGCAGGTGATCACACTGGCACCGTGAGGTGATTCTTAGGGAGTGCAGTCACGTAGAATGCTCGTGACCCGTGGTGCATCCTGCTGCTGGTTTTGTTGCCGCTGCTGCTATATCTAAATGATAACGTCATTTTAAGAAAGCTTAATGGCTGAAGAGTCCCTTCTCCCATGCATCCTTTTCTTGGATTTCCTTAACCCTGGTGATCTCATGCTTTTCTTTTTAAAATCGCTGTTGATTTATTTGTTTTCGGCTGTGCTGGCTCTTGTTGCCTCACTGGCTTGTCTCTAGTTGCGGAGAGCAGGGTCTACTCCTTGTTGCAATGAGGGCGTATCTCGTTGCAGTGGCTTGTCTTGTTGCAGAGCACGGGCTTGAGGCACGCGGGCTTCAGCAGCTGCAGTGGCGGACTCAGTAGCTGCAGCTCCTGGGCGTTAGAGCGCAGGCTCAATAGTCGTGGTGAATGGGTTGAGTTGCTCCGTGAAACGTGGGATCTCCATGGACCAGGGATCAAACCTTTGTCTCCTGCAGCGGCAGGTGGATTCTTTACCACTGAGCCACTAAGGAAGCCCTTCGTATGTTTTTTAATCTGAATGTTGCATCTTAAACTAGAAAAGTTTCATTTAAAAATGTCAAGGAAAATTCTACTTGAATTAAAATCAGGTTGAATATTTTCTTTAAAAAGGAGAGAGAGAAAGAAAGAATTCAATTCACATAGAAACATGCAGAAAACGAATAACAGAAAGCAAGAACTAAAATGCTTAATTTGTCAGGCTCAGTAAATATTCAGTTCAGTTCAGTCACTCAGTCATGTCCGACTCTTTGTGACTCCATGAATCACAGCACGCCAGACCTCCCTGTCCATCACCAACTCCTGGAGTTTACTCAAACTCATGTCCATTAAGTCGGTGATGCCATCCAACCATCTCATGCTCTGTCGTCCCCTTCTCCTCCTGCCTTCAATCTTTCCCAGCATCAGGGTCTTTTCCAATGAGTCAGTTCTTCACATCAGGTGGCCAAAGTATTGGAGTTTCAGCTTCAGCATCAGTCCTCCTAAGGAAGAGTGAAGCGAAGTCACTCAGTTATATCCAACTCTTTTCCACCCCATGGACTGTAGCCCACCAGGCTCCTCTGTCCCTGGGATTTTCCAGGCAAGAATACTGCAGTGGGTGCCAATTCTCTTCTCTAGGAGATCTTCCTAACCCAGGGATCAAACCCGGATCTCCCACGTTGTACACAGACGGTTTACCATCTGAAACACTAGAGAAGTTCCAATGAATATTCAGAACTAATTCCCTTTGGTATTGACTGGGGGGACCTCCTTGCAGGCCAAGGGGCTCTCAAGAGTCTTCTCCAACACCACAGTTCAAAAGCATCAGTTCTTCAGTGCTCAGCTTTCCTTATAGTCCAATTCTCATATCCATACATGACTACTGGAAAAACCATAACTTTGACTAGATGGACCTTTGTTGGCAAGGTAATGTCTCTGTTTTTTAATACACTGTCTAGGTTGGTCATAACTTTTCTTCCAAGGAGCAAGCATCTTTTAATTTCATGGCTGCAGTCACCATCTGAGGTGATTTGGGAGCCCCAAAATATAAAGTCTGTCACTATTTCCATTGTTTCCCCATCTATTAGCCATGAAGTAATGGGACCAGATGCCATGATCTTAGTTTTCTGAACGTTGAGCTTTAAGCCAGCTTTTTCACTCTCCTCATTCACTTTCATCAAGAGGCTCTTTGTTCTTCACTTTCTGCCATAAGGGTGACAAGGGTGGTGTCATCTGCATATCTGAGGTTATTGATATTTCTCCTGGCAATCTTGATTCCAGCTTGTGCTTCATCCAGCCCAGCGTTTCTCATGATGTGCTCTACATAGAAGTTAAATAAGCAGGGTGACAATATGCAGCCTTGATGTACTCCTTTGCCAATTTGGAACCAGTCTGTTGTTCCATGTCCAGTTCTAACTGTTGCTTCCTGACCTGCATACAGATTTCTCAAGAGGCAGGTCAGGTGGTCTGGTATTCCCATCTCTTTCAGAATTTTCCACAGTTTGTTGTGATCCACACAGTCAAAGGCTTTGGCATAGTCAATAAAGCAGAAGTAGATGTCTTTCTGGAACTCTCTTGCTTTTCTGATGATCCAATGGATGTTGGAAATTTGATTCTGGTTCCTCTGCCATTTCTAAATCCAGCTTGAACATTTGGAAGTTCACAGTTCACATACTGCTGAAGTCTGGCTTGGAGAATTTTGAGCATTACTTTACTAGTGTGTGAGATGAGTGCAATTGTGTGGTAGTTTGAGCATTCTTTGGCATTGCCTTTCTTTGGGATTGGAATGAAAACTGACCTTTTCCAGTCCTGTGGCCACTGCAGAGTTTTCCAAACTTGCTGGCATATTGCGTGCAGCACTTTCTTAGCATCATCTTTTAGGATTTGAAACAGCTCAACTGGAATTCCATCACCTCCACTAGCTTTGTTCATAGTAATGCTTCCTAATGCCCACTTGACTTCATATTCCAGGATGTCTTTAATCAGATAATATTCACTTTAACTAGATAATGTGTATCTTGTATCTGTCATTTTAGGTTAAGGTATGTTGAGGTTACAAATGACTGAAAAACAGTGTTGGTTTAAGATGATAGAGATTTACTTTGAAATCATTTCATATGTGCAGCATGGTTTGGCTGCAGGTCTGTGCCCTGACTCATCTCCCGGATGGTGGAGCAGACCGCACGGAGACAGTTCATGTCACAGGAAAGAGAGGAAGAGACCGTGCAGTGTCCTTGGAAGGTCTGTTCAGTGGTGGCACACAAATCTTTTGCTCATGTATCACGACAAAAACTGACTTCGATAGCATATGAATGTGTAATTCAACCATGGGGAAGGACAGCAAACACTTTGAATAATACAGTCTCACCACTGACTGCTGTCTTGGTCACAAATATTTCCTTTTTCCCATCGTGCATGCAAGATACACTCTGCTGCTGCTGCTGCTGCGTCGCTTCAGTCGTGTCCGACTCTGTGCAGCCCTGTAGACGGCAGCCCACCAGGCTCCCCCGTCCCTGGGACTCTCCAGGCAAGAACACTGGAGTGGGTTGCCATTTCCTTCTCCAATGCATGAAAGTGAAAAGTGAAAAGGAAGCCGCTCAGTATGTCCGACTCTTCGCGACCCCATGGACTGCAGCCCCCCAGGCTCCTCCGTCCATGGGATTTGCCAGGCAAGACCACTGGAGTGGCACTCTATTGCTCCTTAAAGGAGACATCACGTATGTCTTTTCCAATCAAAGTATCAGACTCACAACCCCAGAATTCTTGTAATAGTATCCTTTCTCTGGTGGCTCAGATGGTAAAGAATCCGCCTACAATGTGGGAGACCTGGGTTCCATCCCTGGAGCGCGAAGATCACTTTTTTCTGGAGAGGGGGCATGGCTTCCCCACTCCAGTATTCTTGCTTGGAGAATTCCATAGATAGAGGAGCCTGGCGGGCTACAGGCCGCGGCGTCGCAGAGTTGGACACGACTGAGTGCCTTTCACTACGACAGATCTGCATGCGGCTCCTTTAGAGCTGGACATGTATGAACTGAGAAGGATTCAGTGACGGCAGAGCCCACAGCAAACACAGCCTTCTGGAAGGGAATGAGCAGCGACTGGTCCATCTGCAATGATGGTGAAAGCCCACTGGACTCGCTAGCCAGGACCCTGATCCTTGGCAGTGGAAAATATTCCTCGAGAAGGCCCTGGTTCTTCCCAGTGCAGTGTTCTCCACGGCTCTTGGTTCTGCTTCTGGGACGTGCGTTCCTTTCCATTTTCCCCATTGGCGCTCTCTCTCTTTCTCTCTCTCTCTATATAATATAACTATAGTTATATTATAGTTAAATATAGTTATATTATATATATATTATGTATATCTATTATAAGTAAAAGACTTAGCCATGCTAAGTTGTTCAGTTGTGTCTGACTCTTTGCAACCCCACGGACTGTAGCCCACCAGGCTCCCCAGTCCACGGGATTCTCCAGGCAAGAATACTGGAGTGGGCTGCAGAGCCCTCATCCAGGGGATCTTCCCGACCCAGGGATTGAACTCATGTATCCTGTGTCTCTTGCGTTGCAGGCAGATTCTTTACCACTGAGCCGCGAGGGAAGGCTACACACACACACACACGCGCACGCGCACACGCACATGCACACATGCGCACACGCACACGCACACATGCGCTCACACACCTTAGGGAATCGGTTCCCCTTGGAGACTGAGAAGCTCTCTTGATGTGCTTCTTGGCTACAGAACCGTCCTGAGATGGGGTGGGGGGAACAGGACATGCTTTGTGCAGTAGTGCAGCGTGCCTCACACGGTTTATACCTGCTGAAAGCTCCCATGGAAACCAGTGTCCCTGGCTTGGGGCCGTGTTTGGATCCCCTGAGAGCACGTGTTTCAGGTTCTAGGGGCTTGGCTTTTCAGTGAGCTCCCAGCTTGCCTTTAGAAAGAGGCTCTGTGGGTTAGTCAGCTTATCCTCTTGGGCGCCCGCCTAGTAATGCTCACTTGGCGCCACTCGATCTCAGCCGTGTCAGTAGCTCCTAGGAACGGACTCCCTACTCTGCACCGGTCAGTCAGCTCAGAGGACACTAAAATGTCCCAAGATATGATGGCTCTCCTTGGCTTGCTTCGACAGCCTTGGAATATTCCACCTGCAATACAAAAGGGCCTCCCAGTGAGCACTGCAGCCTTCTCATTAACATTGCTGTTGAGTCGCTGAGTCCTGTCTGATTCTTTGCGACCCCACGGACTGCAGCATGCCAGGCTTCCCTGTCCTTCACTGTCTCCTGGAGTTTGCTCAAACTCATGTCCATTGAGTCAGTTTCTTAACTTCAGCTCAGTCGTGCCTGACTCTTTACGACCCTGTGGACTGCGGCACGCCAGGCCTTTCTGTCCATCACCAACTCCCAGAGTTTACTCAAACCCATGTCCATTGAGCTGGTGATGCCATCCAACCATGTCATCCTCTGTCATCCCCTTCTCCTCCTGCCCTCAATCTTTCCCAGCATCAGGGTCTTTTCCAATGAGTCAGCTCTTCGCATAAGGTGGCCAAAGTATTGGCGTTTCAGCTTCAACGTCAATCCTTTCAAGGAACACCCAGGTCTGATCTCCTTTATGGTGGACTGGTTTGATATCCTTGCAGTCCAAGGGACTCTCAAGAGTCTTCTCCAACACAGTTCAAAAGCATCAATTCTTAACTTACGCATTCCTAAACCCCATCCCTCAAAATTAGGAAATATGACAGACGGTTTAAAAAAATTTTTTTTAATATTTTTTTCACATTATATGTTTTTTGAAAGTAGTGAGTTGCTTCATGATTTCATGACTCAGTTTGATTCAAAATGCACTTTTTGTTTTCAAAATAGAAGTACAGTTGACCAAGACAGGGGGAGTTTGAACTGCATGGATATACTTTTATGGGGATTTTTTCCAGTGGACAAACACTACAGTGGTACACAGTCTGGTTGGTTGAACCCACAGATGCAGACCCAGGATATGGAGGGCCAACGGTGAAGTTGTATCAATACGTGGCTTTTCTGCTGCTCAGAGAGCCAACACCCCTAACTCCCAGGTTGTTCCAAACTCAACTGTGTATTTATTATTGTTTCTGATTATAAAAATATAGCTGCTCATTGTGAAAAAAAGGTTAACAATATGAAATTGACAACCCTGACCTGGTCACCTCCCCTCTTGGGAAGTAGGACTTTCCATGTGGACACTTCCCATATGAAGCAGAGCAGTCGATGTCATAATCCAAAGGTGCTTGCCGTCAGCCGGTGCTTTGTTAACCAACAAATCCAGTTCATGTCCAGCTAATCAACAACACTCAGAGACACTTCCTTCTTAATGTGGACCACAGGTAGGCGCAACGTTTCGGCTTCAGTAGGCCTTCCTCAGCTTTTTCTAGCACGGCCCCTGTTCCCCAGAGCCTAGACTCTGTAACGGGATTTCACCTTTGGCAGTAAAATTCCTCCATTCATTTTCTCCAACAAAAATGGTCCTATAAATTGCTTGATGATTGTCATGTTGCTTCCTATCTTTGTCAGTATGTGATTTTTGCTGTTTATCTCTTTTCATCATTTTGTATGTTCTTCTTTAAATTCAGATTTCTAGGAGTGTTATCCTTTTGTCAAATATGTCCCCAGCTTCTTTCCAAGTTGTGTTTATTGTATACTTTTTCCATTAAAAATTAACTTTAAAAATTAGTAAAAACTGCTAATCATTTCCTTCGTTATTTATGATTTTGGTGTCCCAAATTATGCTATTTTTTTTTTTTCTCACTTTCTGCCCCTTCTTTTTGGCTAGGCTTAGGGAAAAGTTTTAAAACTTTCACTTAATATACCTGTAATTCCATTTTAGGTACAAGAATGCCCACTTCCCATGTGCAACTGTGATTTTGTTCGGTGCAGGAAGCTTATGATTTTTGCACTTTCTTTGAGAAATAAACTTACTACTAATGCAAAATGGCCTTTCAAGACAAGCAGCTCTTTTCCTGTTGCACCGGGCTCTACTCTGTCTAACGTTCACCCTTCAGCATCCCTTCCTCTGGCGTGTGTGCTTGTGCGCTAAGTCGCTTCAGTGATGCCTGACCCTGTGACCCTATGGTCTGTAGCCCCAGGCTCCATGGGGATTTTCTAGGCGAGAATCCTAGAGCAGAGCAGGCTGTCATGTTCTTCGCCAAGGGACCTTCCTGATCCAGGGATTGAACCCGCATCCCCTCTGCCTCCTGCGCTGGCAGGAGGGCTCTTGACCCCTAGTGCCACCTGGACATTCATTCAATATATTTTACATGTACTTTAGGGTTCCCAGGTTTTGGTGTGTGTCATTGTTAGCATATCCTTGGATTGCTTTTTTCATTTAAAATCACATTTACGTGCAAGTGAGTCACTCTGCTGTACACATGAAACCAGCACAAGATTGTTGATCAACTGTATCATATTGTTGATTGTTGACCATCGTTAATCAACTGTATCATATTGTTGATTGTTGATCATTGTTGATTGTTAACTGTATCATATTTCCAACATGAAATAAAAATTTAAGAAGTAAACACAGCATTTAGTAGCTGCCCGCAAGATGCCAGGCCTCCATGTGCAGACGTTCTGATGTAACCCTAACAGCTCTGTGCCCTGGATCTCATCAGGCTCGGTTTAGAGATGAGGAAATGAGGAGACGGATGAGCTTATCGACAGCGCATATGCAGTGAGTTGGCTTCAGACGCAGGATTCCAATCTCCCGAGTCCAAGCCTGTTTTAGAGTTTCATCAGTTGTTCGGGTAGGTTTCCCTCTCCCCTCGATCCCCTCAATTTCATACCTAAGGTTCAGCGAGCTGCCTAAGGTCATGCAGCTACAGCAATAAACTTTGAATCGAGGCCTCCTGACATCAGGGGTTTCATGTGTTTTCTCTTCTCCATCTCATTTCAATGACTGCTAGTGAGGTATCTCCCCTGGGGAAGTAGACTTGGCTGCTACTTTCCAGGGACTCCTATGAGCAAAGCACTGTGGATGTCCCATGTGGCGTCACCACCCCCACAGTACAGTGATCAGAACACATCACGCTCTTATTTTGCCTGACGACTGCCGCTGCTCCCTCTTCTCAGTGGGGCTGATTTGGTGTCTCCTTTCTTCATTGTCACCGCCAGCACCGGCCCACCGCCATCATCAGCAGGGCATCACTGCCGTCATCATTCTTCCTGCTCCCTTTGAGCTCCAAGAGCATCTTAAATTGTTCTGCTGTTACAGACCAGCCTTCTTGGCCTCCTTAATCAATCAAATAGACATTGATCAGAGGCTAGACAGGAAATTCAGGCGAGCCTTTATCGGGATCCCTGCTGCATCAGGGTGGGTGTGCTTTCTTGCTTGCTACCTCCTGCGGCGTGGGTGGGGGTAGCATGGGGGGCAGGTTGGTTGCTTAAAAGGGGTGAGAATAGGGGCAGGCCTGGGGTTGAGCAGGAGGGGTGGCCTAGGTGGTTTGCTCACCCCTTCTGGGGTGCTGAGTACTGCAGACATCACAGTACCTGCTTTTGCCCCTGACACTCTGTTTTGCTCTCAGCTCTTCAGAAGTGGCAGTTAGGCTTTTTGGTCTTTTTGTATTTTATTGTCCGTATTTTGCCCCAACTGCCCATGCGTGCAGTTATTTTTAGTCACCTATAGTTTCTTGGTATTTTGTTGTTTGGGAAGACATTTGTCCAGGGGCAACCGTTGCAGCAAAGGGTCCCAGATCCCAGGTTCCAGCTGCGATTATGTTCACCATTTATGTGCAGTCCCTCCACATCTCAGCCACACCTACTTTTAGCTCCTATCATTGCCTTTCCATGACAGCTTGCTGACTTTCTTCCTTAGTGCCTCCTCATTGAAGGAATTTTTCCTTGTATTAATTGGAGATGCCAAAATGTCATGGAATATTTTTTCTGCGCTAGCAGTTGATAATTTTCAAAATGACACTCCTCCCCTGAACCTTCCATATCGGTTTTATTTCCCCAAAGGCTTCATGGTGCTTCCTTTTCACTTTTGTTATGACCTTGGTGCATGTCAGCAAACAAGACGTGTGGCTTCCCTTGGTTCTGTCCACTTGCATAACTGTGGCATTTTTTACTTATTCTGACAACTAGAAGGCAGGTTGATGAGTTTACTCCAAGTTCAATACCTACCTCTAGAAGGCACTCACCTGTCGTAGCTCTGCCTTACTGAGAAGACATCTACTACTGCTACTGCCTAGATTTATCGTGCTGTCAACAGGCGAAATCCTGAAATATACATAATGCTCATTGATCCACGTTCGCGGCATTATCTCTGTGTTCTTGACTTGCAGACTTTGTTTTGGGGGCTACATCCTCCCCCAGGGTTGGAGGCATTACCGTCAGCATGCTGTTTGCTTTATCTGCTTTCATTTCGGGTAAAGCTATCTCTGTAATGGCATAGCATATGTGGTATCAAAGGAAAAGAATGAACAGCCTTCAGAAGCAACAGCTCTATTCCAAAGAACTGCCTCTCATTTTCTGCTTGGTAAAGATCTTGATTCTGAGTAGGGGGCAGACAGTGGGAGAACATACTGTATCTTTTTTTCCCAAGTGGTTCTGTCTCATAGGGGTGAAGGTTAGGCATTTCATGAAACAAGACAAATAGTTTTGATTTGTGCAGTCTTTTTGTCTTATGATTAGCATTGAGTCCTTTCAGAGTCTTGCATTAAATTGTTCAAAATCAAAGTTTTTAGAATTGCTGTGAGTTTTCATTGTTTTCTCATCTTTACAGTTATTTTCATTGAAAATCAGATGAAGTTTTACTGTGGTGATCATCCAAGATGATATTTTAACCTGAAAATTGCTCTTGGCACTATATAGATTAGGAAATACTCTGAATGTCCAGCAACAGGGAATAAACAAAAAAATTATGGCATATGTCTGTGAAAGAATACTTTGTATTCTTCAAAAATCATATTGTTGAACACATTTAATGTCACAAGGAAATGCCCATAGTCTATCATTCAGTTAAAAAAAATTACAAAACAGTATATACAACGTGGTTCCAATTTCATAAAATAGCAAAAAAAAAAAAAAAAAGGAAAACAAAAAAGATAGGAAAGATCTATAATATAATATTTATAGGAGTTCTCTGGACAGTGCAATTCCAGGTAACTTGTACACTTTATTTGGAAGGTGTTTTATTTTAAATTTTTTTGTTAAAATATGTATTACTTATTAAACTAAGAAAGATAATTTTTAATTAGCAGTTTATAACTTATTTGCAAAGGTGTTATCTTTAAGGATTAATATTATGTACATCGCAGTTTGGGGTGGAAGGGAAATGTATTCTCAGATATAGAAAAAAATTCTCCAAGAGCAGTGATATGTAAGATACGTAAGAACCACAGTGTTGATTACTGTCCTTCAAAGTAATTTATATACGTACATATATATTACCTGTGTGCATGTACACACACACTGCATATGTGTTTGTTTTCTGAAACTGATCTGAAGGTGTCTGATGGTCACTGATGGGGTGCTGGTCTCCCGTCCATGAGAAGACAGACTAATCTGTAGCCCAGCAGTTCTCACAATGCAGCCCGCAGACCCGCAGTCACCGTCATTTGGGCCCATATTACAAATCCAAGTCCTCAAGCTTTACCTCAGGACTAGACCTACTAACAGAAATTCCCCTGAAACTAACAACATTGTTCATCAACTACGGCCCAATATAAAACTCAAAAAAATTTAATGGAGGTTAAAAACAGTACCACTTCATATAGCTAAGGTTAAAAAAAAAAAAAAGAAATTCAAACCTGTGTTTTAAAACCCGCCCCAGATGATTCTAATACATACACATTTGAAAGTCGCAGCTATGGATGTTAATTAATCTTCTTTGAAATAGGCATTATCAGATGAACGAAGATTCTCGCGAGGATGGTCATGAAGAACCAAAAACATTCCGAGAGGGGGAAGCGTCTCCGAGGCTCAGCAGGGTAGCTCGCCAGAAGCCCTGCTGCATCGCAGGTGGGCGGCTGGGCAGTAGGAAGGTGAGGCCGGACCCTCCTCTTTCTGTGGCTCTGGTGTTTCGCATGTGCTGATCGTGGGAAGTAAAGAGTAAAAAAATATCATGCGTGCTCTCAGCTTCCTGTGAACACTTCGGTTTAACTTGTGCACTGCGGTTATGTGAGAACTGGCAGAGGCCCCGGAACAGGCTGCCCCGTGCTTCAGAGGAGGCGATCTCCGCCCGAGGGTGCCCGTGGCGCTGCTGTTCCTGGGCCGTGTCTGAGGTCAGGTGCTGGCTCACAGTGCCTGGCGGTGGAGATTTGAGGGTGAAGATGCGGGGTCCTGGAGCTCAGGGAACCAGAATCAATCTGCCCTCCCTGGTCTCTCTTTTCGTACATGGTTGGCCTGATGGAAGAGCTGGGCCAGCTTCCCGGGGAAGCCGGGACCGAGGGGGTGTGGCAACACGCACTGTAGCCTTTAGGAGAGAGCTTTCCTCCACTTCCCTACGGGGGTGTCCTTTGCTGGGTGACGAGCTGGAACTGAGTATGTGACTGAGACGTGGGGTCCAGGGGAAAGCGACCAAGCAGGGGACTCACGTTAGGCTGACGCATCACCTGGGTACCAGGAGTCCTTCTCTTCGTAGCAGAGTCGCCAGATTCAGCAAAAACCAAACCAAACCAACAAAAACACCCGGTGCCCTGGTTAAATTTGAATTTTGGATAAACAATAAATAATCTTTAGTATAAATATATTCTATGCAATATTTGGGATTACTTTATAGAATATTGTATGCATTGGGTTTCCTGGGTGGCTCTAGTGGTAAAGAACCCGCCTGCCAATGCAGGAAACATGAGACTCGGGTTCGATCCCTTGGTTGGGAAGACTCCCTGGAGGAGGGCAGGGCAACCCACTCCATATTCTTGCCTGGAGAACCCCATGGACAGAGGAACCTGGCAGGCTACAGTCCATGGGGTCGTGGAGTCAGACACGACTGAAGCAACTTAGCATGCACGCATGCATGCATTATTTTGGTATAAAATATTTAATATGTATAGAATATTTAATATGTATAATATTTAGTATGTTGTGGTTTAGTTAATGTTCTATTCGATTCTATTCTATGTCTATATGTCTTTTCTCACTGAGCTGGATGTTTTTGGGGGTATGAATTATATTTGATATCTCTAGCATGCAATAGTTAGGACACACTTACCTTAAAAGATGATCTGTTTACCTAAAATTTAAATTTAGCTGGGAATCCTATGTTTTATCTGGCAGCTCTCCTAGGTAAACTTGGCTAGGTAGAAGACTCCATTAGGATTGGGGACAAAAGCTTGACATAAGAACAAAGGTTTTGCCTGAATGTTACCCTCCCTCAGGAACCTGCTGTGAACTCTGGTGTGAGTGTTCCTGTATGCCAGCCATCCCGACGCTATCTCAACATCAGCATGACTCACAAAGAACAGCCATACGCTAGACTGGTTTATATATTTGTCATTTTTTTCTTTGAATAATTTCAAATTTCTCAAGGAGGTTAACAGGAGGTCATGGGGTAGAGCACGGCTCCTTTGACATGACCCGTGAATAATTTCTTTTGAGAAATATTAATATACTCCCAAGGCTCATTCACAGCAGCAAACACCATCTCATTTCCTCCACATACCATTTCCAAACAAAGGTAAGGGCATTATTGACCGACAGGTCTGTCTGTAGGACCAGCTGTCCTATTCAGCCAGGAGCTCAGAAAGGAAGAGTTGCGATGCCTGCCTGGTTTTCCCCTTTCTGCCTCAACGGCAGTTTAGGAGACCACCTTTCCTGCCCCCCAATTTTTTTTTTTCCAATGACAGGAAAGGCCATTTTATAAAAAAGCCAAGTCTGAAGCTCATCCAAGAAGGTTAAAGGGATTTTATTTTGTGTCCTCCAGCTTGGTCTATCTGTCAGTCTGGGAGCAGAGCTCTGTGCAAAGCCTTTGCCTGCTGCTGGCTTTCAGCTGGGGAGGTTGTATATGAGCTGCGCTCCTCTCCCAGGTGAGAACAGGTGTACACCACTTTAAATTTCCTGTGGATCTGATTGCATCATTTGTTATATTATCCAACATAATGACATGAACTACGTAAATAATAAAATGCCAGTTGCCTGCTGAAAATTTAAAGTGGCAGGTCCTCTTTCTTCCTGGAGAAGCTGCTGGCAGTTGGCGGAGCTTTCACCGCTGAAGAACGAGGACCGAGCTGGGGAGGCGCGGGGAGATGCTTCCTCCTCCGGCTGGTGAAGGGAGCACAACCCGGAGCGGAGGCACCACGCCTTCTCCTGCGGTTATCACACACTTGACCAAACAGGCCAGCTTAAGGCAGATTTCAGTCAGAAGACAACAGCAGATGTGTGTTCAAAGGGCTAACGCTCCGCCATAAAGAGAGGAAAAGAAGTAGCTAGTACCAGTTCGCTGTGTATGCATTGGCAAAAAGGCTTGCTCAGGGGTTTCCTTAAGATGGTGTGGAAAACCGGAACGAACTTTTTAGCCAACCACTGTTGCTTGCCTTTTTTTTTAACCAAGTGTCTGCTTGAGGGGTACATATTTGTATTGCGTAAGATCCACAGCACAGAGGCAAAGCACATAGGTTGATTAAAGATTTCCCTTAGATTTGGAAACTCAAGGCCAAACTCTTCCAAGCTTCCCACCTACCATTTTTCTCGCTACCCAGGTTCCTTAAAATCCAAGAATATTCCCCTGAATTTGAGCCATATGATTAGCAGATTTCCATCCACAGCATAAACAACACAAACCACAATTTTTTAGTCAGTTGGATTCAACATCAGTGCCCTGACCACCCATCCTGGAAGCTTTGTGTCAGGGGCAGGAATCTAACAGTGAGTAAAATACGCTCCCAAGGCCCTTACGGTCTTGCAGACCATTTCAGTAGGAGTTCAGGGTTTCATCTATAATGTCATTTGCAACCAAGAGATGAACCAACCATAAAGAAGCCTTCACGAAGTAACGGTTCTTTTTCTCTAAATTCCTTTTTAAAAAACACACAGATGTAGTTCTTAGCTAGCATCTCTAACCATTGGTGCAAAGGGATTGCTGAAGACCAGCTCTCCAAACATCTCTAGACAGTGGCAGGACTATGAGAAGAAATGGCCCATGTTGGGAGCGACATTTGTCCTCCCAATACGATCGGGCTTCTAGTTCTGGGCTGACAAAGACGAGATACACAAGTACGTTCTGGAGGCCTTACAGGAGACATAAACAGTGTGGAGAAGGACTTAACAGGGGATTTGGCTATGGAGCACTTGCTGGTGTGTTGGGCAAGGAATGGATGCCAGCACTGTACACAGCTGTGAGGCTTGCCAACTCCAAGCATGATCTGCTTATGAATTAAGAATGCATTTTGATGGCACTCTGCAAATCTGCCTAAAGGAAGGAGAGTGAGAGTTATAGGTATTAAAAAAAAATCTCCCGGATGGGTGAGACATTGATGACCTCAATGCTAGGTAAGTTGCAATTCTATATGGATACGGTAGGAGAAAACATGATGTGTTTATAGTGTGACTGTTCGGGGCAACGTTTTGGATGATTTAATGACTATAACTATTCTGACTTGAAACGTGTCATTTGCAACAAAAGTGAATATGAGTTTTCGAGACAGAATCCAGCACTGTCCTGGTGTTTCATGTTTGTTTTTTGTTTCATATACATTAGCTTCCCTTCTATGCTTTGTCGGTACTCTTCTCATCCCTCCATTTTCAACTTGTTCTATCTTAGGCATGAGAACGGAAATGTACCGCAAAATGACGATGGCTTAAAAGTGTGAATCGAGGTTAATGAAATGTCAGTAGCCTTTCCCCTAAAATGTAACAGTTATGCAAACTTGCATTACAGTTATGTGTGCACATGCCGCAGCTCGCTGACGTCTGGTTTAGCAGGCATGGGTTCTGCCTTATACTTCTCTGAATCCTCGATACTGCCTTAAAAATAATTATTAAAAGTATTCAGTTCAGTTCAGTCATTCAGTTGTGTCCGACTCTTTGCAACCCCATGAACCACAGCACGCCAGGCCTCCCTGTCCATTACCAACTCCTGGAGTCCACCCAAACCCATGCCATCGAGTCGGTGATGCCATCTAGCCATCTCATCCTCTGTCGTCCCCTTCTCCTCCTGCCCCCAATCCCTCCCAGCATCAGGGTCTTTTCCAATGAGTCAGCCCTTTGTGTGAGGTGGCCAAAGTATTGGAGTTTCAGCTTCAAAATCAGTCCTTCCAATGAACACCCAGGACTGATCTCCTTTAGGATGGACTGGTTGGATCTCCTTGCAGCTCAAGGGACTCTCAGGAGTCTTCTCCAACACCACAGTTCAAAAGCACCAATTCTTTGGTGCTCAGCTTTCTTCACAGTCCAACTCTCACATCCATACATGACCACTGGAAAAACCATAGCCTTGACTAGACGGACCTTTGTTGGCAAAGTAATGTCTCTGCTTTTTAATATGCTGTCTAGGTTGGTCATAACTTTCCTTCCAAGGAGTAAGCCTCTTTTAATTTCATGGCTGCAATCACCACCTGCAGTGATTTTGGAGCCCAGAAAAATAAAGTCAGCCACTATTTCCACTGTTTCCTCATCTATTTCCCATGAAGTAATAGGACCAGATGCCATGATCTTCATTTTCTGAATGTTGAGCTTTAAGCCAACTTTTTCACTCTCCTCTTTCACTTTAATAAGAGGCTCTTTAGTTCTTCACTATCTGCCATAAGGATGGTGTCATCTGCATATCTGAGGTTATTGATATTTCTCCCGGCAATCTTGATTCCAGCTTGTGCTTCATCCAGTCCAGTGTCTCTCATGATGTACTCTGCATAGAAGTTAAATAAGCAGGGTGACAATATGCAGCCTTGATGGACTCCTTTCCCTATTTGGAACCAGTCAGTTGTTCCATGTCCAGTTCTAACTATTGCTTCCCGACCTGCATACAGATTTCTCAAAAGGCAGGTCAGGTGTTCTGATATGCCCATCTCTTTCAGAATTTTCCACAGTTTATTGTGATACACACAGTCAAAGGTTTTGGCATAGTCAATAAAGCAGAAATAGATGTTTCTTTGGAACTCTCTTGCTTTTTCGATGATCCAGTGAATGTTGGCAATTTGATCTCTGGTTCCTCTGCCTTTTCTAAAACCAGCTTGAACATCTGGAAGTTCACAGTTCACGTATTGCTGAAGTCTGGCTTGGAGAATTTTGAGCATTACTTTACTAGCGTGTGAGATGAGTGCAATTGTGCAGTAGTTTGAGCTTTCTTTTGCATTGCTTTTCTTTGGGATCGGAATGAAAACTGACCTTTTCCAGTCCTGTGGCCCCTGCTGAGTTTTCCAAATTTGCTGGCATATTGAGTGTAGCACTTTCACAGCATCATCTTCCAGGATTTGAAACAGCTCAACTGGAATTCCATCACCTCCGCTAGCTTTGATCATAGTGATGCTTCCTAAGGCTCGCTTGACTTTACATTCCAGGATGTCTGGCTCTAGGTGAGTGATCACACCATTGTGATTATCTGAGTCATGAAGATCTTTTTTGTATAGTTCTTCTGTGTATTCTTGCCACCTCTTCTTAATATCTTCTGCTTCTGTTAGGTCCCTACCATTTCTTATATATACAAAATTTATATATATACAAAAATTATAAGTATATTTAATGATATTTATATGATAAATAAATAAATGAATTATTATAGAAAAATATGAGAAACTCATTCAAGGACCTGTTGCAAAATGATAGATAATAGATGCGTCTTAAATGGATCAGAGATAGAAAACCTAAGGAACTGAGGATCAGAATTTCTGGGTCTGTGACAAATGCGCTTTCCAGAGTCAAATCTGCTCAATGAATCACTATTTCATTCTAACAGACCTCAATCTTGCCAGCGACATGGCAGAACACCAATTCAGGTTTATGGACAAGCTGTTTTTTTCCCCTTAAGCCCTAGGTTCTCTTGATCTTGGGCTTCCATTCAAAGACTCATGTTCCACAGTGTAAGCAGAGATCTATAAAGGTAGTTCCAATATATTTGGCTGGTAGAGGTCAGATAGCTGGAACATAAGGAAGATAAGTCAAATGTTCAGGGGTCGAATCTCGGCTCTGCTGCCTGCTCGTGACTTGACAGTCACTCTCGTTCCCCACTGTTGATGAGGGGAGGTAGTTGTGAGATTTAAGTTGGATGGATGAGTATAAAGTACCTGGCACATAGTAAGCTCTTGTACACGATAAAACTATAGACTGTTGGGGAAGAAGGGATCATTTTTACTCATAAAGCTGGAAGCAAATTTTAAGATAAGCCTGAAAGAAAGAGCAGGGTTTGTTTCATTTTGTCTTGTTTAGGCACAGAAGCAAGGGGACGAGACTCCAGACAGAGGAGATAGCATGAGCAAAGGCACTGGGGTAGGACGCATGGGATGCATTCACGGATCAGAAGCCCACCCATCCGCCGTCCACAGGTGACCCCGAGAGCAGCGGGAACTGCGCACAAGATGGGCAGCGGGACATTCCAAGACACGGGCTTGTTCACAGCACAGGTGACGTTAGAGCCTGTCTTTTGACTCCCAACGAATGATTTCTCTAACAAATACCAATCTTCCTGAAACTAGAATTTAAATTTCCAGCAGTTTTCAGTATCTCCAAGGAAGTTTAAATGCAGTCTACACAAATTGCTGGGGAGAGGATCTTTATTCAGCCCCCTGAAAACCAAGCGTCTACCTGTTCTGGGTGAATATTAAAGCCTTCTCAGCATGCTTTGACAATGAGGGCAGATGTTGCCGCCAATATTTTTAGACAGAATTCAGAGACCTGCTAAGAATTCTGAGCAGCTGAGCATTTATGTTCCATATAGGCTGTTTGTCATCCTGCAGACATATCTTTAAATGCCCTAGTATGAAGTTTGCTCATCTACATCACAGAATCCCAACATCAGCTGTTCGTGGACGCTTACTTAGTAATTGTGATTTAAAGTGCAGTGGGGTCCATTTAGAGTGGACCAACCTATTTATAGACAAGAAGCCCAGAATTACTGTCATGCTTTGGGAAAATTATGGTCCTACTTATAATGACTTCTTGCTTTCCATTACATTCAGCTAAAGGGAAATAACAACTGTTTGTTTTTAACTTGGGTTTTTGATTCACTGTGCAAGAGTGCAATGATTAGCATAAAATGTTCAATAGCATATGATAGATGTTCCATGACATATGATAGGCATATTTTCAATCAATATTTGTTGAATGAATAAACGAGTGAACGAAACCAGCTGAACCATACTTTTAAGTTGTGTTTCAGAATGTGTGGAGCATTGGTTCGAGCTGATACCTACAGCCATGCTATTATTATATGCAAACAAGAAGAAAATTATGTTCTAGAAAGATTCCCGAGCTGATGTCAGTCTCCTGACCTTGAGCTAGTCATTTAGCCTGTCTTTCTTCTTCTTTAGGAAATGAAGGGGTTGAATTCAGTGATAACGAAGGTCCCTTCTGGCTGCAAACCCCGTGGCTGAAGTTCTGGCTTGGTTGACTCTGTGCCACCTGAGACGGTCCCCTGCCACTTCTGCCTGAGCTGAACTCTTTTGTTTCACATTGGAAGCATCGCAATCCATCTTACATTTCTTCATGAAAATAATGTCTTCCTTAGTGGTTTGCTGTCTGAGGGGAATGTTTTTCTTTTGCTCAACTGGCTTACCCGATATGTGTTCATTTTTGCTTCTAGTCTCTTCCCCTCTTGCTGAGCATCCTGAGAGGCAGGGACGGTGCCTTATTCATCTTTACATCCTTTAAGCACCCAACCCCATGCCTCCCAGAACAGAATCTCTTCTTTACAATCCCAGTGTTATTTGTCTCACAGTCACCCTGGAATAATGGTTCCACACTAATTTGTGGGTTTAATAAAATGCAGCTGCTGCAGCAGCCAACCCACTTCAGCCTGCTCTGCCCCCTCCAGCGTGTGCTAGCCACAAGGCTGCCTTTCGAGTCCTCAAAAACGCCGAGTCTGTCGTGGCTTCTGGAAGGATGTTCTGTCTAGAATGCTTTTTCTTGAGCTCCCCATTCAGGTGTGGCTCCCCAAAGCCACCATCTCAGAGAAAGATTTCCTGGCCACCTCCCTGGGGGTTCCCATTTAATAAATATCGCCTCTCCCCTCCAGCCCTGCAGCCTGAAATCCTGATGGATTCTAATCTAGCTTTGCTTTCTGTTCCCATTTAGAGCATCACCCGTGTGAAAGAGCACAGTCTGTCTGTGTCGCCTTTTCCTCTGTTGCCAGCAGCTGGGACAGTGCCTGGCAGGTGGGAGGTGCTGGCTGAGTGTCTGTGGCCTGACTGCCGGGCCCCTTCCTCCCTCTCCCCCACCTGTCAGTGGCCGCCCGGTCCCTCTAGGTCCTCACTGCGTTCTCCGCCTTTGCCTCTGGCGCACCTTGGTCACTGACCGTCACTTAGCACTTCTGTGAAATGCCATTTAGCATAACATCCCTTTTACTACCTTTAGCACAATCCACCAGAAACTTCCTCATATCCTCTCCATTTCATGACTCAAAATAGGAATTGCCATCTGTAAACAAGTCAAGATTTTATTTTGTCAGAGGACAGAGAAAAATGCTTTGAAATTTTAATGCGATGCTATTGCTAGACAGTACATGATTAGAATAATGGGAATGGAGTAGAAGGCATACCGGAAACTTGCCAGTTTATGGAATAAAAAGCGTCCTAATAAGAATTGTTATAAGACTTCATTAGCAGCAATCCTATCTCAGGTTCTATATATAGGAGACAGAATAAGTAATAGCTCATCACCAGGCAAGGCAAATAAACTAATAATTAAAAAATAACCACCATCTGACGACATCAGAGAACGCTGTGTGTGTGTTATCAGGACAGCTTTTCATAGGATGGGAGACCCCTCCCCCCGGAACAGCTGTCTCCCCAAAGCTCCATTTAGTAACTTACAGGAAGAGTCCGTGGAAACAGTTTCAGACATAATCCTGCCCTGTTCCAAACTTTTCCTTAGGTGGCTGTTGGAGCTGGGGACTGTCCCAGCTCTGCTGTGTGTCATGAAGGACTGAAATGCGTGTGCCCCACTTTCGCTTGCCAACTGGAGCTCCAGCAATGGAAGGTCTTGGGAGGAGACTGGATTGGAAGGAGGGAAAAAGCCAGTGCGTGTCTCCTCCCGCTCCTCTGCCCTGCGCTGCGCCTCCAGCAGTGGCCACCCTGCCCCTGAGACAGGCCCTGGCTCCTGACGCTGGTGGGACCACTTCTTCCTGCTGTCCTTCCAGCCCAAGAAACCAAGAGCACCTTCTGCCTCTGTTACTGCCTGGGCCTTCTCACCGTCTCCTCCTTCCCCTTTGGTTCTGGCACTGTCTCACACTTCCTAGTAGCAACTTCCCTGTTTGAAAGATCTGCTGTGAATTCTGTTGTTCAGAGAAGATCCTGATGGTTACAGTGGGCTGGGAGTCATCAGTTTGGGACTCTGATGTTTAGATTTCTGAACCTGTGGTCTTTGGTGAGGCTTTAAGAAAGAAAAAAAAAAAAACAAAAAAACATCTCCATCAATTTGGACTATATTCTTTGCAAGCAATCTATGCTGTACTTAATCTCCATTGGAAAAACGTAATTGAAGTTTAAGAAGGGTGGAAAATTCATGCATAGTAATAATGAAAGCACAGTTTAAATGTAATAATGGGAACCTTAGTTTTTAAAAGACCCATTTAAGTATCTAATTAATAAAGGACAAGGAAGGGCAATAGAAGGCTCTCAACACAAAGCAACTCACTTAGAGCCCAAACAAAAACAGCTTTCTTAGAAACCAAGGATGCTTGGCTATTCACAGGGCAGCTTGAAACTCATTCTACTGATCTTTGAGAACACGCTAAATTCAAAGTCAAAGGACATTGAACAAAACAGTTCTAGAGAATTGTGTATCTCCACACAATATGTGGGGAAGATAAGCAAGAAGGGATTCAAAGGCTTCACTAATAATGCCAGCCGAGCATCCCTTGTGATACCAAAAATCAGGGCTGTGTTTTCCAAGAGCGGACACAACCTCCAGGGGCAGAGGTGAGGGATGGTATTGTGAGCAAATTGGAAACCAGTTAGACAACCCATAATTTTAAAAAGTTTCATTTGTCTGAACACCGTAAAGCACAGACCTGCCTCTCTTTGGTGAAGAGACAATAGCTTGGGGAGTCTTACGGTCACCTACTCAGGGATGCTCTAATCTTCAGCCTGGGCTTTCCAGACAAGACCAGAATGCATCTGCCTCAGATGGCTGTTTCTGGGAAAAAGAGTTTACCTGTAAAACTTTCTGCGCATGTGCTCTGCTGCTTCTAATCCTCCTCAGGCTGCCACGAGCCCCTATTCCTTCTGTAGCTTCTACGGTATAACTCTTGAGACTATGAAGATACTTTCTTTTTTTGTGTGTGGAACTTTCTTGTACATTTATTTTTGATTGGAGGATAATCACTTTACAGAGTTGTTGTTAGTGTCTCCCGTACAACAGGGAAATCAGCCATAAGTATGCGTATGTTCCCTCCTTCTTGAGTCTCCCTCCCACCTCCCCCATCCACCCATCCAGGTCATCCCAGAGCCCCAGCTGAACCCTGTGTGCCATAGGGTGCCTTCCCACTAGCCGTCTGTTTCACGTGCTTCAGTGCTACTCTCTCAGCTCATCCCACCCTCTCCTTCCCCTGCTGTGTCCGCAACTCCGTTCCCTATGTCTGCGCCTCTGTTCTTGCTCTGCACAGGTTCATCAGTGCCGTTTTCTAGATTCCATATATACGCGCTAATATCGGGAAGCTGCTGAGCAGCACAGGGAGCTCAGCCCGGTGCTCTGTGATGACCTAGAGGGGCGGAATGAGGGGGGCAGGAGGCTCAGCAGGGAGGGGATAGATGTGCGCATAGAGCGGATTCACCTTGTTTCCAGCAGAAACTAACACAACGTTGTAAAGCAATTATATTCCCAGTAGGACGAAAACAGATCCGGCACAAATACACCCCCCTGAGGAATATGGGATTGTTAGCCATTCAGAGGACTGCCTATTTTGGGGAGAAAGTTAAAGGTGCGAAGTATTAAAAACTCACCGATTGCACACTAGCTCCAACACATCCATTCTTTGTGTGGTATTAGACAAATGACTTAATGTCCAGGTGTCTTAATTTATTGTACAATTAAAAGGAGGATAATGTTAATAGTACAGTATTGCCTGGGTTTCTTAGTTGCAAATAACAGAATCCACTTTGGCTAATTTTAAGGTGAAATTTTAACAGTTAAGACTATTAGGCAGCTTATAAAGTCAATGGGAGTAATGAAGTCACAGGCTCAACTGTAAAGTTTCAGAGCAATGGACAGCATCCTAAATCACGAGGAAGAATCCGATAAATGAGGAAGCTCCCACCACAGCTGCTGCCCACTGAGCCCACATGGAGAGGAACTCTCCTGGACCCACCACTCTCGCCAAAGTCTGCTCCCACCGTGGCAGGACAGTGGGCGTCCCTGACGCGATGCAGAGCCCCTGACCGCAGGCCCTCGCTGCCGAATGGAGTCGCGCAGTGGGGTTCCATCAAGTTGAGTCGATGACAAACCTCCACCCTAGGCGCAGAGGAGTCTGGGTGGGGACGGCGGGCAAATGCCTGTGTGCATCTTGGGAAGGTGGGACTCATATAGGGAATGGTCCAAACAGCAGCTGTCAGCTGCAGGTAGAGAAAACAAATGAACGTTCCCAGGGGAGAAAGGTAGGGGAGGGAGGGGTAAAATCAGGAGGAGGATAAACAGACACACACCACTGTGAAAGCGAAACTGAAGCCGCTCAGTCACGTCTGACTCTGTGACCCTGTGGACTGCAGCCCACCAGGCTCCTCCAGCCATGGGATTTTCCAAGGAAGAACACTGGAGAGGGTTGCCATTTCCTTCTGCAGGAGGTCTTCCTGACCCAGGGGTGGAACCCAGGTCTTCTGCACTGTAGGCAGACACTTTACCATCTGAGCCACCAGGGAAGTCCACACACTAGTACACATATATACGTGTACACACTATATTATATATATACACACACTAGTATACATATATATGTGTACACAGTATATTATATATATATATACACACTACTATATATATATGTGTGCACACTATATTATATATATACACACTAGTATACATATATACATGTACACACTATATTATATATATATACACACTACTGTATATATACATGTACACACTATATTATATATATATACACACACAAGGATCTACAGTATGGCCCATGGAACTACACTCAATATTACATAATAGCATATGAGGGAAGAGAATCTGAAAAAGTATATATATAAATATACATGTGTATATATATACATATAAGTATATATGTATACATACATATAACTGAATCACTACACTTTACACCTGAAACTAACATGACATTGCAAATCAACTATACTTCAATTATAAAAAACAACAACAGATGTCCACTATCAGTATTGCTAAATGTAACTGAAATACAGAACACAGGTGATGAACATAAAATATTTAACAGATGTTCAGCCCATAATACACCCCCAAAGCATGGGATTTTATTAATAGTTATTGATATGAAACTGGGTATATCCTGGATGCCAAAACTTAGCCCCAACTAATAAGCACAAGATGGCAGAGTAGAAGGATGTGCGCTTGTCTGCTCCTGTGAGAACTCCACAATTGCAACTCACTCCTGAACAACCATCAACAGGAGAATGTTGGATCCCACCAAAAAAAACAAAATGCCCAATGTCCAAGGACAAAGGAGAAGCCCCAGCAAGATGGTAGGAGGGGAGAAATCATGTTTACAGTCAAACCCTACACCCACCAGAGATACTCAGAGGGCTCAAACAAAACCTGGGCACACCAAGATACAGAGACTGAGCCAGACCAGCCTTTGAAATGTCTGAATGTATCCTGTGGAGGCAAGGGTCAGCAGTGGCCTGCCACAGGAAGAGGGGCTCTGGCAGCAGCAGACCTGGGACACGCAGCGTGTGGCATGAGCCCTCTTAGAGGAGATCTCCATTAACCCCATCGTAGAGCCACTGAGCAGAAGACCCACAACTGCACAATAATTATACCAAAGAAATTCTTGTACTGTTAAGAAACTTCTAGGACCCACAACAGATTTCCCAACTTGGGGACCCGGCAAAGCAACTGAGAACTCTAGGGAACTGGACTTTGGAGGCCAGTGGGATTTGATTACAGAACTTCCCCAGTACTGCAGAAACAGACTCTGGAGGGTACAAACAAAACTTTGCATGTACCTGGACCCAGGAGAAAAGAAGTGACCCCACAAGAGACTGAGCCAGGCTTGCCTGTGAGTGTCTAGCAGTCCCTGGGGGAAGCGTGGGTAGACAGTGGCATGCTGTGGGCTCAGGGGCACTGATCACAACAGCACAGGCGTAAGTCCTTTTGAAGAAGGACTTTTACTATATTACTATTATTACTTCTAACATAGTTTGGCCTCAGGCCAAACTACAGGGAGGGAACACTGTCCTAGATCAGTTCAGTTCAGTCATTCAGTCGTGTCCAACTCTTTGCGACCCCATGAATCGCAAAGGCTTCCCTGTCCCTCACCAACTCCCAGAGTTTACCAAAACTCATGTTCGTTGAGTCGGTAATGCCATCCAGCTATCTCATCCTCTGTCGTCCCCTTCTCCTCTTGCCCTCAATCTTTCCCAACATCAGGGTCTTTTCAAAAGAGTCAGCTCTTTGCATCAAGTGGCCAAAGTATTGGCATTTCAGCTTCGACATCCAGTCCTTCCAATGAACACCCAGGACTGATCTGCTTTAGGATGGACTGGTTGGATCTCCTTGCAGTCCAAGGACTCTCAAGAGTCTTCTCCAACACCACAGTTCAAAAGCATCCATTCTTCAGTGCTCAACTTTCTTTATAGTCCAACTCTCACATCCATAAAAGACCACTGGAAAAACCATAGCCTTGACTAGACGGACCTTTGTTGACAAAGTAATGTTTCTTCTTTTTAACATGCTGTCTAGGTTGGTCATAACTTTCCTTCCAAGGAGTAAGCGTCTTTTAATTTCATGGCTGCAATCACCATCTGCAGTGATTTTGGAGCCCCAAAAAATAAAGTCAGCCACTGTTTCCACTGTTTCCCCATCTATTTCCCATGAAGTGATGGGACCAGATGCCATGATCTTCGTTTTCTGAATGGTGAGCTTTAAGCCAACATTTTCACTCTCCTCTTTCACTTTCATCAAGAGGCTCTTAAGTTCTTCTTCACTTTCTGCCATAAGGGTGGTGTCATCTGCATATCTGAGGTTAGTGATATTTCTCCCGCCAATCTTGATTCCAGCTTGTTCTTCATCCAGTCCAGCGTTTCTCATGATATACTCTGCATAAAAGTTAAAGAAGCAGGGTGACAATATACAGCCTTGACGTACTCCATTTCCTATTTGGAACCAGTCTGTTGTTCCATGTCCAGTTCTAACTGTTGCTTCCTGACCTGCATACAAACTTCTCAAGAGGCAGGTCACATAGTCTGGTATTCCCATCTCTTTCAGAATATTCCACAGTTTATTGTGATCCACACAGTCAAAGGCTTTGGCATAGTCAATAAGCAGAAATAGATGTTTTTCTGGAACTCTCTTGCTTTCTCCATGATCCAGCGGATGTTGGCAATTTGATCTCTGGTTCCTCTGCCTTTTCTAAAACCAGCTTGAACTTCTGGAAGTTCATGGTTCATGTATTGCTGAAGCTTGGCTTGGAGAATTTTGAGCATTACTTTACTAGCATGTGAGATGAGTGCAATTGTGCAGTAGTTTGAGCATTCTTTGGCATTGCCTTTTTTGGGGATTGGGATGAAAACTGACCTTTTCCAGTCCTGTGGCCACTGCTGAGTTTTCCAAACTTGCTAGCATAATCAGTGCAGCACTTTCACAGCATCATCTTTCAGGATTTGAAACAGTTCAACTGGAATTCCATCACCTCCACTAGCTTTGTTCATAGTGATGCTTTCTAAGGCCCACTTAACTTCACATTCCAGGATGTCTGGCTCTAGGTGAGTGATCACACCATCGTGATTACCTGGGTGGTGATGATATGGTCCACTGGAGAAGGGAATGGCAAGCCACTTCAGTATTCTTGCCTTGAGAACCCCATGAACAGTAGGAAAAGGCAAAATGATAGGATACCAAAAGAGGAACTCCCCAGGTCAGTAGGTGCCCAATATGCTACTGGAGATCAGTGGAGAAATAACTCCAGGAAGAATGAAGGGATGGAGCCAAAGCAAAAGCAATATCCACTTGTGGATGGGACTGGTGATAGAAGCAAGATCTGATGCTGTAAAGAGCAATATTGCATAGGAACCTGGAATGTCAGGTCCATGAATCAAGGCAAATTGGAAGTGTCAAACAAGAGATGGCAAGGGTGAACGTTGACATTCTAGGAATCAGCGAACTAAAATGGACTGGAATGGGTGAATTTAACTCAGATGACCATTATATCTACTACTGCGGGCAGGAATCCCTCAGAAGAAATGGAGTAGGCATCATGGTCAACAAGAGTCCGAAATGCAGTACTTGGATGCAATCTCAAAAACGACAGAATGATCTCTGTTCGTCTCCAAGGCGAACCATTCAATATCACAGTAATCCACGTCTATGCCCCAACCAGTAACACTAAAGAAATTGAAGTTGAACAATTTTATGAAGACCTACAAGATCTTTTAGAGCTAACACCCAAAAAAAGGTGTCCTTCTCATTATAGGGGACTGGAATGCAAAAGTAGGAAGTCAAGAAACACCTGGAGTAACAGGCAAATTTGGCCTTGGAATGCGGAATGAAGCAGGGCAAAGTCTCATAGAGTTTTGCCAAGAAAATGCACTGGTCATAGCAAACACCCTCTTCCAACAACACAACAGAAGACTCTACACATGGACATCACCAGATGGTCAACACCGAAATCAGATTGATTATATTCTTTGCAGCCAAAGATGGAGAAGCTCTCTACAGTCAACAAAAACAAGACCAGGAGCTGACTGTGGCTCAGATCATGAACTCCTTATTGCCAAATTCAGACTTAAATTGAAGAAAGTAGGGAAAACTGCTAGACCATTCAGGTATGACCTCAATCAAATCCCTTATGATTATACAGTGGAAGTGAGAAATAGATTTAAGGGTCTAGATCTGATAGATAGAGTGCCTGATGAACTATGGAATGAGGTTCATGACATTGTACAGGAGACAGGGATCAAGACCATCCCTATGGAAAAGAAATGCAAAAAAGCGAAATGGCTGTCTGGGGAGGGCTTATAAATAGCTGTGAAAAGAAGAGAGGTGAAAAGCAAAGGAGAAAAGGAAAGATATAAGCATCTGAAAGCAGAGTTCCAAAGAATAGCAAGAAGAGATAAGAAAGCCTTCTTCAGTGATCAATGCAAAGAAATAAAGGAAAAGAACAGAATGGGAAAGACTAGAGATCTCTTCAAGAAAATTAGAGATACCAAGGGAACATTTCATGCAAAGATGGGCTCAATAAAGGACAGAAATGGTATGGACCTAACAGAAGCAGAAGATATTAAGATGAGGTGGCAAGATCACACGGAAGAATTGTACAAAAAAGATCTTCACAACCCAGATAATCATGATGATGTGATCACTAATCTAGAGCCAGACATCTTGGAAAGTGAAGTCAAGTGGGCCTTAGAAAGCATCACTATGAACAAAGCTAGTGGAGGTGATGGAATTCCAGTGGAGCTGTTTCAAATCCTGAAAGATGATGCTGTGAAAGTGCTGCACTGAATATGCTAGCAAGTTTGGAAAACTCTGCAGTGGCCACAGGACTAGAAAAGGTCAGTTTTCATCTCAATCCCAAAGAAAGGCAATGCCAAATAATGCTCAAACTACCACACAATTGCACTCATCTCACACGCTAGTAAAGTAATGCTTAAAATTTTCCATGCCAGGCTTCAGCAATACGTGAACCGTGAACTCCCTGATGTTCAAGCTGGTTTTAGAAAAGGCAGAGGAACCAGAGATCACATTGCCAACATCCGCTGGATCATGAAAAAAGCCTGAGAGTTCCAGAAAAACATCTATTTCTGCTTTAATGACTCTGCCTAAACCTTTGACTGTGTGGATCACAATAAACTGTGGAAAATTCTGAAAGGGATGGGAATACCAGACCACCTAACCTGCCTCTTGAGAAATCTGTATGCAGGTCAGGAAGCAACAGTGAGAACTGGACATGGAACAACAGACTGGTCTCAAATAGGAAAAGGAGTACATCAAGGCTGTATATTGTCACCCTGCTTATTTAACTTCTATGCAGGGTACATCATGAGAAACGCTGGACTGGATGAAGAACAAGCTGGAATCAAGATTGCCGGGAGAAATATCAGTAACTTCAGATATGCAGATGACACCACCCTTATGGCAGAAAGTGAAGAGGAGCTAAAAAGCCTCTTGATGAAAGTGAAAGAGGAGAGTGAAAAAGTTGGCATAAAACTCAACATTCAGGAAACGAAGATCATGGCATCTGGTCCCATCACTTCATGGGCAATAGGGAAACAGTGGAAACTGTGTCAGACTTTATTTTTGGGGGCTCCAAAATCACTGCAGATGGTGATTGCAGCCATGAAATTAAAAGACGCTTACTTCTTGGAAGAAAAGTTATGACCAACCTAGATAGCATATTCAAAAGCAGAGACATTACTTTGCCGACTAAGGTCCGTCTCGTCAAGGCTATGGCTTTTCCTGTGGTCATGTATGGATGTGAGAGCTGGACTGTGAAGAAGGCTGAGTGCCGAAGAATTGATGCTTTTGAACTGTGGTGTTGGAGAAGACTCTTGAGAGTCCCTTGGACTGCAAGGAGATCCAAGCAGTCCATTCTGAAGGATATCAGCCCTGGGATTTCTTTGGAAGGAATGATGCTAACGCTGAAGCTCCAGTACTTTGGCCACCTCATGCGAAGAGTTGACTCATTGGAAAAGACTCTGATGCTGGGAGAGATTGGGGGCAGGAGGAGAAGGGGATGACCAAATATGAGATGGCTGGATGGCATCACGGACTCGATGGACGTGAGTCTGAGTGATCTCCAGGAGATGGTGATGGACAGGGAGGCCTGGCGTGCTGCGATTCATGGGGTCACAAAGAGTCGGACACGACTGAGCGTCTGAACTGAACTGAACTGAAGATCTTTTTTGCATAGTTCTTCTGTGTATTCTTGCCACCTCTTCTTAATATCTTCTGCTTCTGTTAGGTCCATACCATTTCTGTCCTTTATTGAGCCCATCATTGCATGAAACGTTCCCTTGGTATCTCTAATTTTCTTGAAGAAATCTCTAGTCTTTCCCATTCTATTTTTATCCTCTATTTCTTTGCATCGATCACTGAGAAAGGCTTTCTTATCTCTCCTTGCTATTCTTTGGACCTCTGCATTCAAATGGGTATATCTTCCCTTTTCTGCTTTGCTTTTCAATTCTCTTCTTTTCACAGCTATTTGTAAGGCCTCCTCAGCTACTGTACTGGTATCAACAGAACATCAGATTAAAGGTTTACTGAGCATGGCTCCACCCATCAGAACAAGACCCTGATTCCCCCACAGTCAGTCTCTCCAATCAGGAAGCTTCCACAAGCCTCTTATCCTTATCCATCAGAGGGCAGATGGAATGAAATCCACTATCACAGAAAACTAAACAGTCTAATCACATGAACCACAGCCTTCTCTAACTCAATGAAACTCTGAGCCATGCTATGTAGAGCCACCCAAAACAGAAAGGTTATTATGGTGGAGAGGTCTGACAGAATGTGGTCCACTGGAGAAAGGAATGGAAAACCACTTCAGCAATCTTGCCTTCCGAACCCCGTGAACAGTATGAAAAGGCAAAATGATAGAATACTAACTCCCCAGGTCAGTAGGTGCCCAGTATGCTACTGGAGATCAGTGGAGAAATAACTCTAGAAAGAATGAAAACACAGAGCCAAAGCAAAAACAATATCCAGTAGTTGATGTGACTGGTGATAAAAGTAAAGTCCGATGCTGTAGGAACCTGGAATGTTTGGTCCAAGGCAAATGGGAAGTGGTCACACAGGAGATGGCAAGAGTGAGCATCAATTTTTGGAATCAGTGAACTAAAATGGATAGGAATGAGTGAATTAAACTCAGATGACCATTATATGTACTTCTGTGGGCAGAAATCCCTTAGAAGAAATGGAGTAGCCTTTATAGTCAGCAAGAGTCCAAAATGCAGTACTTGAGTGCCATCTCAAAAATGACAGAATGATTTCTGTTCATTTCCAAGGCAAACCATTCAATATCACAGTAATCCAAGTCTATGCTCTGACCAGTAATGCTGAGGAAGCTGAAGTTGAATGGTTCTATGAAGACCTACAAGACCTTCTAGAACTAACACCAAAAAAGAGATGTCCTTTTTATCATAAGGGACTGGAATACAAAAGTAGGAAGTCAAGGGATACCTGGAGTAACAGGTAAGTTTGGCTTTGGAGTACAAAATGAAGCAGGGCAAAGGCTAACAGAGTTTTGCCAAGAGAATGCATTGGTCATAGCAAACACCCTCCTCCAAGAACAGAAGAGATGACTCTACACATGGATATCACCAGATGGTCAACACCAAAATCAGTTTGGTTATATTTTCTGCAGCAAAAGATGGAGAAGCTCTATACAGTCAGCAAAAACAAGACCGGGAGCTGACTGTGGCTCAGTCCATGAACTCCTTCTTGCCAAATTCAGACTTAAATTGAAGAAAGTAGGGAAAACCACTGGACCATTCAGGTATGACCTAAATCAAATCCCTTATGATTATACAGTGAAAGTGACAAAGATTTTCAGGGATTAGATCTGATGGACAGAGTGCCTGAAGAACTATGGACGGCAGTCATGAATTTATACAGGAGACAGTGATCAAGACCATCCCCAGGAAAATGAAATGCAAAAAGGTAAAATGGCTGTCTATGGAGGCCTTACAAATATCTGAGAAAAGAAGAGAAGCTAAAGGCAACGGAGGAAAGGGAAGATATACCCATTTGAATGCAGTGTTCCAAACAATAGCTAGGAGATATAAGAAGGCCTTCCTAAGTGATCAATGCAAATAAATACAGGGAAAAAATAGAATTAGAAAGACTGGAGATCTCTTCAAGAAAATTTGATACGAAAGGAACATTTCATGCAAAAGTGGGCACAATAAAGGACAGAAATGGTATAGACCTTACAGAAGCAGAAGATATTAAGAAGAGGTGGCAGGAATACACAGAAGAACTACACCAAAACAACCTTCATGACCCAGATAACCATGATGCTGTGATCACTCACTTAGAGCCAGACATCTTGGAAAGTGAAGTCAAGTGGGTGTTAGGAAGCATCACTACCAACAAAGCTAGTGGAGATGATGCAATTCCAGTTGAACTTTTTCAAATCCTAAAAGACGATGCTGTGAAAGTGGTGCACTCAATATGCCAGCAAATTTGGAAAACTCAGCAGTGGCCACAGGACTGGAAATGGTCAGTTTTCACTCCAATCCCAAAGAAAGGCAATGCCAAAGAATGCTCAAACTACTGCACAATTGCACTCATCTCACACACTAGTAAAGTAATGCTCAAAATTCTCTGAGTCAGGCCTCAACAGTCTGTGAATCATGAACTTCCAGATGTTCAAGTTGGATTTAGAAAAGGCAGAGGAACCAGAGATCAAATTACCAACATCCTTTGGATCATGGAAAAGCAGGAAAGTTTCACAGAAACATCTACTTCTTCTTTATTGACTATGCCAAAGCCTTTGACTGTGTGGATCAAAACAGACTTCGGAAAATTCTTAAAGAGATGGGAATACCTTGCCTGTCTCCTGAGATACCTGTATGCAGGTCAAGAAGTGACAGGACCACACATGGAACAATGGACTGGTTTCAACTTTGGAAAGGAGACCTACAAGCCCTTTTAGAACTAACACCCAAAAAAGGTGTCCTTTTCATCATAGGGGACTGGAATGCAAAAGTAGGAAGTCAAGAAACACATGGAGTAACAGGCAAATTTGTCTTGGAATACAGAATGAAGCAGGGCAAAGGCTAATAGAATTTTGCCAAGAGAACGCACTGGTCATAGCAAACACCCTCTTTCAACAACACAAGAGAAGACTCTACACATGTTCATCACCATATGGTCAACACCAAAATCAGATTGATTATATTCTTTGCAGCCAAAGATGGAGAAGCTCTATACAGTCAGCAAAAACAAGACTGGGAGCTGACTGCAGCTCAAATCATTATTGCCAAATTCAGCCTGAAATTGAAGAACGTAGGGAAAACTGCTAGACCATTCAGGTATGACCTCAATCAAATCCCTTATGATACACAGTGGAAGTGAGAAATAGATTTAAGGGACTAGATCTGATAGATAGAGTGCCTGATGAACTATGGAATGAGGTACGTGACATTGTACAGGAGACAGGGATCAAGACCATCCCTATGGAAAAGAAATGCAAAAAAGCGAAATGGCTGTCTGGGGAGGCCTTACAAATAGCTGTGAAAAGAAGAGAAATGGAAAGCATAGGAGAAAAGGAAAGATATAAGCATCTGAATGCAGAGTTCCAAAGAATAGCAAGAAGAAATAAGAAAGCCTTCCTCAGCGATCAATGCAAAGAAATAGAGGAAAACAACAGAATGGGAAAGACTAGAGATCTCTTTAAGAAAATTAGAGATACCAAGGGAACATTTCATGCAAAGATGGGCTCGATCAAGGACAGAAATGGTATGGACCTAACAGAAGCAGAAGATATTAAGAAGAGGTGGCAAGAATACACAGAAGAACCATATAAAAAAGATCTTCATGACCCAGATAATCACGATGGTATGATCACTCACCTAGAGCCAGACATCCTGGAGTGTGAAGTCAAGTGGGCCTTAGGAAGAATCACTGCGAACAAAGCTAGTGGAGGTGACGGAATTCCAGTTGAGCTATTTCAAATCTTGAAAGACGATGCTGTGAAAGTGCTGCACTCAATGTGCCAGCAAATTTGGAAGACTCAGCAGGGGCCACAGGACTAGAAAAGGTCAGTTTTCATCCCAATCCCAAAGAAAGGCAATGCCAAAGAATGCTCAAACTACCGCACAATTGCCCTCATCTCACACACTAGTAAAGTAATGCTCAAAATTCTCCAAGCCAGGCTTCAGCAATACGTGCATGGTGAACTTCCAGATGTTCACTAAAGGACATCAGTCCTGAATGTTCATTGAAAGTACTGATACTGAAGCTGAGACTCCAATATTTTGGCCTCCTGATGCGAAGAGCTGACTCATTGGAAAAGACCCTGATGCTGGAAAAGATTGAAGGCAGGAGGTGAAGGGGACAACAGAGGATGAGATGTTTGGATGGCATCACCAACCCAATGAACATGAGTTTGAGTAAACTCTGGGAGTTGGTGATGGACAGGGAGGCCTGGAGTGCTGCAGTCCATGGGGTCACAAAGAGTTGGACGTGACTGAGTAGCTGAACTGATTGGTTTGTCAGGGCAAGTTAGCTCAATACTAGGAACTCTCATGCATATAATGCAATGTTCACTGAAAACGGTCAAGAGCAAGTCCTTCACAGGTGAATAAGAAGACCATAGGCCTAGTCATGTGGCCGAGCACTGGTAAAGCAGATGCAAAGATTCTGTAGATTCTTGTGAATTGATACTAAAGAATCCTGGGAAGCAGACATTGGATTGAACTGATATGAGAGGAATCAGGAGCTTTGAATGTAAATAAAATCCTGCTTATCACAGAATGCTTGGCTTTTCGTGACTGTTTCTGTCTGTTTATTTCTAGATGAAGGTCATTTGTGATTGTTTATACTTGGATTGAAATATTCGCATGAAAAGAGGGCATTATTTTTGAATGGCATTTGTTGAAAAACAAGACACAGACAATGTGAAAGAAATTTAGAGTCTTTTATTACCAACCCTTCTTCTCCAAACTCTGTGTAGAATTGTGTACCACTGTGTAATATGGAAGATGTTATTTTTGCACCATCAGATAAAGCACGTGATGGCTTGAATGAAAGCTTGGGTGTGGCAAAACCCATTTCCTTAGCTCCTGGAATATGTGCTTTTATCCTGCTTCCCTGTAGCTATGAGGCACCTTCAGTTTAAATGCAGATGTTCTTGGTTACAGTTGCTATGTGAAATGTTATAAGATAGAAATTCTGTCATAATTAATAATAGGTAAAGGTTTTACCTTTGATGTACTGCATTCTCCACACCACTGAGTCTTTTTGATTGTATTTATGGTACAATTCTAACTTCCCATTGGCTTTCTGGCTGTTTGTGTGCTTAGCTGGATGTCTGTTTCTGTTTAGTCAAGGGTATTAATGCCTTTCAGACTTTTTATCGATGGCTTTGCAAACCCATATGGTTTAAGTTGAAAGGGAGATGTACACTATCACTCTTTTGGATATTAAAACCCACTTAGGTCCTTCCTTTTTCTGTCCTTAAAAGATGTGTTGTGATTTATAAAGAAAAGGTACATAGAATTCTGCGCTCATGGCAGCCAAAATAAGAACAAAGCCAGTGCAGAAACTAGGCTCTGCCAAAGCCAAATATTTTGGTAAAATAAAGATCCCCAATATACATAAAGCTGTTACAACTTACAGCGCCTGTTCACACAGACCTGGGTGGTGTTTAGTGTAACCGGTGACTGGGTGCATACTGCGTGTTTTCACTTGTCCCACATCTTCTCCTCCTTCTTCTGGGAATAACTTCCTATTTCATTTTGGGAAACACCTTCTCCCTAATTGAATACAATAATGAGGAGACTGTTAATCAAAAAGTCGCATGACATCTTCTGGCAAATGGATGGGCACACAGTTTAGAAGACGTTGCTCTCCTTCCTCCAAAACTGTGACTAGTGAGCACAGTTCTTCAATGACGAAATATGCTTGCAGCTCATTGGTTTTGACTGTGTACCCCTAAAAGGGCTGCATGCTAAGTTCTCCAGAACTATTCCGATCTAGTGGTTTCCAAAGCTTGAGTTTGAGCTTTTCCTCCAATCCTAGGGGCTATCTGATATCCACTTAGTCAGACCATGCTTTCTTGTTTATTAAGATGTTTCATTTTCAAGCAAAGAACCCTGATACACAAATTGGAGCATGGAGTGGGAAGCAGCTCTCACTATCATGAAAATGTATAATATATGGAATTAAATATTAGGCAAGAGATACCAAGGCACGAAGTTATGGCTTCTAGGTACTCAGTTTCACAAGCCAATGAAAACAAAACCGTAGGGTACTTATTTCCAGTGCACCGCAGCTTCAAAGGGTATGAGAAATCCTGGGACTGGAATGAAGTTGGCGTTGAGTCTCTTTAAGGTAAGGGGATGGCAAATTGAAAGACATAAACTCTCGCCTCAAGGCTGCAGATAAACTTCAGAGACTGTGCTGACTGTGCTGAAAGAATATTTACCTCATATAGATAAGGGCTAAGACCAGCAAAGTACCAAACTTCCCTGGTAGTCCAGTGGTTAAGAATCCACCTTGCAATGCAAGGGACACTGGTTCAATCCCTGGTCCAGGAAGATCCCATGTGCCACAGAGTATCCAAGCCGGTGAGCCACAAGGAAGGCGCCCGAGCCCTGGAGCCTGCGAGCTGCAGCTACTGAGACTGCACACCACAACTACTGAAGCCGAGTGCCTGGAGCCCGTGCTCCGCAACAGGAGAAGCGCCACAGTGAGAAGCCCGTGCTCCACAGCCGGAGAGCGGGCCCCACTCGCTGCAGCCAGAGGAAAGCCCAACACAGCAATGAAGACCCAGCACAGCCAGAAAGAAGTGAACAAACAAATGTCTTTAAAAAAAGACAAAGCCCAGAGTAATATTCACAAAGTGGCTGAACTATAATGACAGTTGAATTCACAGCCACACAAAGCCTTTTATGTAAAGGTTAGGTGGTGCCTTGACTCCTGAACACCAGCACGCTCTGAAGAATTCCCATGAAATGCCCCTTACTTCACTGCTCGAGGAAGCAGAGAGGAGACTGGCCATAGCTGCCTCCTCTCCAGCCCCACCCAACCTGATCTCAGTATAGATGGAGTAGAGAAAGTTCAGAGTTGGAGCAAAAAGAGAATTGCACAGTTTGCTAACACATATCATAAAAATATGTGGTTTATTTGTGGGGGTGAATTTTGAAGGTAGTTGATGCAAAACACACTTCAGTTCAGTTCAGTCACTTAGTTTTGTCCGACTCTTTGTGACTCCATGGACTGCAACATGCCATTGGACAGGCTTCCCTGTCCATTGCCGACTCCCGAAATTTACTCAAACTCATGTCCATTGAGCCAGTGGTGCCATCCAATCATCTCATCCTCTGTCATCCCTTTCTCCTCCTGCCTTCAATCTTTCCCAGCATCAGGGTCTTTTCAAATGAGTCAGTACTTCCCATGAGGTGGCCAAAGTATTGGAGTTTCAGCTTCAGCATCAGTTCTTCCAAAGAATATTCAGAGATGATTTCCTTTAGGATGGACTGGTTGGATCTCCTTGCTGTCCAAGGAACTCTCAAGTCTTCTCCAACACCACAGTTCCAAAACATCAGTTCTGTGGTACTCAACTTTCTTTATGGTCCAACTCTCACATCTATACATGACTACTGGGAAAACCATAGTTTTGAGTAGACAGACCTTTGTTGGCAAAGTAATCTCTGCTTTTTACTATGCTTTCTAGGTTGATCATAGCTTTCCTTCCAAGGAGCAGTCATCCTTTAATGTCATGGCTGCAGTCACCATCTGCAGGGATTTTGGAACCCCCCAAAATAAAGTTTCTCACTGTTTCCATTGCTTCCCCATCTCTTTGCCATGAAATGATGGGACTGGATGCCATGATCTTCGTTTTCTGAATGTTGAGTTCTAAGCCAACTTTTTTTCACTGTCTTCTTTCACTTTTATCAAGAGGCTTTTTAGTTCCTCTTCACTTTCTGCCATAAGGGTGGTGTCATCTGCATATCTGAGGTTAATTGATGTTTCTCCCGGCAATCTTGATTCCAGCTTGTGCTTCATCCAGCCCAGGGTTTCTCATGATGTGCTCTGCACAGAAGTTAAATAAGCAGGGTGACAATATACAGCCTTGACGTACTCCTTTTCCTATTTGGAACCAGTCTGTTTTTCCAAAACACAGGTGGGTCTGACTTCTACAGTGTGAGTGTGCCTGTGGAATGTTTGCCTTTGGTGTGTACCATCAAGCACCTGGTTATGGCTCTAAAAGCTCTTAAGGTTGGTTAACACAAACATAGATCTTACACTTTCCTCAGTAAACTATATTGAAAGGCCGGAAATCCTATGACATAATGTATTGGGTTGGCCAAAAAGTTCTTTTGGGTACTTCCATGATATCTTATGATTCTCCAAGTGTGGTTCACAGAATGGCTGCATCACCATCATTTGGGGACTTGTTAGAAAGGCAGACTCTCAGGTCTCAGCCCAGATCAGCTGAATCAGAAGATCCAGGGCAGGACGCACCAAACTGTATTCCAAGAAGCCCTCTAGGAGGTTCTGATGCATTTTCAAATCTAGGGGAATGAATTTAAGAATGGGGAGGCTGAAATAGTGGTTTATTTCTTCAGGTTCTTTCCCCAGTCACTCCCCACCTGTGCCAGTCTAGAGAACCAACAAGATTCTCTCATTCAGGAAAGGCTTCAGCACAAAATCATCGAAAGAATTCTCTTGGCCCTTCTCTCTAAGATAGCAAGACTTAAAAAAACTCCCCTTAACTTCAGTGGGCATGATCTCATTGTGGCAGAGAGATCAGATTCCAACTGTATATAGGCATCAAGGCTGATAACATAATAAAAATTTTTGAGCCTACTCTTATCCACAGATGCTCTTAATTAAACATGGTTTGCAAGCATGTTCTTGGATGGAAAGAATCAATATTGTGAACATGACTGTATTACCTCAAGCAATCTACATATTCAAAGCAATCCTTATAAAATTACCAATGGTATTTTTCACAAAACTAGAACAAAACATTTTATAGCTTGTATGGAAGCACAAAGGATCTAGAATAGCCAAGGCAATCTTGATAAATAAAAATGGAGTTGGAGGAATAAGGCTTCCTGACTTCAGACTGTACCACAGAGCTACAGTCATCAAGAGAGTATGGTACTGGCACAAAACCAGAAATACAGCCAATGGAACAAGTTGCAAAGCCTGGAGAAATCCCATGCACCTATGGGCATCTTATCTTTGACACAGAAGGTAAGAATATACAATGGAGAAAAGAGCCTTTTCAAAGAGTGGTGCTGGGAAAACTGGACAGTTACATGTAAAAGAATTAAATAAGAACACTCCCTAACACCATTCACAAATATAAACTTAAAATGGATTAAAGACGTGAGTGGAAGTTCAGAGACTATAAAACTCTTAGAGGAAAACATAAGCAGAACAGTCTTTCACATAAATTGCAGCAAGATCTTTCTTGACCCACCTCCTAGAGTTATGAAAATAAAAACAAAAATAAAGGGAATCTAATTAAACTTAAAATCTTTTGCACAACAAAGGAAACCATAAACAAAATGAAAAGACAATCCTCAAATTGGAAGGAAGTGTTTGTAAATGAAGCAATTGACAAAGGATTAATCTCTAAAATATACAAACAGCTCATGCAGCTTGATATTAAAAAAAAAAACCAAATCAATCAAAAATGGGCAGAAAACCTAAACAGACATTTCACTAAAGAAGATGTAAAGATGGCCAACAAATATATGAAAAAATACCCAACATCACCAATTATTGGAGAAATGCAAATCAAAACTGCCGTGAGGTGTCACCTCATAGCTGTCAGAATACAGTTGTTTTTGTTCAGTCACTCAGTGGTGTCTGACTATTTGTGACCCATGGACTGCAAGCACGCCAGGCTTCCCTGTCCTTCATTATCTCCCAGAGTTTGCTCATACTCCTACCCTTTCAGTTGATGATTCCATCCAACCATCATCCTCTGTCGCCTCCTCCTTCTCCTGTCCTCACTCTTTCTCAGCATCAAGGTCTTTTCTAGTGAGTTGGCTCTTCACATCCGGTGGCAAAAGTATTGGAGCTTTAGCTTCAATCCTTCCAATGAATAGTCAGAGTTGATTTACTTTAGGATTGACTGATTTGATCTCCCTGCTGCCCAAGGGACTCTCAGAAGTCTTCTCCAGCACCGCAGTTTGAAAGCATCCTGTAAGAATGACCATTGTTAAAATATTTGCAAACAATAAATGCTCGAAAGGGTTTGGAGAAAAGGGAACCCTTTTGCACTATTGTTGGAAATGTAAACTGATACAACCGTTATGGAGAACAGTATGGTTTCCTCTGGGTATGTGCCCAGTAGTGGAATTGCTGGGTCATATGGTACCTACTTTATTTATGGAGGTTTCTTGAAAAAGTAAAAATAGAACTACCATCTTTTTTTTTTTTTTCTGAAGTCGCTCAGTTGTGTCCAACTCTTTGTGACCCCATGGACTGTAGCCTATCAGGCTCCTCCGTCTATGGGATTTTCTAGGCAAGAGTGCTGGAGTGGATTGCCATTTCCTTCTCCAGGGGATCTATGACCCAGCAATCCCACTACTGGGCATATACCCAGAGGAAACCATAATTCCAAAGACATGCAACCTAATATTGACTGCAGCACTGTTCACAAGCCAGGACATGCAAGCATCCTAGATGTCCATCAGCAGAGGAATGGATAAAGAAGATGTGAGATATATATATGATGGAATATCACTCATCCATAAAAGGAACAAAATTGGGTCAAATGCAGAGATGTGGATGGACCTAGAGACTGTCACACAGAGTGAAGTAGTAAGAAGGAGAAAAACAAACATTGTCTATTAACACACATGTATGTGAAGTGAAGTCACTCAGTCGTGCCTGACTCTTTGTGACCCCACAGACTGTAGCCCACCGGGCTCCTCCATCCGTGGGATTCTCCAGGCAAGGATACTGGAATGGGTTGCCATTTCCTTCTCCAGGGGATCTTCCTGACCAAGGGATCAAACCTGGGTCTCCCACAATGCAGGCAGACTCTTCACTGTCTGAGCCACCAGGGGCTCCTAACACACATATATGGAATCTAGAAAAACGGTATAGATGATCTTATTTGCAAAGCAGAAATAGAGACAAATAGAGAACAGATGTATGGACATCAAGAGGTGGGGAAAGGGTGGGATGAATTGGGAAATTAGGGTTGACATATATACACTAGCTGATCTAAATGGAACGAAAATACAAAAAAGAGGGGATATATGTATTCATATAGCTAATTCACTTTGCTGTACAGTAGAAACTTAACAAAATATTGTAAAAAAAAAAGTATACTCCATAAAAAGTAATTTAAAAATTTAAGGATAAGCAGTCTTTAAGTTTTTTTCAGTTTATTTAATAATTAAAAACACTCTAAGT
Organism: Budorcas taxicolor; assembly: GCF_023091745.1. Classification (NCBI taxonomy): domain Eukaryota; kingdom Metazoa; phylum Chordata; class Mammalia; order Artiodactyla; family Bovidae; genus Budorcas; species Budorcas taxicolor. The sequence goes on along the minus strand of NC_068910.1, from coordinate 219,429,218 downwards.
CTGGTGACTAGAAATTCAACTTGAGCCATCACCCTAGCCTTTTGCCCCTTGCCAGATCTCAGACCCAAGTCAGTTATAGACCCAGAGTTCCAAGGATTAAAGGAAGATGGGACCTGTGAAAGAGAAAGCCTCCTGTTAACTATTGACGTTTATTGCATATTTTCCACGTAACCCTTTCAGGAAAGGCCCTACACACATGTATCAAGGAAACTGTGTACTGGAAAAAGGAAATATTTGGGGGGATTTTGACTCTACTTGATGGCAGATTTAATAGGGTCTCAAATACATCTAACAGCTTTTCCCCAGATTTTTAATATATGGTCAGAATAGATGTTGTTGGCAGCCATCAAAATCCCTTCTTTAGACCATTGGGTAAGTCAAGGCTATTACAGAAAAGAACCCATTGAGCTGATGCTCCTCCCTCACCATATGAAAGACAGAGAACAAGAGCCACTGAGCACCCCAGAAGGGAGCGTGGCATCCAGAGTGACCCTCTGATGCAACAGACGATATGGATGCAGGGGGCGCGGAGCACTCAGGCACCAGGTACTGAACTCAAGGGTGCGTGTAGAGCATTGATAATGAATGAAGTCTGTCTCCAGGTAACTTGGCATGGCACTGCGGTGAGGAGTTTGGACTTCACCACCAACCAGACGGCCTGGATTCGATCCCAGTCTTATTCGATCCCAGATATGACCATGGGTATCATTGACCTCCATGTGTTTAAATTTGCTCCTGTATAAACTTCAGATGGCAGTAATAATTCCTAATGTATAGGGTTATTATGAGAAACGAATGAGTTAATGTTTTCAGAGCACACAGTACAGAATGTGGTACATATCAAATGTTCTAGAAGTTGTTATATAAAGTCAGAGAAATTCAGATGTATGCCTCAGTTTGTTTTTACATGATCAATGGCTACATGTATCTTGTAGATTATTATGTCAAGAGTTTCATTCGATTGCAATCAACTGTGCTTGATACGTTCATCTAACCTATGGATGCATCTATAATGGTTTCCTAGCACTGCTTTAACAAAGCACCACTGAGTGGATGGCATGAAACGACAGAAATTTATTTTCCCATAGTTCTGGAGGTTCAATTCAGTACAGTTCAGTCACTCAGTCATATCCAGCTTTTTGTGGTCCCATGGACTGCAGCATGCCAGGCCTCCCTGTCCATCACCAACTCCCGGAGTTTACTCATACTCATGTCTATCGAGCTGGTGATGCCATCCAACCATCTCATCCTCTGTCGTCCCCTTCTCCTCCTGCCTTCAATCTTTCCCAGCATCAGGGTCTTTTCCAATGAGTCAGTTCTTCGCATCAGGTGGCCAAAGTATTGAAGTTTCAGCTTCAACATCAGTCCTTCCAATGAATATTCAGAGATAATTTCCTTTAGGGTTAACTGGTTGGATCTCCTTGCAGTCCAAGGGAGTCTCCAGAGTCTTCTCCAACACCACAGTTCAAAAGCATCAATTCTTCCGTGCTCAGCTTTCTTTATAGTCCAACTCTAATATCCATACATGACCACTGGAAAAACCATAGCCTTGATAGATGGACTTTGTTGGCAAAGTAATGTCTCTGTTCTTTAATATGCTATCCAGGTTGGTCATAACTTTTCTTCCAAGGAGTAAGTGTCTTTTAATTTCATGGCTGCAGTCACCATCTGCAGTGATTTTGGAGCCCCCCAAAAATAAAGTCTGTCACTGTTTCTCCATCTCTTTGCCATGAAGTGATGGGACTGGATGTCATGATCATAGTTTTCTGAATGTTGAGTTTTAAGCCAACTTTTTCACTCTCCTCTTTCGTTTTCATCAAGAGGCTCTTTAGTTCTTCACTTTCTCACTTTCTGCCATAAGGGTGGTGTCATCTGCATATCTGAGGTTATTGATATTTCTCCCGGCAATCTTGATTCCAGCTTGTGCTTCATCCAACCCAGCATTTCTCGTGATGTACTCTGCAATAAGTTAAATAAGCAGGGTGACAATATACAGCCTTGACACACTCCTTTCCTGATTTGGAACCAGTCTGTTGTTCCATGTCCAGTTCTAACTGTTGCTTCCTGACCTGCATACAGGTTTCTCAGGAGGTAGGTCAGGTGGTCTGGTATACCCATCTCTTTCAGAGTTTTCCACAGTTGATTGTGATCCACACAGTTAAAGACTTTGGCATAGTCAATAAAGCAGAAGTATATGTTTTTCTGGAACTCTCTTGCTTTTTTGATGATTCAGCAGATGTTGGCAATTTGATGTCTGGTTCTTCTGCCTTTTCTGAATCCAGCTTGAACATCAGGGAGTTCTTGGTTCACATACTGTTGAAGTCTGGCTTGGAGAATTGTGAGCATCACTTTTCTAGCATGTGCAATAAGGGCAATTGTGTGGTAGTTTGAACTTTCTTTGGCATTGCCTTTCTTTCGGATTGAAATGAAAACTGACCTTTTCCAGTCCTGTGGCCACTGCTGAGTTTTCCAAATTTGCTGGCGTGTTGAGGGCAGCACTTTCACAGCATCATCTTTCAGGATTTGAAACAGCTCAACTGGGATTCCATCACCTCCACTAGCTTTGTTCATAGTGATTCTTCCTAAGGCCTGCTTGACTTCACATTCCAGGATGTCTGGCTCTAGGTGAGTGATCACACCATCGTGATTATCTGGGTCATGAAGATCTTTTTTGTATAGTTCTTCTGTGTATTCTTGCCACTTCTTCTTAATATCTTCTGCTTCTGTGAGGTCCGTACCATTTCTGTTCTTTATTGAGCCCATCTTCGCATAAAACGTTCCCTTGGTATCTCCTATTTTCTTAAAGAGATCTCTAGTCTTTCCCAGTCTGTTGTTTTCCTCTATTTCTTTGCAGTGATCTCTGAGGAAGGCCTTCTTATCTCTCCTTGCTGTTCTTTGGAACTCTGCATTCCAATGGGTATATCGTCCCTTTCCTCCTTTGCCTTTATTTCTCAGCTTCATTTCTCAGCTATTTGTAAAGCCTCCTCAGACAGCCATTTTGCCTTTTTTCACTTCTTTTTCTTGAGGATGGTTTTGATCACTGCCTCTTGTACAATGTCATGAACCTCTGTCCATAGTTCTGGAGGCTAGAAGTCCAAAATCATGGTGTTAGTCAGGCCATCCTTCCACTGCAATTTGTAGGGAATCTTTTCTCTCCTCTTCGTAGCTTCTGATGATTTGCCAGCAGTATCTGGTGTTTCGGTCCATCGGGGCATCGATGGGTCACTCCAGTCCACTGTCTTCACACGGCCTTCTTTTTGCATGCCTGTGTTCTTCTCCTCCCATAAGTATACTCACCACGTTTGTCTAAGGGCCTCCATACGCCCTCCCCTCATGACCATACTTCCATTATGACCTCATCCTGGCTTTGCTAATTCTGTATACAGTGATCACATTTCCAAATAAAGTCATAGTTTGAGATGAGTTAGGGCTTCAGGATACCTTTTTTGGGGAGATATGATTCAACCCATAATATTATCTTAAAACGAATTGTAATATATGTGGCTAGGGGCATGCTTCTGATTTTGCCACAGTTGGCACCAGTCCATGTCATCTCATATCCGGCCTAACTTGCTTTATTAATTCATATGACCTGCTTTCCCTTTGCTCTAATCCATGACTATTCACTGGCATTTGGGTCAGAAAAATAAAGGCAGCTTTATAAAACTGGATCATATTCCACACATCTAGAAAGCCTCCTGTGTCTATAGTTGAATGCTATGGAAAATACCAGATTTTGAACTTATTTTCACTTTAAGAGCTCAAGTTGTGGAGTTAGATGCATTTGGGGCCAGATGGCAGACCCAGCCTTCACCAACGATGAGTCTAAACTGAACTTGTTTTATCATTCATAAAAAGGAAAAATCCATATCCATCATATTGAATTGATCTGATAATTCAATAGAACCACGTGTGTGAAGCCTTTAGTTGTTGGCACATAGTAGGCTCTCAGAAAATGGTAGCATAGCAGCAGCAGTAGTCATACTAGGAGCAGCAGTAACAGCAATTGTTATTCCCGGGTAGGTATTGGCATTGAAATGGGCAAAGCTGTACTTCAGCTATGCATCTGGTCTTTAAATTATATTTGTTGCTTGCGTATTCTTATTCATCTTTTTTACTGATTATGTTTAATTTAGCACCTTTTTCTAAGAAAGCAGCATCTTAATGTGTGTCTGTCCTTGCAGCACTGGGTCTTGCTTGCTCTTGACACAGATTGACCCTGGGTGTTTTTACACTCAGCTACATCTTCAGTATGCCTTAGCAGCCAGACTCCATGCATCCTTGGTCTATGCTTGCATTATTTGCTCACCCCTGGAGAAGAAAGCCAAAGAAAGATTAATTCATAAAAAATGAATGGCTGTTGAAACTCTTCAAAGCCTTGATTTACTGCATAATTAGTAGACAACACTAGAAAAGCAGAATATCTTTCTGCCTGTGAATTGAGTAAATTGATTAATTCATTAATTACGTATGATAACTCCATAGATAACATAATTGTATCACCGGTTATCAAAACACAGCAAAAGAATCAAGCATGTTTTCAACATGGTCAAAAATTTAATTTACAATATTGGGTTCCTCTCTTAGAATCCTAATTAAAGATCTCAGGAAAACTACATACAGTCCAAACACATTCCTGAAAGGAGAGTTGTATTACTTACAAAGGATTGCCACAATTAGGAATCATCCCTTTCTTCTTCCAGAATTTTATCCCAACCAGAAATTATTCATTCATTCAGTTACCACCAGCCAAGTATTACTGTGTTTCTGTGACTTAAGTAAAAGCTGGGGATACAGCAATGAACAGGTCAAACACATATCCCTGCCTTCATGAAGCATGCATTTGAAAGCTATTCTGTTCATTATGGCAGCCACTGGACACATGTGGCTGCTGGCATGTAAATTTACATGAGTTAAGTTTAAGAATTCAATTCCACTAGTCAAATTTCAAGGGACCGACAAGGACACGTGGCTCATTGTTACTATGTGGGCAGCACAGAAGAACGTTTTCGATGTTGGCAGAGAGCTCTCTCAGACCATGCTGTTCTAGAGGGTGGAGACAAAACGAACCATAAATATTCAATAAGGAAAACATCTTTAGACCGTGGTTTAAAACTCTGAAGGAAATAAATAGGAGGATGTGATGGAAGCCATTTGGAGGCCGGGATGGCCACTTTCCACAAATGGGATAGACAACACAGACAAGAGAGCATCTTAGCTAAAACTTGAAGACCTCACGTCTGTGAGAAGCTGAGCCATGTGCAGGCAGAGGCTCTGAGGCGTGGAAGACGTAGATACATTTGAGAATGAGAATTGCTGTGAGTTGCGCAGGAGGATCGTGAGAGGCTTACTACAGAATCCAGAGTGGAGTGGGGCAGGCAGCTGTGCCCAGTGCTATGGTCTGACACTGTGTTCCCTGGGAAATTATCCAAAGAGTTGAAAGGAAATAACATGTCTGATGACTGTTTTGAAAGACAGACGACTTTTGCGTGAGGAATGTATTGCATGGGGCAAGAGTGGGGACTGAGAGGCCGCTTCATTAGTAGGATATTCAACTAAATGGCACTAGAATTGTGGCAATACAATTGGAAATTAGGATGGAACTGAAATATAATTTGGAGGAGAAATGGCTGGAATGTAATGGATTAGACGTCGGGAGTGAGGGACAAGGAAGAATCAAAGGTGACTCCTGAATTTAGCCAGGCTTCAGCAATATGTGAACCGTGAACTTCCAGATGTTCAAGCTGGTTTTAGAAAAGGCGGAGGAACCAGAGATCCAATTGCCAACATCCGTTGGATCATCAAAAAAGCAAAAGAGTTCCAGAAAAACATCTCTTTCTGCTTTATTGACTATTGCCAAAGCCTTTGACTGTGTGGATCACAATAAACTGTGGAAAATTCTGAAAGAGATGGGAATACCAGACCACCTGACCTGCCTCTTGAGAAACCTGTATGCAGGTTAGGAAGCAACAGTTAGAACTGGACATGGAACAACAGACTGGTTCCAAACTGGCAAAGGAGTACATCAAGGCTGTATATTGTCACCCTGCTTATTTAACTTCTATGCAGAGTACATCATGAGAAACACTGGACTGGAAGAAACACAAGCTGGAATCAAGATTGCCGGGAGAAATATCAATAACCTCAGATATGCAGATGACACCACCCTTATGGCAGAAAGTGAAGAGGAACTAAAGAGCCTTTTGATGAAAGTGAAAGAGGAGAGTGAAAAAGTTGGCTTAAAGCTCAACATTCAGAAAAGTAAGATCATGGCACCTGATCCCATCACTTCATGGGAAATAGATGGGGAAACAGTGTCTGACTTTATTTTTCTGGGCTCCAAAATCACTGCAGATGGTGATTGCAGCCATGACATTAAAAGATGCTTACTCCTTGGAAGGAAAGCTATGACCAAACTAGACAGCAGGTTAAAAAGCAGAGACATTACTTTGCCAACTAAGGTCTGTCTAGTAGAGGCTATGGTTCTTCCAGTGGTCATGTATGGATGTGAGAGTTGGACTGTAAAGAAAGCTGAGCACCAAAGAATTGATGCTTTTGAACTGTGGTGTTGGAGAAGACTCTTGAGAGTCCCTTGGACAGTGAGGAGATCCAACCAGTCCATCCTAAAGGAGATCAGTCCTGGGTGTTCATTGGAAGGACTGATTTTGAAGCTGAAACTCCAATACTTTGGCCACCGGATGCTAAGAGCTGACTCATCTGAAAAGACCCTGATGCTGGGAGGGATTGGGGGCAGGAGGAGAAGGGGACAACAGAGGATGAGATGGTTGGATGGCATCACTGACTCAATGGACATGGGTTTGGGTGGACTCCAGGGGTTAGTGATGGACAGGGAGGCCTGGCGTGCTGTGCCAGGACACGCCTGAGCGACTACAGTGTACTGAAATGTGGGGAGGTAGTATGATCCTCTGAGGCTGGGAAGATTACCAAAGGGCAAGTTTGAGGTAAATGAGGTAAATTAATGCAGTTTCTCATTTGGTTGTGTGAAGCTTAAAATGTCAGTTTCTGTCTGAACCAGAATGTTGACAATATATCGATTAGATAGATAAGCCTGGAACCTACAGAAAAATTAAAGTCAGATGTATGGTTTTGAAATGATCATCAAATAGGTGGGACCCAAATCCACAAGCCTGGACTGCTTCATCCGTGATGAATGGAGATAGGAGGGAGATGGAAGGGGGCTGAGGACCTGCGCTGGGACATCCCATCATTCAAGAGTGGAGCAGAAAGGACAGAGAGGCAGCCGCTGGGGGCAGGAGGAGGACCAGGAGGGTGGGGCGCGTGGCGGGGCAGGGGAGTTGCTGAGCAGTGGGGTGAGACTTCACCAAGGCCTCCGCAGCAGGCCTTTGGAGACCTGCCAAGGAAGGTCTCTGCTGAGCATGGAGACATAAACCCGGATGGAACAGTTTGAAATGCTAATGAGAAGTGCAGACACAGAGCTGGTTGAATACAGGGTATTTTCACAGATGGGGCAGAGCTGCAGTGGGACGTAGTTAGCAAAGAGGAGGCCTCTGCCTAGAGGGGGACTTTCCTGGCAGCCCAGCAGCTAAGAGTCTGCCTTCCAGTGGAGGAGAAGCAGGTTCTATCCCTGATCGGGGAACAGAGATCCCACGTGGGCAACACAGCTTGTGTGCTGCAACTGCTGAGCCTCAACTACAGGGCCCGTGTCGCAAACAACGGAGCTTACGCTCTCTAGATTCCATGTGCCACAGCTAAGGGCCAGGGCAGCCTAAAAAGAATGGGAGAAAGGGAGCAGGCTTCAGAAAGCAACCTAACAGGGACACACAGCGCAGACGGGAGGGGTTGTTTTTCTTTTGTTCAAGGAGAAAAAGCAGAAAAAGTGGGTGCAGAGGCAGATAGATCTGTAGATGAGGAGGCTGGCCTCCAGCAGTAATGCTTGTGGCTTCACAGCTTCACAAATTAGACGTTCTGAAAGCCACCGTTGTAAATTGCAATAAAGTGAATGAGTCTACTTTTCATCACCTTGGCTCTGAGAACAGACAGTGTCCAGTCCTCTGAAGTTATTAGCTGAAGACTGCATAGGATGGAGCTTTGGAGTTAGACCTCGTGTCAAATCCTGACTCCCTCCATTGGGAGCTTTTGTGACCTGGAGCCAGTTACTGGAATTCTCTGTCTCTACTCTTCATCTGTAAAATGGCCGTTACCACACCCTTAGCCACCAAAGGTCTGGGTAGCAGACGCGTAGCATATGTGTACGTGAAGTCCTTTTGAAAAGACAAGCGAAGGGAACGGAAAAAAACATCAGAGATTGTGACCAGTGGTGTGAAAACAAGAGGGGCACAGCATCATGGCTGTGAAGGAAGAAGAGGCTGTCGAGCCTGGGAGGGGCATTACAGACTCACACAGTCCAGAAGGAAGAGGCGTCAAGCTGCGGTGACTTCTCTTGCTGTGGAACACGGGATCCAGGCACCTAGGCCTCAGTGTTCACGGCCAGTGGCCTCAGTAGTTGCAGCTCCCGGGCGCTAGGTCACAGGCTTAACAGCCGTGGTGCACAGGCTCAGCTGCTCTGCTGCGAGTGGGATCTTCATGGACCAGGGGTCCAAATTGTGTCTCCTGCCCTGGCAGGTGGATTCTTCACCACTGAGACACCAGGGAAGCCCTGGAAAAGAATATTTTAAAAAAGAATGTATATCCATGTATAACTGAGTCACTTGGCTATACAGCAGAAATTAACATCACATTGTAAATCAACGATACTTCAATAAAAATATTAAAACTGAAAAAATAATATTCTAGGAATGGAGTGCCAAGATAATTATCACATTCCAGGGCCTCTAAAAGGCAAGATAATAAAACATTTGTAAACTATTTCTTTTATAGTAAGTTGATTTTCAAAATGTAGCTACTTAAATTTATTATCAAGTAGTAAACTCAGCAGAATAGTGAAAAAAGAAATGGAATGTGCGGGTTTCACAGCATCAGACTTGACATGCTGAGAAGTCCTCAGAATCAGGGTTTTCCCACCTGGAAGGTGGATTTTCCCAACAGCTCCATGAACATCTGCCTTCTTGACATCCAAGAAACAGAAATGCCCGTCTATAGTTCTTTGGTTATTCTTTGTCTGTAACCTGTTCTTAAACAGGGTATGGTGGTTGGGGGAGGGGGGGGATTTAGTCGCCAAGTCCTGTCCGACTCATGCAATGCCATGCACTGTAGTCTGCCAGGCTCCTCTGTCCGTGGGATTCTTCCGGCAAGAATACTGGAGTGGGTTGCCATTTCCTTCTCCATAAACAAGGTATAGTACACCAGATCAAGGCTCTTTCCTGGGTTGCTACTGAGTGTTCTGATCCATTGTTCTGAAATGTCTCCTGGGTCACTCTGATGCAGATGGCTTTATGTACTCCCAAACTCTGGAGTCATAAGCTTGTAGGCGTCACTACAGTTGCCTGGTCAGATCCAGCTGTACGTGGAACGTATTCATTAAAGTCTTAGTAGGAAACCTCGGGGTGCTGCTCGTAGGAAGCCCACTAACAGAGGCAACTAAAAACCAACCAGCCCCCAGACTGATGCCACAGGTGCCATGCTGGGATGGCCTGTCCGTCGGAGCACCTTGTCAGGCTCCATCTCTCCACCGTCTGCACCCACAGCTGTACCATGAGCTGTGCAATGCAAACAGTCACACGACCTTCATCACAGCCTCTTCCAAGCCCGAACACCACTTCATTAATTAGCTGGCATTCCCCAAATTTCCAGGTTTGTAAAAGCAATCTATTTATAAAATGTCTGGCTATGGTGTATAATAAACAATGCCAGAGTGAACTAAAAACAGACTAATTTAATAAGTGATTTCCTTTCCCCTCCACTTGAAATTTACATAATCCACTGGCTCTAATATTTCACATACTTTTAATGTTTCTCATTTGTTTACGGTACAATCCTGTGCTTCAAACTTGACACACCACAATATCGATGAGCCTACAAGGGTTCAAAAACGGCAAATATTTTGCTAGTGATCATTGTGTGAGTGTGAAGGAAGTGAGCAGTCGGTCTACGTATTTTTCTTGCTAATTGCAAACTTAATATTTTATTAAAATGTATGCAATGACAAAATCTCAGCAAACTCTCTAAAGCCATTATGAGCAGTTAAAGTATTCTCTCAGAGTATTAATATTAGCATCATTAGAAGAGTTTTATCAAGTGCACATTTATCCCCATCTTGGAAACAACACAACCCGAAGGAGACAAATACCCTTGAGTGTTGTGGTAAGAAAACCAACAGCAGTTTTAGAGCCACATAAAGTCTTCTTGCGGCTTCACAAGTAAAGCTGAATCAAACAAGAACATTCTTGAAGCCACGGTTATAACATGCAGTAGAGTCAATGAGTCTATTTTTTCATCACCTTGGGCTCTGAGAAGAAAACATTGCAGGGTTATCTTGATAAGGAAAGAGCTCAGATATTAAAATACATTAACTTTACTTAATTGATTTAAACAGATCCAGAGCTTTCAAAATGCACATGATGTTATTTCTGCACTACTGGACAAAATAGATCTGTTTTAGATTGCAAAGCTCCATCTCTGTATCTCCCGTCTGGTAGGGAGGAAAAAAAAACCTCTCCATTTCTTGGCCTTTTAAAGAAACCTTTGTTCTAAAGAATGACACAGGAAACCATATACATTTTTTTTTCTTCAGCTAAATAACATCTTTCTGTATCCTTTCCTCAAAATGTCTCTTAGTAATATTGGTGCAGTGTTTTCCTATAGCTCAGAATGCTGCAGTCCCAGAACAATAACAACAGATAACACTAATTGAGTTTTCACTCTGTCCCATGCGCTGTGCTGTGTTATGTTACTTTGTTAAATCTTCAAATGAGGTAGATCTCATCATTTATTATTTCCATGTGCACAGATGAGGAAACTGAAGCCCCGAGAGGTGGGGGAACTCACCCAGAGAAGCAAGCAGATGACGTGGGGTATGAAGTCAGCAAGGGGGCGCTGGGACCCTGGCTCTTGACCAAGATTGCATGATGTCACCTCTCCAGGTGGAGGGGAGGATAGTCAAGCCAAAGGTCAGGGTTAAAGTTTCTTTCATACATTATGAAAATGAAACATTTATACCAATCTCCAACTGAAATGGTTTCCTTCATCAGTTTCTTCCTCTGTTATTCTCTTTGGTTTTGCTGCACAACCTTTTTTAATTGATGTATAGGTGATCTACAGTGTTTCAAGTGTACACCAAAGTGATCTGGACACATATGTATGTGTCTCATTTGTATTATATGTATATAGATATATGTGTGTATTCTATTTCAGATTCTTTTCCATTACAGGTCATTACAAGATACCGAATATAGTTCCTTGTACTCTACAGTAGGTCCTTGTCAATTATCTACTTCATATAGAGTAGTGTGTTTCTGTTAATACCAAAGGGGAAAGGGCAGGAGAGAGGGATACATTGGGAATGTGAGCACGTGCAGCATGGTTTGTACAGGTCGGAAATGAATTACTGAAGGGCAGAAGGAACCCGGAAGGCTCGCCAGACGTGACCTCTAATGGCCGATTGAAAATGAGGCTGCTAAAGGGAGAAAGAGAAGTAACTTTTCAGAGAACTTCCTTAGTCCCCTTTGGACTCCAGATGTCCTTTATGCTGTTTTTTACACACGTTTATGTTGCATGGGGTCTCAAAGAGTCGGACACGACTGAGCCACTGAACCGAGTGATAGCGTCCAAGAGAGACAGAGAGAGACATGTAAGAATAGGCTTGCATTTCAACAAGTTCCTTTTAAACGTGGAATGTTTCAGCTTTCGGTCAAAACCCTGTGACCATCTCCAGTTCTGATATGAGAGGAATGAGAGCATTTGGGGGTGTTTCTTTGGCAGTTGAATTAAATGATGAAGCTTCCTCTTCGTCTCTCTCGGTTGACACAAAATATTTTCTTCTGGAGCTCCTGCCGCTTGGAGTCCTGCTTTTCATCTTGGGTTCACTAAGCACCAGTCAAGGCCGTAAAACGAATGTTCGAAATATATGCTGATTCTTGGGAAGGTGATGTCTCAGATGATGAAGAAATGTGCCCCCACCATCCTCCCTTTCAATGCTCTGCTCCACAGGCAAGAAGCAGCGACTGGAAGGACCCACAGGAGTGCACAGTGGGAAAGCCAGACCTCTGTGTCTTTAATAATCCCGAAACAAACGCTATTGAATGGACTGCTTTAAGTGCTGTGTTTATTTTAGGGAAATTTTTCCAAAGGAAGCCTTCGTATGTGGGGCCATGAAAAGCCTTTTATAAAAGGATATTAATTATATGCTGAAAGTTAAAAGTATCATTGAGCCAGAGTAGCTGGGTAAAATACCAATATACCATCTCACAGATCTACTAATTTAGGCTAGTCCTGATCCTAGATTTCCAGCTGAGAACTAGAATTATTTAGCAATTATTTAGCTGAGCATAAATATTTAGAGACAGTTTTTGCTAACAAATCTTGCCTCTAGGAGCCAGGTCCATAACAATATTCTTGGCGCTAGTTTTCCACACATAAATCAGGCATCTAGCTTCACACCTTCTCTATTTCATTTTTACTATTGTGTGTGGTATCACTGCTCTTTTCTACTCCTCAGCTCTTTCGGCACCACCCTGTGGAACGGAAGCCTGGCCGACCTCATGTAGCCTGAACTGAGAATCCGGAAAAGTGCTCAAGGAAAGCAGGTTGGGTTTTTTTGAGTGTTCCATTATGGGTTTGTAAAGTTGATGAGCTTGAAATTTTCAAATTCTGGGGTCTCATTTTCACAAAATGTGCTTGGTGTTAAATGTTCTCTTTCTTTTTTTAAGTTGAAGTATAGTTAGTTTACAGTGCTGTGTTAGTTCTGGTGTACCGCAGAGTGATTTGGTAATATGCATATTATATATATATATATATGACTGAATATGTGTGTGTGTGTGTTAGTGTATAGCAGAGTGATTTGGTAATATGCATATTATATATATATATATATGACTGAATATGTATATGTATGTGGTGTGCTTGCATGTTAGTATACAGCAGAGTGATTTGGTAGTATGTATATGATATATATATGACTGAATATGTGTGTGTGTGTGTGTGTGTGTGTGTGTGTGTGTGTGTTAGTCACTCAGTTGTGTCTGACTCTTTGTGATCCCATGGACTGTGGCCCACCAGGTCCAGGCAAGAGTACTGGAGTGGGTACCATTCCCTGCTCCCCGGGATCTTCCTGATCCAGGGATCGAACCGGGGTCTCCTGCCTTGCAAGCAGATTCTTTACCGTCGGAGCCACCAGGCAGGCCCGTATGACTGAATCTATATTGTACATTCGGTGATTCTTTTCCATTCTAGGTTATTGTACGATATCAAGTATAGTTCCCTGTGCCATAAAGTAGGGGCTTGTTGTTTACCTATTGTATATACAGTAGTGTGTATCTGTTAATCTCAAACTCCTAATTTATCTTTTTCCCTTGCTTTGTATCTGTGCCCACGTACAAGTGTATGCCCTTGATCTTGCCCTGAAAGGCTATAGAAAGTACTGGGATATTTCTCCACCTTCAAGACATCCCTATTTTAAACAACCCACCAATTGTGATGATGAAATCGAGTGTTCAAACCACCATGTACCCTTTGGTGGTGTGGGGCAGACTTTCCTGTCCTTTGTGGATTTTAAGCCCTGAAAGTGATAGTCGCTCAGTCATGTTCAACTTTGTGACCCCAAGGACTACACAGTCCATGGAATTCTCCAGGCCAGAACACTGGAGTGGGTGGCCTTTCCCTTCTCCAGGGGGTCTTCCCAACCCAGGGATTGAACTCAGGTCTCCTGCATTGCAGGTGGGTTCTTTACCAGCCGAGCTGTCAGGAGGGCCCTAATGGGTTCCTGCTAACTTGCATGCTTTGAGAATGTACATCCCCTTAGGAAAGTTCACAGATTTTCCAACTCTCTGCTAAAATTTCCTGGGAGCTTCAGTGACAGCAGAGAGACTCCAGCTGAGTTCTCTATGCACGGTAAATAAATCATGTGAACAACAGTCCCCAATTTCACATTAATTGTTTGGAAATCTCCACAACATCAAACATTTTGTTAAAAGTCTGGAAAAAAATAAGTGTAGCTCTTTTGTTGCCGTCGACATTGTTTTGCTTCAGAGTGATTTGTTCTAAATACAGCTTAACAGGCAGATGACTGGTTTGTGACAAGAGTATCTTTTCTGAGATGAAAAAGCAATACAAATGCTCCCCAGAAGGATGCCAAGCAGGCGGAGAGCGGCACGGCTGTGCGGGGGCTGCGCCCGGGGAGGTCCTCATCACAAACTGGATTGACAGGGAGGGTTGGTTCCTGTCCCAAGACACGCGCCTCTGAAACGCTGAAAGGGACTCACATGCTTTAGGAACCAGATCTGGGAATTCGCTATGTGTGAGAGTTTCAAAGTGTTCACGCATTGAGAGGATAAGGCCAGGAGATGCAAATATTTCAAGAATAAAGCGGGAGAAGATAAGGCACAAATCTCATCGTCACGGAGAAATGGAGGCAGAACCTGGAGGCGCGCCCTGAGCCGGGAGGCAGGCAGACCGCCCGTTCCTGGGTCGGGTGACTCACTTCCATACCTCTTTTTCCACAGGTGACTTCTGGCATCTGAACAGAAATGGAAGGCGGGGATTCCTTCAGAATTCAGTGGGGCATGCTACAAGATCGATATAGGCCCTTGTTGGTCAAGATCTTTCTCACTCATGAAAAGAAATGACCAGACGGAAAGAGAAGTAAAAGCCAAGCTCTCAGCTGTATTCGTCTGCAAGAGGAGTCACCTTAAAGGTGATAACTGAAGGGCTTTGTTTTATCTTGTTTTTAACGTGATAGCTGTTTGGTTCCTCTAAAGGCAAGAGGCCACTGTCTCTGTAACCTCAAAGGCTTGAATAGTGTGAAGATAAAACAATGACCTTCATTCCACAAAACTCACCCCCAGAAGTCTGGTCAAATTTTTTTAGTGTTCTCCTCTGTGAACGGTTCATTTCAGACTCTGCCTTGCAGGTAAGGTTATGGTGAACTTCACCCAGTTTTTATTTTTTCAAAGATTTCAGAATCTCTGCTTTAAAGTGTTTCTATCCCATCAGCTATGTTGTCCACCATCTAAAAAATCAATTTATCATTTTCTGTGAACCCTCTTCTGAGCTATGGGTATGTTCATTAAGTTACTGATTTTCAAAGTTGCATCCTTGGACATACTTTTTTATTTTTTTGGCCACATCACTGGGCATGTGATTCCCCAACCAAGGATTGAACCCATGGCCGCTGTAGTGGAAGCACAGAGTCTTAGCTGCTGGACCACCAGGGTAAGTCCTGCCTTAGACACCTTTAACACAAGGACTTTTGGAGCTGAGAACGCTAGCCCCACTCCGGCAAACACAGTGACTAAAAATCACAAAAGCAATTTTTATGGCCAAGCTGAGGGCAGAAACAGCAGCCTGGAATCTTGCATCGATGCTTCCAAAATAGAATTGAACTATTTGCATAGTAGACTGGTGTTAATGAAGCTTAAACTCGGGGTATCAGGATGAAAGAAATCTGTCTTGTTGACTCTTCTGAACAGAAAACAAGAGCTTGTTCATACAGTGAATGATGTGAGGCTACGGTGTTTGCGCCTGAAGTATTAGCTCCCAGGTTCCCCTTTCTCCCCACCCTGCATATCACCCTGCGCTGGATGGTAGGGACTTACTGTTTATGTTATATGCAGTGGTGTGTATGTTTTCACCCCAGACTCCTGCTTTACGCCCCCAGCCCCTTTCCCCTCTGGTGACCCTGAGTTCGTTTTCTGTGTCTGTGAGTCTGCTTCTGTCTTCAAATATAAGTTCATGTGTAGCATTTGTAAAGATTTCACCTGCAAGCATTATCACATGATTTCTCTCTGACTTCCTTCGCTCAGTGTGACACTCTCCAGGCCCGTCCATGTTGCTGCAAAGGGCATTATTTCATCCTCTTTTATGGCTGAGTAGCATTCCCTGGTGGCTCAGTGGGAAGAATTCACTTGCCGTTTTAGGAGACATGGATTCAGTCCCTGAGTTGGAAAGATCTCCTGGAGGAGGAAATGGCAACCCACTCGAGTATTTTTGCCTGGGAAAATCCCATGGACAGGAGTCCGATGGGCTGCAGACCACAGTGTCACAAGAGTCACGGGAGAGTCATGTGACTTGGTGGCTGAGCAGCAGCAGCAGCAGCAGCAGCAGCCCATTGTGTGTGCATCGCAGCTTTCTCCCTTCATCTCCTGACGGACACGCGGGTTGCTTCCACATCTTGGCTATTGCGAAAAGTGCTGCAGTGCACATCGGGGTACATGTACCTTTCAGAGTTTGAATGTAGTCTTCCCCAGATATAGGACCAAGGGGCTCCTTTTGTGCATTCTGTACACGGGCCTTCTGGACTGCCGCGCCGCAGGGAAGAGGAAGTACCCAGTTCTTAAATGAGAGTTCTGCCCCTGGTTGGATCTCAGTTGGTCCTTGAGTTGCCCAAGCTTCATCTCGTGTGGAGTCACAAAGCTACTCCCGCTACCTCCAAGGGCACGTCGGAATATTGAGTGAGACAGTGCACATAGCATAATCCATAAAATGCCCAGCTCACAATAAACTTGCAATGATGCTTGCTATTGGCGTCAGTATTCTTAAAAGATGCTTGTCTGTATTTCTGGGATAGCCACGTGACCCAGCAGGGAACAACAAGGCAAAGGTCTCTGGCCTCAAAGGACTTTTCAGTAAACTGTTAACCCCCATTTTCCCCTGTGGCTTCATAAACATCTGTGTTTCTCTCAAGGTTCAAATGTTCTCCGTGCAGCTGACCCTGAAGTGAAACAGGTTCCTATCTTGGACTTCTTAAGGGTGTTTTTTTGTTTTTTTGCTTTTTTAACTGGAAGCTAAAAATGAAAGGCTCAGATATTCCAGTGATCCCTGGAAGAGAAAAGCACAAACAGTAATACTAATTAGTAGCTACCAGAGCTGTTCGGCATGGCAATAAGCTGTAAATTTATGGTTTTGTTAAGAGTCAGGATACATTTGAAATCTTTTATATAATATTAGATATGAAAATACACACCATCTGGACCTCTTGCTGGTAGCCTTGAAATGTCTACATCTCACAGGAATCAAACCCATTTTACCTGCTAGGGAATAAAACACCTGTTTCACATATTACTTCACACTGGGTGATGAACATTTCCACCATCTCCAGCCAGAAAGAAAAAAATGAAATTGTGGCTTCACATTGTTTAGTAGATTTTAAAAAGCTAGCAGGGTTGGGGGCTGTTTCATTATCTGGTTGGAAGAAGACTCTGCAGATTGCCCCTGTATTAGTAGGGATTATTATTAGTTCCCCTAATAATTTGGGGGAGCCCTCAGAAGCCCTGCTTAGTGTTGATAAAAATGCATTTCCTTCTCATTATAAATCTGTTTACAAAAACACTTAGTGAAATGAGCCAACTGCAACTTGGCTGCTGGCTGTATCTTGTAATGGATGGTCCCAAAGTGGGTGGAAGGCTGTAATTCACTAGAGGAACTCTTGTTGATGACACAAATGTGGAGCGGTTTATGAATAGCCCTAGAATCTTGAGCGAGAATCAGGACTTGCCTTCTTTTCTAGGACGTCTGCTGTCAGGCTATAGATCTCCTTATACAGACTTAAAAAAAAAAAGAAAGAAAGAAAAGGTTCCTTAGCAGATCTTTCCTTTTCACTTTCTACAAATTGTTTTGTTCTTCAGCTCAAATCCAACTGCCCCAATATGGAATTAGGTTGTATTTTTTTTTTTTTAACATATTCATCATACCATTCTCTCTCAAAACTATCACAGGGATTCCTTTATATCTTCAACTATCCAGTCACTGTTAATGTTTGCAATTCTTGCATTATCTTTTAAAGTTATTTGTTTGATTCAGAACAAAACATGATCTGAATGTTTCTATTCCCTTCAAATAGGATGCCCATTTGCTTTACAGATGTCCCCATCGTCTGAATTTTGTTGATTGCATCCCTGTGGTGCCTTTTAACAGGTTCTCATGTCCTCTGTACTTTTCTGGTTATTAATATATAGTGTGTACAGTGTATTCTGTATTTGGAGGCCATCCAGCTCAACTTTGATTTTTTTGGCGTGCCTGCTTCAGTGGTGGAGTTTCTCCTTTTGTAAGGAAGCCTGTATTGTCTGGTCGTCTCTGCTGTTTCCATCATATCTGCAGTTGTTCACGGACAATATCAAGGTTCATTTGCTCAGTCCCGGAAAAATATTGCTAAACTAACCCTTTCGCACCTTTATCCGGTATTAGCTATAAAATGTCTATTTAGAGAAAAAATCTCTTGATCTGCTACTGGTTACTCAGTGACACAGCGGGATAAAATACTTGATTTTTCTCCCTTTATCAGTTTTCAAAGTAGTACATTGCTTTTCTAATATGGTTCAATAGTTATCTGTTTGCTTTTCTTAAATATCATTGTAAACTCACAGATTTAAACATAGTTAAGATATTTCAATCAGCTGATGTGCTACACATTTTGAAAAAAAAAAACACATTTGTTTTTCCCCAAAGAAGAGATCATCTCTGGTGATTTTGATATCTCCTTTGCTATTTGTTACAAGACATTCCAGATTCATTTTCTGCATTTTGTATATCTGACTTGGAATCAGCCATTTGTTTTTAAGGTTCCTAGGTTCTAGACTAATAGAGTTTTGCCAAGGAAATGCACTGGTCATAGCAAACACCCTCTTCCAACAACACAAGAGAAGACTCTACACATGGACATCACCAGATGGTCAACACCGAAATCAGATTGATTATATTCTTTGCAGCCAAAGATGGAGAAGCTCTATACAGTCAACAAAAACAAGACCAGGAGCTGACTGTGGCTCAGATCATGAACTCCTTATCACCAAATTCAGACTCAAATTGAAGAAAATAGGGAAAACCGCTAGACCATTCAGGTATGACCTAAATCAAATCCCTTATGATTATACAGTGGAAGTGAGAAATAGATTTAAGGGCCTAGATCTGATAGATAGAGTGCCTGATGAACTATGGAATGAGGTTCATGACATTGTACAGGAGACAGGGATCAAGACCATCCCCATGGAAAAGAAATGCAAAAAAGCAAAATGGCTGTCTGGGGAGGCCTTACAAACAGCTGTGAATAGAAGAGAAGCGAAAAGCACAGGAGGAAAGGAAAGATATAAGCATCTGAATGCAGAGTTCCAAAGAACAGCAAGAAGAGATAAGAAAGCCTTCTTCAGTGATCAATGCAAAGAAATAGAGGAAAACAACAGAATGGGAAAGACTAGAGATCTCTTCAAGAAAATTAGAGATACCAAGGGAACATTTCATGCAAAGATGGACTCGATAAAGGATAGAAATGTCTGGACCTAACAGAAGCAGAAGATATTAAGAAGAGGTGGCAAGAACACACGGAAGAACTGTACAAAAAAGATCTTCACGACCCAGATAATGATGATGATGTGATCACTAATCTAGAGCCAGACATCTTGGAATGTGAAGTCAAGTGGGCCTTAGAAAGCATCACTACGAACAAAGCTAGTGGAGGTGATGGCATTCCAGTGGAGCTATTTCAAATCCTGAAAGATGATGCTGTGAAAGTGCTGCACTCAATATGCCAGCAAGTTTGGAAAACTCAGCAGTGGCCACAGGACTGGAAAAGGTCAGTTTTCATTCCAATTCCAAAGAAAGGCAATGCCAAAAAATGCTCAAACTACCACACAATTGCACTCATCTCACATGCTAGTAAAGTAATGCTCAAAATTTTCCAAGCCTGGCTTCAGCAATACGTGAACCATGGACTCCCTGATGTTCAAGCTGGTTTTAGAAAAGGCAGAGGAACCAGAGATCCAATTGCCAACATCCCTGGATGTAATTTCCTAAGGAAGCTTTTTTTCCCGATTATTATTGGATGCTGAAATTTATCAGCTGGCTGTTTTGCATGTCAAGACCATATTTTTTTTCTTTAACCTTTTAGTGGCATAACTGATAATTATAGATTTCTCTAATGTTTCACTGTCCTTGTATAAATGTACTGAATTCAACTTGATCATGATATATTATCTTTTTTATATGCTTCTTAAAACATTTTGCCCATACATCATTTTAAAAGCTTTTATCTATGTTCACATGTTAAAATGACTTCTGTTGTACTCTCCTTTGTCTGGCTGATAGTAAAAGTTTTCCTAGACCCATAAATTGAATTGGAGCCTATTTCCTATATTCTTTTTCCTCTATTCTGGAGAGTATGGGGGTAAGTTTGGAATGATTGTTTTTTTGAAATTTTCATAGACTCATTTTAAAATTTTTTGGAGATTGATGTTTTCTTTGTAGAAATGTGTTAAACTATTGGTAAATTTCTTTGTTGAGTTACGTGGGCTTTCTAATTCTTGAGAAATTTTAAATCTATTGCTAGTATGTAGTGATTCTTTGTTTTAAAATATGTTTCCTAAGATTGAAATATTCCACAAATGTCCAAAATCACAAATGCATTAATCATGCATTCCAATAATCTAGCTTACTACTTTTTGACTTTTTAAAAGTGGTATATTGAAACATCCCACTATGGCCATGGACATGTAATTTTCTCCCTGATTTCTATCATGTATGGATTTATTTCTTTAGAGATATTTTAGTGATGCAAAGACATTTTAATTTTTATGTCTTCCTGGAAAAGTTGAACTTTTTAGTTCAAGATTAAATGTGGGGCATAGGCCACATTTGATGACTATAGTGCCCTTTGTGATAGGCAGAATGCTAAAATACCCCTCAAGACCTCATCCCCAACTTGTGCATAACCTATATGATCAGAGGAGTAAAATCTGAAGGCTTTTACCCCATGGTTATGTTGTGGCGCAACTGATCTTAAGAAAGGGGGAGGATTTGGTGGGTCTAAGCTAATCACACAAGTCTTTTGGGAGCAGAGCCATCTCTCTGGCTGGGAGCGGCAGAAGTCAGAGAGACTTGAAGCATAAGAGAGATCTGGCCCAAGAGATGTTTTCTGTTCCTGAAATGAGTTGGTACCAGAGGGCAAGGATCGAGAGTGGCCTCAAAAAGCTGAAAAGGATCCCTGGTTAACAGCTTGCCAGACAACAGAGACCTCAGTCTTAGAGCAACAAGGAAATAATTTCTTCCAAGAACCAGAAGGGGCTTGCAGCAACTCTCCCCCTGGTCAAGACTCCAGATGGGGGTGCAGATTGCCAGTACCTTGATATCAGTTAATGAGGCCCTAAACACCGATCCTAGCCGTGCTGTGCCAGACTTCTGACCACAGAAAGCTGGGAGATGGTAAACTGGTGTCTTTTCCAGCTACAGTCTGTGACCATGTGTTATGCAGGAACAAGAGAATTAATACACTCTCTATCCTTAAGCCCTTTTTTTTTGTCTTAACATGTGTTTTGTTACTTACTAATATAGTTATGCCTTTTGTTAGTATTCTAGGTGTATGTTTTCCATCTCCTTATTTTCAGGCTTTCTGTTTTCTTATATTTGGGGTATTATTTTGTAAGTAGCATATACTAAGTTTTAAAAATCCAAACTGAAAATCTATGTCTTTTAATTTAAGAATTTGTCCAAATACATTTATTGTAATTACTAATGTCTTTGAGTTTGGAGCTACCATGTTCTTTTCTATGACTTAAAAAAAATTTTTTTGCACTTTCTTATCTTTAAATAAATGATTTAGCATTTGCTTTTTACTTCTTTTTTTCTACTTCCTCTTTTATTGTTCAGAAGTTGTACACGCTGTTTCTACTCTCATGGTGGTTAATCTTGAAATTTTGCTATGCATATTTATTAAAATATGGGAATTATCATGAATTTGCATGTCTTTCTTATACATAAAACCACAAAATCTTTCCTAGATTGTTACCATTTAGTAAATGTGGAACCAAAGTAAGAAATTTCCTACGGATTCTTTGCCTACTCACTTCACTTCTGAAAACAGGGAGAGAGACGCTTCCTATCCTCCCGCCTGTGCTCTGTCTGTGCTGATGTCACTTTATGCAACAGAGCTCAGATTCCAGAGTTCTTGCTTGCTATGTGCCACTGGGAAAGTTACTTACTCTTTGAGCTTTACTTTGCTCATCTACCAAATGGGGTAGGGGGTAGTGAGAACTGGCTCCCCAGGGGTTTTGTGAGGATAAGTATGATGATACATGTATAGCACTTGGATAAATGCTTAGCATTTAATAAAGTCATTCTTATTCTGTATTGGTTTTCTTTTTTGCATCATAACTTCTTTTGCTCATATAGCCTCTCTCCTCTAAGGGTGTGTTATGCTTATGTGTGTCTGTGCTCACATCGTATTCCATTTCCTCTCACTAAATCATATCCCCTAATTAGACAGACTATTAAAGGCCTTTCTGTATAGGATTTCACGTGTGAAGGCTCTGTCTGTCAAGTGGAGAGTGGTCCCTGAGGAGCGCCATTCTTTGTGTCCTCATAATACTTTTGAATATAATGTGTCGTGGAGTGAATGAGCAGCATAAACCTGAGGAAGCCTGACCCTAACCCTAAGGGAAGCATTATCTTGATTCAGAGCTAAGAAGGACAAGGTGACTTCAGGAGGTTTATGTAAACTGGATATAACACAAATTTTAACATGTGTATTTGAATTTAAATAAAAGCGAAGTGGAAATCTTTGTTCCAAAATAGTCTTTCGGCAAAGGTTCATGAGATTTTTTGGTAGCTTTCTAAGTCTGACCATGAATGCTTATACGTTTTAATTTAGTGGACTTGAAATTCTTGGCTTCCAAGTAGCATGTTGTAAGAAGGTTATTTCTGGACCTTCTCCACATGTAACATATAAAATTAGCATCCTTCTTTGGCAACTGAAACTCTTCATCTCAAAGCTCTAAGCTAACCCAACTCATCAGACTGTTACAAGCAAAGACTAATTAAATGTTCTTCTGCTTTCAGGTTAAACTCATTATTGGCAGAGATACCTAGAGGTCAGATTTAAGCAGCATGAGTCAAATAAATGACCAGCAGCATTACAATTTCATCAAGAAGTATAATGCTAAAAAAAAAAGGAATTACTGCTTTATGACCACATTAAAGCTACAATGTAATTTCAATTGTTGACCCTCAAAGGTTCAACCTATGTGTAAAATGAAGGAAGTCTGCTTAAATGTTGTCTCAGACCCTCACATTTCTTTCTTTTCTGAGGTTGAGCAGCTGCAGTGAAAATAGCCAAAACGTCTGCCTTTCTCAAGAAAAACGAAAAATCTTCCCCCTGTTGCCAAGATGGCTAGAACCCATGCGGTGGAGAAGTGGATGCTGTTAACAAGTACGCAAGACATCACTGATGACAGCGCGAAAAGATGTGTCCGAGGCCTCTGCTGCCGGGGACAGGCAGGAGAGCTCTTTGAAGACTGAAAGACGTATAGAAAACCTTGTTTTTTCGTTTTTTAAGGAACTGGGAATGTACAGGCTTGCAAATGTTGAATGTGGGAATAGACAAACAATGTAACAAAGTTTCATTGTATATCTCTTTCCAAAAGTTCCACCGGAAAAGAGGAAATGGAATCATTCTCGAGGAAGGCCTCATGAAAAAATAAAAGAAGGAAGGCCTCCTGGAGCATCTGAGGAGGACAGGTGAGTACAGAAGCTGTGCTTGTTTTGTCTTCAGAAATCTATGCAGAATTGGTGCTTTGCTCCAAGGCACTTTGAATTATTAATTGTATTTAGTTACTCTGCCCCACAGTCTTGTGTGGCAACACCGTTTTACACATAAGGAGAAAAAGTAAGGCAGATTCAAGAAATAATACTCATAATACTATTGTTTGTCAGGGGTGAACAGCTCACCAGACATCAAAATGGTGCATCAGAAAACATTATCTCAGTGAATCGCAATAGCAAGCACAAGGACAGGTCACGTGACCCCATGTTAGAAGTTAGAGATGGAAGTAGACTGCTGCTGCTGCTGCTGCTGCTAAGTCGCTTCAGTCGTGTCCAACTCTGTGCGGCCCCATAGACGGCAGCCCACGAGGCTGCCCCGTCCCTGTGATTCTCCAGGCAAGAACCCTGGAGTGGGTTGCCATCTCCTTCTCCAATGTATGCATGCATGTTAAGTTGCTTCAGTCGTGTCCGACTCTGTGCAACCCCATGGATGGCAGCCCACCAGGCTCCTCTGTCCATGGGATTCTCTAGGCAAGAAGACTGGAGTGGGTTGCTATGTCCTTCTCCCAGAAGCAGACTGCTGCTGCTGCTGCTAAGTCGCTTCAGTCGTGTCCGACTCTGTGTGACCCCATAGACGGCAGCCCACCAGGCTCCCCCATCCCTGGGATTCTCCAGGCAAGAACACTGGAGTGGGCTGCCATTTCCTTCTCCAGTGCACGAAAGTGGAAAGTGAAAGTGAAGTCACTCAGTCGTGTCTGACTCTGTGCAACCCCATAGACGGCAGCCCACCAGGCTCCTCCATCCATGGGATTTTCCAGGCAAGAGTACTGGAGTGGGGTGCCATTGCCTTCTCCAGCTCCCCCGAAAGACACGTTGCAAGGGAATGGCAGGGTCAGGACTTGAACCCATGCCGGTTTGATTCCCAAGTCTTGCAACTTTTAAAACAGTTCTCTAATAAAAAGTCTCCCCCACGCACTACCTTGCTGGTAAGTCCAGGGAACTCCAAGGGGGCCGCAAGGGCACAACAGACAGTTCTGTTTGCACCAGTCAACAGGGGAGCTATTGCTCCTGTGTGCTTCCTGAAGCTGAAGCTCCACACAGCTCCTGGAAGTCGGCACCTCTGTAACGAGTCACCGTGGCGGCTGGCGGTCCAGCGTCCGAGCAAATCCTGGGATGGCCCCACAGGCCGTTTCTCTGTGGTGCTCCCACAGGTGCTGTGTGTTGCCCACGGCACGGCCCATCTTCATGAGCTTCAGCTTCTGCCTTTGTCGTTGTCTCCGCTGCTGGTGTAGATTGGTGCCCAAGTTTCCATGTCTCCCTCAGGACGTGAGAGCCGACAATGCCCATCTTATAGCGCGGGCGGGACTCCTCGGCTCCTCATAGTCATCTGCATTGCCCTTTATCCAGGGACCAGCCTGCCTTCGTGAGGCTGGGACCAAGCTCCTTGAACTTCTCAACTCACCTCTGGCTTTTCTTATCCTCAAGGGGCTTCAGAGTTACCTCAGAGGTCTCCCTGCCCAGCTCAGTGCCTTGCAGACATTTGCTGCCCCAAGCCAACAATTTTCTGAGAAATTCAGTCTCCCAAGGCAGTGGTGAGCTTTTTTTGCTACAGACTCATCAGAGGAGAAATGCAGCATCTCCCTTCTTTCTTTTCAGCGAGAGACACCAGCAGTGTCTCTGAAGGACTGACTTCTTGCGGAGGCCGGGTGGTGATGCAGGGAGTGGTACTGGTGCCTCAGACTTCAGACCCAGCCGGGCATTCATGTCCAGACCCCACGGCTGTTTGACCTTCTGCAAGTCACTGAACTCTCTGCTCTCAGAGCTTTTCCATTTGTCAAATGGAGATCATATTCTCACTTCCTGGAATGGTTGTGACGATGAAATGTGTACAGTCATGGGAAGGTCTAGAGCAGGCTTTGAGACACAGTAAGTGCTGTGTGGTGAGTGTTCAACAAAATGAAGAGGTGTGTTCTCAAGGTGTTTCCATCATATTGTCATAAGAGAGGTTGGGAGGAGGCTGTGTACTTTAAGGACAAAAAAGGCTAGCCTGACTCTGGACGATTTGAGAGACTGGGAAGGGGAGACAGAAAATGACGAGTAACGTAGGGGACAGCGACCAGACTGCCACCTGTGATAGAAGAGAAACAGGTACTTGGTCTCTGCCCCTGGTTCCCGGCACACAGCTCCTACAGGCATTGGAGTCTCTGAAGGTGAGAGTCACTTGTGTGATGATGAGATGATTGGTACCGAGGATGAATCTGGTCCCTAGAAAAACCAAGTGATACCTGGGGGATTGGAACTTGAAACTCCATCTCTGACCTCTGTTGCTGGTGGAAAGGAGCTGGAGGTTAAGTTCATTATCAATGACCAATTATTGAATCAACCATTCCAACATAATGAAACTTCCATAAATAACCCTAAATGATGGGGTTTGGGGAACACCCAAGTTGGTGAGAACGTGGAGATCCTGAAAAGGCAGCACCTAGAGAGACCACGGACAGCCCTCCATACGTGACCCTGTGAAACTCTGCCACGTGGCTGCAGTCCAGCTGTATCCTTTATAAGTAAACAGCAACGGTCAGCAAAGTGTTTCCTGAAGTTCTATTCTAGTGAGCCATTCTAGTGAGCTGTGGTCCCTAACGACGGGGTCGTGGGGACCCGCACTTTATAGCCAGCTGTTAGAAGTTCAGGTGCAATGCAGAACTTGTAACTAGTCTGAAAATGGGGCAGTCTTGTGGGGCTGAGCCTTTAACTTGTGTTTCTGGAAGTTCACGTCAGAATTGGTTGAATAGTAGGACACTCAGTTGGTGTCCAGAGAGTTAGAGAATGGATTGATATGAGGAAAACACCCTACGTGTGGTGTCAGAAATTGTGTTGAAAAGCAGTGCAGGTCATGTGAGCCCCCATAGGAGGCTGGCTGTAACCCATGCAGGCGGGGCTTTCAGGCACCATGGCCTTAAAGATCCCAGAGGCTGAGCTTTCTTTGGAGGGGGTAGAATGACACCAGGAATGGAATTTTAAATAATCCATGCAGTCCTGAGCCAAAAGCTGCGCAGGGGCCTGAGAGCCTGGGTCTTTCTTCATGACTCTGAGCGTGTAAGTCCCCTAGATATCACATGATTAAAGGCAAGAGGAGAAGGCCCTTGAAAGTGAATTGATTAATGTTGGATTGCTCATAAATTTTGCCGAGTGTGAGCTGGGCCTGGTTTAATTTCTTTTCTCAAAAACAAACAAAACTGGAATGTGACCTTGGTTGCTTTCAAATCTGTCAACTATATTGATCTTTTTTATACTTTCATCTGTCTGCTTTTTAAGTATTATGGACAATCGTAAGGCTGGGGTGATTTTGCCAAGTGTGGTGGAATTTTATCATGAATTGTGGGAAGCAAAAAGCTGCCAAACAGCTTGAGGGAATACCACTGGAAATGAGTTACGATTTTCACCAAAATTTGCCTTTCTAGTCCTGT
This sequence comes from Budorcas taxicolor, assembly GCF_023091745.1. Classification (NCBI taxonomy): domain Eukaryota; kingdom Metazoa; phylum Chordata; class Mammalia; order Artiodactyla; family Bovidae; genus Budorcas; species Budorcas taxicolor. Next base: position 219,402,135 of record NC_068910.1, on the reverse strand, counting down.
GAAAGTGCTGCACTCAATATGCCAGCAAATTTGGAAAACTCAGCAGTGGCCACAGGACTGGAAAAGGTCAGTTTGCATTCCAATCCCAAAGAAAGGCAATGCCAAAAAATGCTCAAACTACCACACAATTGCACTCATCTCATGCTAGTAAAGTAATGCTCAAAATTTTCCAAGCCAGGCTTCAGCAATACATGAACCATGAACTTCCAGATGTTCAAACTGGTTTTAGAAAAGGCAGAGGAACCAGAGATCCAATTGCCAACATCTGCTGGATCATGGGAAAAGCAAGAGAGTTCCAGAAAAACATCTATTTCTGCTTTATTGACTATGCCAAAACCTTTGACTGTGTGGATCACAATAAACTGTGGAAAATTCTGAAAGAGATGGAAATACCAGACCACCTGACCTGACTCTTGAGAAACCTATATGCAGGTCAGGAAGCAACAGTTAGAACTGGACATGGAACAGCAGACTGGTTCCAAATAGGAAAAGGAGTTCATCAAGGCTATATATTGTCACCCTGCTTATTTAAGTTCTACGCCAAGTACATCATGAGAAACGCTGGACTGGGAGAAACACAAACTGGAATCAAGATTGCCGGGAGAAATATCAATAACCTCAGATATGCAGATGACACCACCCTTATGGAAGAAAGTGAAGAGGACCTAAAAAGCCTCTTGATGAAAGTGAAAGAGGAGAGTGAAAAAATTGGCTTAAACCGCAACATTCAGAAAACAAAGATCGTGGCATCTGGTCCCATCACTTCACGGGAAATAGATGGGGAAACAGTGGAAACAGTGTCTGACTTTATTTTTCTGGGCTCCAAAATCACTGCAGATGGTGACTGCAGCCATGAAATTAAAAGACGCTTACTCCTTGGAAGGAAAGTTATGACCAACCTAGATAGTATATTGAAAAGCAGAGACATTACTTTGCCGAGTAAGGTCCGTCTAGTCAAGGCTATGGTTTTTCCTGTGGTCATGTATGGATGTGAGAGTTGGATTATGAAGAAGGCTGAGCACCGAAGAATTGATGCTTTTGAACTGTGGTGTTGGAGAAGACTCTTGAGAGTCCCTTGGACTGCAAGGAGGTCCAACCTGTCCATCCTAAAGGAGATCAGTCCTGGGTGTTTGTTGGAAGAACTGATGCTGAAGCTGAAACTCCAATACTTTGGCCACCTCAGGCAAAGGATTGACTCATTGAAAAGGACTCTGATGCTGGGAGGGATTGGGGGCAGGAGGAGAAGGGGACGACAGAGGATGAGATGGCTGGATGGCGTCACTGACTCAATGGACATGAGTTTGAATAAACTCTGGGAGTTGGTGATGGATAGGGAGGCCTGGTGTGCTGCAATTCATGGGGTCGCAAAGAGTCGGACATGACTGAGCGACTGAACTGAACTGAACTGAGTGATGTAAAAAATAGTGAGCTAGCCATTGCTTTCCCAGCCCCTTTGGATGACGTAAGAGAGAGTTCTCATAAAGGGTAAGGACTCTTAGGGAGGGGTGTACTCCCCTTCTGAAAGGATGTCTCCATCCCTTTAAAACACTGAAGTTGGCTTCTGCCTTGCACATCCAATATGGTGGCTACTGAAAGTCAGTATCTCTGACTCACGTAGAGATCAGGCTAGAAGCCTTCTGCTCCCACTTCTTCTAGGAATTCACAGAGGGTCTTAGAAGAGGTGACTCCATTTTTAGAGTCAATGGACTTGGGTCTAACTATTTCAGTTATCTGACCTAACAGAACTTTGGCTGTCTTCAGAACAGCTCAACTGTCAAAAAGGCAGGGGCCTGGTTCTGGAGCAGCTGGTACTGGATTCAAGTCCTGACTTGGATAATTTCCAGCTGGAAGGCTTTGTGCAAGCTGTTTAATTTCTTTGTGCTTCAGGCTTCCCACCTCCCTTATTATAAACAGGCTAATAATAAACACTTAATTGCTATGAGGATTGAATAGAAAGCACTTGTAACTCGCAAGTAACATGCACTTGGAATAATTGTAGCGTGTGATAAGGACTCATGTGTGGGCTACGATTCTGCAACTGATGCTATTATCCTGTGCCCTGGGGAATTCCTTATGCGGTCATTGTGATCCTATAGGAATGCATATCAGTGGGTGGTGGGGCCATTGGATTTTCTGGTCTCTACATTGGATATTCACTGTGATGGCCCAGTTGGAGGGTAGGCTTTGTTGTTTACCACCAGACGTCAGAAAAGGCCAGATGTCTTGAATGGCCTGGGGTGTGGACTCCCAGGGCCTATTGTATCAGGAGGCAGAAGAGCTTCCTGGGAGATGGTTGAGGAACCATCTGAGACTCACCATGGGGAAAAAATCATCAGGTACACAGTGTGGCTGATTAATCATGGCAAGTTGTTGTGGATGAGGGAAGTGCGTGTGTGTTAGTCGGTCAGTCGTGGCCAACTCTTTGTGACCCCAGGGACTGTAGCCTGCCAGGCTCCTCTGTCCATGGGATTTTCCAGGCAAGAGTCCTGGAGTGGGTTTCCATTTCCTTCTCCAGGAGATCTTCCCAACCCAAGGATGGAACCTGAGTCTCCCACACGGCAGGCAGATTCGTTACTATCTGAGCCTGTAGGGAAGCCCCAGATGAGGGGAGAGAGGATACCAAATACATCACGGGGAGCTATTCTGCTGTCTCCCGAATCTCCTAGTTATTGAACCCTATAGAAGTTAGAGGCTTTGGGAAAAACTGAAAGCACTGTTCTCATGGACACCTCTGCTAGGCTATTAGGAATCCTCAGGAATCTCCCTTATGTAACCGTTTTCCTTCCCCCCCGGAACTGAGAGTATTTATGGATTGTGACCAATTTTTCTAAGCAAAGGAGGCCTGGGAAACACCACTCGGGTTCCTAACAGCTGTTCACGAGGGTTTCTGAATGTTTTTTATGATGGGTAGAAAAACGTCATGCCTTTCTTTTGGTGGTGAAGAGAGTCTTGGGGGATTGGTGAGGACTAAACGCTCAACCGAACAGTCAAAGCAAATGGATCACGCCATTTGCTCCACAGCTGGCAGGTGTGCAGTGATTTTTCAGAAAGACTGGCCTGGTTGAGGGACATTCTCACTTCAAAATTCTGCTCAAAGGGTACAAAGTCTCAGGGATGAAGAAAAATAAGTTCTGGAGATCTACTATACAGCATAGTGTCCGTTGCTAACGTATTATGTGCTTAAAATTTGCTAACAGGGTAGGGTGGTGTCCCAAGGATGGAAGAACAGGTGACCAAGCAGGGTCCTGGAAGCCAGGAACAGAAAGAGCAGACTCTTAGTGCCCTCCCCACCCCCACGCTGTAACTCCTGAGGATCTCTGGACCCTTCTGGGCAGTATACCCTATGCTGCTGCTGCTGCTGCTGCTGCTGCTAAGTCTCTTCAGTCGTGTCCGATTCTGTGTGACCCCACAGACGGCAGCCCACCAGGCTCCACCGTCCCTGGGATTCTCCAGGCAAGGACACTGGAGTGGGTTGCCATTTCCTTCTCCAATGCATGAAAGTGAAAAGTGAAAGTGAAGTCGCTCAGTCATGTCCGACTCTTAGTGACCCCATGGACTGCAGCCCACCAGGCTCCTCCATCCATGGGATTTTCCAGGCAAGAGTACTGGAGAGGGGTGCCATTGCCTTCTCCATCCTACCCGTATAAGGAGAAGGTATCCTTGTGTACATACCTCATCCAATCGACAAATGAGCAGCAAGACCTCTACCCCGTCCTTGGACCCTGACTATGAAAACACACCAAGAACCCACCTTCACCACCGTCTCTCCCTGACCGTCAGGAAGCAGGCCCAGCAGTGACTCCCCCATCCTCTGCTCTAATAACCTTTATCCTCCTTTCTTTCTGCCTCCTGTCTGGAAGTTCTTTTCCAACCCACGCACAGACCACAACAGGTAGATCTTATGTCAACTGTTCTTATACAAACAAAAAATTTACAACAACAACAACAATGATGATGATGGTAAAGCGGTGGGAGGAAAGTTTGGTTGGGGATGGACATGTTTATGGCCTTGATGCTGGTAATAGTTTCATGCGTGCATACTTAGCCCCAAACCCACTGAGTTACAGGTATCAAATATGTACAACTTTCTGCATGTCAACACACCTCAAAAAAATGGTTTAAAAAATGTTAAAAAAAAAGACTCTGGTGGAAGCTTTTCTTCTGTCTTGTCCCATGATTTCTCACGTGGGCATCTTTGCCTCTGGCTCAAGTCCAGGAAGATGCCAGAATCTCCTGAGACAACTGTGCTTGTCTGTTCTCCTTGGTCTGCATTTCAAATAAACGTTTAGCTCCACCTCTGAGTGATATGCTCCTCTCCCCTCGCCCTCCAACTCCTTGGGCACTCTACCCTTCCAAGAAAAGTGGCTTCCTTCACAAAGCCCTGTTTCAAGATAGAGACTTTTATCTTAAAGATATGTAATACCACCCCTCCAGGAAGAAGGAGGCGAAGGAGAAGTTAGTTACTCTTAGAATAAGACCGGGGCACACCAGACCCACTCCAGCAGGGGAAGCTGGCTTCCACTGGACCCTGGCCTGTTTGCACGTGACTGGCCACGGGAAGCAGACATCAAGAGCTGTGGGCAGGCCAGGACGCACCACGGAGTAGATTACTGATCTTTTACGGAAGATCGGCTCACAATACCCCTGGGAAGAAAGACCTCCCACAGGACGTGGGGTCAGGAAGCTTTCACCTTGGTTACCCTCTGGAGCTTCGGCTTTTGTTCCAGACAGGTTCCCTGATGGTTAATTTTCTAAAAATCCAGTAAAACCTCCTGGTCTGGAGACTTACTGATGAAATTCTCCACAGGCCACCTCCCCGGGAGCGTTTGAGAACTCCCATATATCAAGGCTGCTGAATTATACATTCCTTAAATAGAATGCTTCAATTTATTGTTGAGTGCCTTGACAGTTGCCCTATTTATCTGATATTGCTAATCTGACTTAATCTAATTGAACCAGAGAGAGAGAGAGAGAGAAAAAGGCTGTTTGGCGCCACAAAATTCAACGGAACCCTCTTCCCTTTCTGACCACAAAACTCGCTGCTTAATTGTACAAATATCTGTGGGCTTGGAGGAGGTGAGTGCTAATTTGTTGTTTAGTACAAAGCTGGAAAGGTTAGGAGAGTGCTAAGAAAAAAGGACCGAAGTGCGCGTGGTGCGCGTGGTGTGCTAAATGCTTGGGAAAGGCTGAGGCTCCTGCAGATAGGACTCGGCAAGTAGAAGCTTGCAGAGAATCTGGAAGGAAATAGGTAAACAGAACAAGCAACAAGAAAAACAGGCAAGAACCTGCTCTAGGAGTAAAAAGGCATTTCCCCCCCTCTGTATGGATATGCCTACATTTGCTAGTTTACTGCATTTGATTTTTGCTTTAGAAATTGGTTTAGGAATGCTAAGGGAGGGAATGATTTAAGGAGTCATAATGCCTTGGCCTGGAAATGAGAATACTTAACAATGAGAAACAATCAAATAATTAAAAATTGCAAATATGCCTTTCTCTATGCATCTCTAAAATAGGTGTAGTGTCCCATTAGGAAGATGAATTAGCTCATGGCTAGGAAGCACTTGAGACCCTCAGGTGGAAGCTTTATTGCTCCATTGTTTTTATTTGTCTGAGTTAACCGTTCTGTGCGCCAAGGCGAAGCTTCTCTAACTTGAATGTGTACCTGGATCCCGGGCGGTTCTTGTTAAAAGGAAGGCTCTGATTCTGCAGGTTTGGGGAGTGGCTGAAAAATCTGCATTTCAGACACGCTTCCAGCAAGTTAAGTGCTACTGGACCACATTGGCAAAACTAGGGTCTAAAATCCCTCTTTCTCAAAGTGGGCTGAACGTTGGGATCGGTTGGAGAGCGTGTAAAACACTCCCCAGAGGTTCTGATTGGCCGCGCGTCGGGGTTTTTAAGCACATGGCTTTGTTACTGACAGCAAGTTCACAAGTTCCTCTGCCCGCCCCGCAGTGAGCAAGCAAACCGAAACGTCCGTGTTTGAAGCAGAGGAACGTTTACTGCAGGGCCATGCAAAGAGAATGGGTTTCTGCTCAAAAAATCCCAAACTCCCTGAAAGGTTTGGAGAAAGCGGTTTTGAAGGCCAGCTGAGGGAGGGGTGCCAACTGTGCCAGTTGCACCTGTCAGCACAATTCTCCAGTTGGCTGGTGGTCGGTTAGGTCAACACTATCAGTCCTGGGGCACCAGTGGGTCTGAGGGGTGTGTGCTGATGATCATCAAGCAGTTAGCTTGTCCCCTTTGGTGCTGGTTTTACATCTGAAAAATTCAGGAAATGTGTACGAGCTGCGGTTACCTGGGCGCTTCGGGGAGGAGCTGCAGCAGAGGATGGGAGGGTCTGCGCCAGGAAGACCCCTCAGGGTCCTGCTTGCTTACAGTGCCTCCTCTCCCTCTGACCATGAGTCCAGCGTGCAGCTGCGTGTGAGGGCCACGGGAGTCTCGGGGCCTAGGCTCACCTCAGAAGGCGGCTCTGGGGAGGAAATGTGAAAGCGAACCGAAGTCGCAGCTCTGCCCCTGCCAGGGCGTGGTCGCTCAGCGAACCTCGACTGTTACTGACCCAGCCTGGGACCTGAGACCCTGGGCTGTGTGCTTGAAAGTGAAAGTGACGTCGCTCAGTCACGACCGACTCTTTGCGACTCCAAGGACTGTAGCCTACCAGGCTCCTCCATCCATGGGATTTTCCAGGCAAGAGTACTGGAGTGGGTTGCCATTGCCTTCTCCAGGGGATCTTCTTGATCCAGGGATTGAACCCAGGTCTCCTGCATTGTAGGCAGACGCTTTACCGTCTGAGCTGACACCTGGACAAACATCTCCCCAAGAACAGAACACAAAGAGACTATAAGGTGCTGCAGATACCTGCCTGGAGGTGCAACTGGGGCAAATCATGAACAATAAGATACATAAAGACCAAAAATCCAACTGCCGCTTCCCAGGTGCTGGGAGAAAAGAGGATGCTGTGCCCCTGCCCCCAGGATCACCCGGTGGCCTTCCCAGCTGAGCTGCCCCTCCAGTCTGACCCGGGGGTCCTTCTCCAGCCCCTCTCCATTTCAGGGGCCGCTGCCGCACCATGATCAAGAGCAAGCAAGGGACCCCGCGACCTGTCTTCATGCCCTTGTGTTGCAGCACAGACCCCATAGAGCCTGAATCCATCATGGGGCCTCTTATCAATGTCTCTTGACTGAAGAGTCCAAGCACCCTCCATCGGTAACATTAGGGGCAGTTCCGTCTATAACAAGTTATACTCCCCAAGGCACAGACACTACCAGCCCATGGAAAATTGGTCGTGGTAGACGCCAAGATCGGCGGAGGACAGAGGACCTCGGCCAGTGTTAGAGGCTCAGCAGATTTTGCTATGTGAGCAGAAAAAGAGAGAAAGAAACGGGTGGCTTTAAAATCCTGCATCACAGCCCTGAGGATTCTGGGCACTTGAGAAGGAAGCTTAAAAGTATGGCTCACACTGTGGATAAAGGACGGCAGGCCCTCAAACAATTAAAAATTAAAGCACCATATGATTCAGCAATTCTACTTTTGAGTATATTTCCAAAAGAATTGGAAACAGGACCTGGAGGAGATGCTCGTACCCCTATGCTCACAGCAGCGCATTCACAGTAGCCAAAACGTGGAAACAACACGTGCCCAATAGTGGAGGAATGGATAAATAAAGCATGATATATACACACTGCAGAGTGCTATACCGCTTTAGAAAGGGAAGGAGTGCTGACACCCACTACCGTGTGGGTGAGCCTTGAGGACATCACGCTGGCTGAAATGAGGCAGGCACAAAAAGACAGACACTGCAGGCTCCACTCACTCATGGTACCCAGAATAGCCAATTCATTGAAACAGGAAGTAGACCAGTACATACCAGGCGCTGGAGAAGGGGGAATGGGGAAATACCATTTTGTGAACGTAAACTTTCATTTTGGCAAGAAGATGAAAGAGTTCTGGAGATTTGTTGCCCGACAATGTGAGTTACTTAACACACATGAGCTATACGCTTCAAAACAGTTATTTCTATTTACCCTCAGTTTAACTCTATGGAATAGATTTAAGGACCATCTCATTTTTTCTGATGAGGAAATTGAGACTGAGAGAGAGGTTGAAGTTTTCTGAGAGAGTAAGAACTGAGATGCAAGCCAAAACTAAAACTACGCTCTTAGCTACCGCACTGTCCTATGAGTATAGCACCCTGTCAGTGTCCATTTGATTTTACCCCCCAGGATCATGTTACACAGTGCTTAGAAAACGCCAGCCACTTAGACTCTGCAATAGAGAAATACTAGCAGCTAAATTATTCAAGTATTTGAAAAGTTTTAATACTTTTCTTCAAAAGAAAAGAGGTGTATTGAAACAAGAATGCATTTAGAAACACTTTGACTTCATAAAAGTCTGATGTTGATGTATTGTGTTACTAGAGATATCCTGGATTTTTTTTTTAAAGGCAGGCAATGGTATTTATTGGGTGTACTAAAGATTTCTTGAGTTTTAGCTTTACATTTAATTGTGTATTTCCGATGCTGTAAAGAAGCAAGGTCTGATGCTGTAAAGAACAATATTGCATAGGAACCTGGAATGTTAGGTCCATGACTCAAGGCAAGTTGGAAGTGGTCAAACAGGAGATGGACAGTCTAGGAATCAGCAAACTAAAATGGACTGGAATGGATGAATTTAACTCAAATGACCATTATATCTACTACTGTGGGCAGGAATCCCTTACTAGAAATGGAGTAGCCATCATGGTCAACAAAAGAGTCCGAAATGCAGTACTTGGATGCAATCTCAAAAACGACAGAATGATCTCTGTTCGTTTCGAAGGCAAACCATTCAATATCATGGTAATTCAAGTTCATGCCCAAACCAGTAACGCTGAAGAAGCTGAAGTTGAACGGTTCTATGAAGACCTACAAGACCTTTTAGAACTACCACCCAAAAAAGATGTCCTTTTCATTATAGGAGAATGGAATGCAAAAGTAGAAAGTCAAGAAACATCTGGAGTAACAGGCAAACTTGGCCTTGGAGTATGGAATGAAACAGGGTAAAGGCTAATAGGGTTTTGCCAAGAGAATGCACCGGTCATAGTAAACACCCTCTTCCAACAACACAAGAGAAGACTCTACACATGGACATCACCAGATGGTCAACACCGAAATCAGATTGATTATATTCTTTGCAGCCAAAGATGGAGAAGCTCTGCACAGTCAGCAAAAATAATACCGGGAGCTGACTGTGGCTCAGATCATGAACACCTTACTGCAAAATTCAGACTTAAATTGAAGAAAGTGGGAGAAACCACTAGACCACTCAGGTATAACCTAAATCAAATCCCTTATGATTATACAGTGGAAGTGAGAAATAGATTTAAGGGCCTAGATCTGATAAACAGAGTGCCTGATGAACTATGGAATGAGATTCATGACATTGTACAGGAGGCAGTGATCAAGACAATCCCCAAGAAAAAGAAATGCAAAAAAGCAAAATGGCTGTCTGAGGAGGCCTTACAAATAGCTGTGAAAAGAAGAGAAGTGAAAAGCAAAGGAGAAAAGGAAAGATATAAGCATCTGAATGCAGAGTTCCAAAGAATAGCAAGGAGAGGTAAGAAAGCCTTCCTCAGTGATCAATGCAAAGAAATAGAGGAAAAGAACAGAATGGGAAAGACTAGAGATCTCTTCAAGAAAATTAGAGATACCAAGGGAACATTTCATGCAAAGATGGGCTCAATAAAGGACAGAAATGGTCTGGACCTAACAGAAGCAAAAGATATTAAGAAGAGGTGGCAAGAACACACGGAAGAACTGTACAAAAAAGATCTTCATGACCCAGATAATCACAATGGTGTGATCACTCACCTAGAGCCAGACATCCTGGAATGTGAAGTCAAGTGGGCCTTAGGAAGCATCACTACGAACAAAGCTAGTGGAGGTGATGGAATCCCAGTTGAGCTGTTTCAAATCCTGAAAGATGATGCTGTGAAAGTGCTGCACTCAATATGCCAGCAAGTTTGGAAAACTCAGCAGTGGCCACAGGACTGGAAAAGGTCAGTTTGCATTCCAATCCCAAAGAAAGGCAATGCCAAAGAATGCTCAAACTACCGCACAATTGCACTCATCTCACACGCTAGTAAAGTAATGCTCAAAATTCTCCAAGCCAGACTTCAGCAATATGTGAACCATGAACTTCCAGATGTTCAAGCTGGCTTTAGAAAAGGCAGAGGAACCAGAGATCAAATTGCCAACATCTGCTGGATCATGGAAAAAGCAAGAAGTTCCAGAAAAACATCTATTTCTGCTTTATTGACTATGCCAAAGCCTTTGACTGTGTGGATCACAATAAACTGTGGAAAATTCTGCAAGAGATGGGAATACCAGACCACCTAACCTGCCTCTTGATAAATCTGTATGCAGGTCAGGAAGCAACAGTTAGAACTGGACATGGAACAACAGACTGGTTCCAAATAGGAAAAAGAGTCCTTCAAGGCTATATATTGTCACCCTGCTTATTTAACTTCTATGCAGAGTATATCATGAGAAACGCTGGACTGGAAGAAGCACAAGCTGGAATCAAGATTGCTGAGAGAAATATCAATAACCTAAGATATGCAGATGACACCACCCTTATGGCAGAAAGTGAAGAGGAACTAAAAAGCCTCTTGATGAGAGTGAAAGAGGAGAGCGAAAAAGTTGGCTTAAAGGTCAACATTCAGAAAACGAAGATCATGGCCTCCGGTCCCATCACTTCATGGGGAATAGATGGGGAAACAGGGGAAACAATAGCTGACTTTATTTTGGGGGGCTCCAAAATCACTGCAGATGGTGATTGCAGCCATGAAATTAAACAACACTTACTCCTTAGAAGGAAAGTTATGACTAACCTAGATAGCATATTCAAAAGCAGAGACATTACTTTCCCAACAAAGGTCCGTCTAGTGAAGGCTATGGTTTTTCCAGTGATCATATATGGATGTGAGTGTTGGACTGTGAAGAAAGCTGAGCACTGAAGAATCGATGCTTTTGAACTGTGGTGTTGGAGAAGACTCTTGAGAATCCCTTAGACTGCCAGGAGATCCAACCAGTGCCTTCTAAAGGAGATTAGTCCTGGGTGTTCATTGGAAGGACTGATGCTAAAGCTGAAATTTGGCCATGTTATGCGAAGAGTTGACTCATTGGAAAAGACCCTAATGCTGAGAGGGATTGGGGGCAGGAGAAAAAGTGGACGACAGGATGAGATGGCTGGATGGCATTACCAACTCAATGAACATGAGTTTGAGTGAACTCTGGGAGTTGGTGATGGACAGGGAGGCCTGGTGTGCTGTGGTTCATGGGGTTGCAAAGAGGTGGACATAACTGAGCGCCTAAACTGAACTAACTGAACTTACAACTAGGTATAAACTTGAGGTTATTCTTAATGCTTCATTTAGAAATAAGAAAAGCCACATAGAACACTTCTGAAATGGCAGGGGATAAAGAAGTATATACAAATATATGCATATGTACTCATGCACATCTGTACACAAATAGGGAGGCACTGTAATTCTGAAAGAAAAAAAGAAAGAAAAAATTAGAGAAAATGCCTGTTTCTGAGAACAGCCTGAGGAGACAGCATGAATTCATGGGATTACTGAGGAGCAAGGCTTCATAAGGTAATATCCTACCCTGTATGTGTGTGCGTTAGTCGCTCAGCTGTGTCTGACTCTTTGTGACCCCATGCGCTATAGCCTGCCAGGCTCCTCTCTCCACGGAATTCTCCAGCAAGAATACTGGACAGGGTAGCTACTCCCTTCTCCAGGGGGTCTTCTTGACCCGGGGGCTGAACCCGGATCTCCTGCATTGCAGGCAGCTTCTTCACCATCTGAGCCACCAGGGAAGCCCCGGATTACCTCTGTGTTCACCTCTCACTGTGTGATAGATGCTGTTATGGGTGTTCCCTGGGTCTCATTTCCCCCGCCCCTCATAGCCACCGTATAGGTTAAAGGTGATGGTCCCTGATCCGGATGATAAACCTGGGGCCCAGGGAGATGGACAGACCTGCCGTAGGTCTCACGGCAAGTCAGGGGAGAGTGAAGAAGTAGATCCAGGCCTTTCCATCTGCTGCACTTGTGGTCTGCAGGGACCCCAGTGCAGGGAAGAATGGGCCACTTGTCACTGAGGGGGAGCCAGGCAGTGTCCAGCAGGCCGAGCACGTGGGAGCTTTCGGAGAGTGACGGCAGGCCTGGGATGATGCTCCTGTGCACACACCACAGCCCGCCCTGCCCCTCCCACGTGCTTATGGGAGTCCTGCTGGCTTCTGGGCTGTCCCACTGTGGCACAGGCCATCCCTTTTAAAACTCAGATATTGATTTGTGACAGAGTTCAAACGGATGTATCCATCTATCCCATAATATGAACTACTTAATCAGGCTGTGGACACTCCCAAAGCACTGGAGAGCTAAGCCTCAAGGAATGGAAAAGCAGAGGGTCAAGAGAGCAGGTGTGTGAAGCCCACAGCGGGGCAGCCTCAGCAGCAAACTCCTAAAGATGAGCCCTGGGATGCCCGAGAAAAGGGGCGGATTGCGGGGCCTGTGAAGTAACCCTTCAGCTTCATCCTTTTCCAAAGTGAGTCTTGCGATGACCCTTCAAGGACACATTCCAAAATAGAAAGAGGGCCTTCTTGGCCAAACTCAGATGGACAAGACAGAGGAGACAGTAAGTGGATCTGGTCTGCTTAGAGAAGGGGATCCGTGTTGGGAAAAGTGAGATTAGGGTCCGCTGGAAGAGATGAGATTCATGACGTAGCACATGAATGAACAGGTATTAAGAAGGGAGGAGGTGGTGGTGAGCCACTGCACATGTTAGACTGGAAAAGGGATGGGCCCAGTTGGGATTGATGGAAAGAGGAAAGCAAAACAAAAGCTTGTTGGCACAGCTCAGACGTTGTTGACCTTCACTAGGCTAGTGAACATTCAAAATGGAACAAAGGAGAGAGACTAGGGGAATAAATCAAAAGGTAAGGGGGAATTTGGGAATGAATTTTCGCTTCAGATGCTTAAGTTCTTAAACAAATAGGGAAGTTAAAAGTTTAGGTAAGGAGATAAATTCAACTCAAGATTATAGTAAATATGAGTTCATAGTAGTAAATTCAATGCAGACTCCATCATTTTTAAAATTCTTTTAAATGCTGTAGAATTATTGAATTATAATAATGCCAGCCACTATTCATAGGACACTTTGTGAATTCCCAAACACTGTTAGGTATCAGTTGTTGGAGCTGGAATCGAATCTGTTACTTCTGGCTCCATCTAGATTCTACAGTGATTTTTCAAACCTGATTTCTAGGCCTCTCTTCCCAATGACTAGAGGTTTAAAATGGCCAAATTAATTTGAACGAAGAGTTTTGGCCAGTGGTGAGAAGGGAGTATTTATTCCACAAAAATGCCAGTACTTACTGAGACCTCTTTAAGTAACTATAGGTTGGCAGCTATTTTTCCTGCAAGTTGAATGTTCTCGGAATTGTAACCACCATATGATAAAGTAGGCATCTTTGTTATCTGCTCTGCCCTTTCCTCCTTTGGTATTTTGTCTTTAAAATGATACGGATACTGGTCAATCCCTAAAGTGAATAATGAAAATCTCCAGGGACCAAAGGTCTTGGTCAATGTGGCTAGCAAATAACAAAACTAGCATAGAAGTGATAGATCAAATGACTCCGTCCAGGTCAACACAAGAGAATATACTATTAGTTTCCTTTAAAAAAAAAAAATAGCTTTGAGTGCATAAGTCACTTCAGTCATGTGCAACTCTTTGCAGCTATACAGACTGCAGCCCACCAGGATCCTCTGTCCATGGGATTCTCCAGGCAACTGGAATGGGTTGCCATGCCCTCCTCCAGGGGGTCTTCCTGACCCAGGGATAGAAGCCAGGTCTCCTGCATTACAGGCAGATTCTTTATTGTCTGAGCCACCAGGGATGCCACCTGAGAAGCCCTTTAATTGCTTTATTAAAGTGTAATTTGCATACCATAAAACTCATCAGTTGTAAATGTAAAAATCCACTCATTTAAATTAACATATTCAGTTCAGTTCAGTTGCTCAGTCATGTCCGACTCTTTGCGATCCCAAGGAACTGCAGCACACCAGGCCTCCCTGTCCATCACTAACTCCCAGAGCTTGCTCAAACTCACGTTCACCAAGTCGGTGATGCCATCCAACCATCTCATCCTCTGTCATCCCCTTCTCTTCCTGCCCTCAATCTTCCCCAGCATCAGGGTCTTTTCCAATAAGTCAATTCTTCACATCAGGTGGCCAAAGTATTGGAGTTTCAGCTTCAGCATCAGTCCTTCCAATGAACACCCAAGACTGATCTCCTTTAGGATGGACTGGTTGGATCTCCTTGCAGTCCAAGGGACTCTCAAGAGTCTTCTCCAACACCACAGTTCAAAAGCATCAATTCTTTGGTGCTCAGCTTTTTTTATAGTCCAACTCTCACATCCATACATGACCACTGGAAAAACCATGGCCTTTACTAGATGGACCAACAAAGTTGGCAAATTAATGTCTCTGCTTTTGAATATGGTCTCTTGTTTGGTCATAGCTTATCTTCCAAGCTTTTCTTTCATAGCTTGGGCTTCCCTGTGGCTCAGCTGGTAAAGAATCTGCCTGCAGTGTGGGAGACCTGGGCTCGATCTCTGGGTTGGGAAGACCCCCTGGAGAAAGGAAAGGCTACCCACTCCACTATTCTGGCCTGGAGAATTCCATGGGGTCACAAAGAGTCAGATGTGACTTTCATTTTCACTAAATCAACTTGTTAACTTTTAGTAAATTTCTAGAGTTTTGCAACGATTACCACATTGAATATTGCCATCATCCCAAGAAGTTTTCTCATGCCTGTTTCCAGTTAATCCCTTCTCCTGTCCAGCCCCAGGCAGCCATTGGTCTGTTTTCTGTCTGTACCGATTTATCTGTTCTAGACATTTCATGTAAATGGAATCACACAGTATGTAGTCTTTCTTCTCTCTGTGCTTTGAAAGAAGATAGAAGTCTGGCTTCCTTACTTAGCATGTTTTTTGAGTTCCTTCCATGTTTTAGCAAGTGTCAGTATTTCAACCCTTTTATTGCTAAAAAATATTCCAACCATGTTCACTTATATCCATTCACCTGTTGATGGCTATTTACCTTGTTTCCAGTTCTGATTCACTATGAATAATGGTGCTATGAGCATTTGCATACATGATTATGTGGACGTGTCTTTTCATATCTCTTGCTTAGATTCCTTGAAGTGAAACTGCTTCTGGAATAGCCGTGCCACTTTACATTTCTACCAGTAGTATATGAAGGTTCCGGTTTCTCCACACGTATCCTTCTCAACATTTGGTGACACAGGTCTTTTTAAAACTAGGGACACTCTACTGGGTGTATACTTGTGTCTCATTGTGACTTTCATTTGCGTTTCTCTAATGACCGATGGTGTTAAGTATACGTTTATATGCTTACTAGTCATTCAGATTCCCTTTTTGGCGAAGTGTCTATCAAATCTTTTGCCAGTTTTATATATTGAATTGTTTGTCTTCTTCTTCCTAAGCTTTAGTTATTCTTTATATATTCTAAATAAAGTCTTTTATTAGATATATGATTTGCAAACATTTTCTCTCAGTCTGAAGTTGTCTTTTGACTGTCTTAATGGTAGCTTTTGAAGCACAAAAACTTTCAGTTTGATCAAGTCCAACTTACCAGTTTTTTTCTTTTTAGGACTGTGCTTTTACAAAGATTTTCTCCTGTATTTTTTGAAGGTTTATTGTACTCTTGTACTTCTGTCTACAATCCATTTTTGTGGGGTAAGAGTTTAGATTCCTTTTTTTTTTTTTTGCGTGATTTTTTTTTTCTTTATAGCACCTAGACGGTAAAGCATCTGCCTGCAATGCGGGAGACCCGGGTTCAAGTCCTGAGTCAGGAAGGTCCCCTGGAGAAGGAAATGGCAATCCACTCCAGCACTCTTGCCTGGAAAATCCCATGGACGGAGGAGCCTGATAGGCTACAGTCCATGGGGTCGCAAAGAGTCGGACACGACTGAGCGACTTCACAAGGAATATAGAAATAAAGCTGCGTTTACCGGAGTCGCAGAGAACCCAGCATGCTCTTAATGCATTCTGGAGACCCAGCACCAGAGAATCCTTACGATTTGAGCCCTTGAAGACGAGGATGCTCCTGGTGGGGAAGGCGGTCTCTGTGCTTTGACAGAAGCGCAAGAGAGGAGAGGGCAGAGCTTGGAGATGTCGCAAGCGTGTCCTTCCCAGGTCAGGCAATCAGAATCTGCTGGTTGCTGTCCTAAGGAGAAGTGTATCTGGTCTCAGCCTAGAAATGAGGAGCGGTATTTAAATGGCCTGCCTATGCGTGCTGGGCATCGCCTAGTCTATCTGCTTGGTCAATAGATAAAGATCAATGATCAAGTCTGCTTCTTCTTAGGGGTCTGCGTTTCTTTAATTACAGGGGTGCCTTGGGCACCAGAGGGGGAAGCGAGGACAAGGTGATAAATCAGGGTAAACTACATGTAGAGGCCAAGTCATGTTGATTTACCAGGGAGATGGCAATCTTGTATTGGATCCAGTGGAATGCAGACACTTTTAAAGGCATAGGGACCTTCCAAAATAACCCCCTTCCCCAGGCGCCAGTCCCTTTAAATCTGCGGTAGTCGCTAGATCCTGTTTCTCTAAACTGAAGTTTTCTATTCTTCCCAGTTATCACGGGGACGTTCATAAACAACCACCACTGGGCTAATACATCACACCTTCAGGGAAGAGAGACAAACAGTGATGAGCATGCGAGCGATGGAGGAAAGGCTGCGTGCTCGGGGCGGCTTCCTGTGAACTGCGCGGGAAGAGAGGACCCGCGGGTCTCGGCGGGCGGGGAGCCAGGCCGGGTAGGCCTCCTCCAGAGCAGCGAGGCCGTGCGGTCCGGGCAGGAGGCAGCGGGCCGGGGCTGCAGCTCCCGGCCTCCTCCGAGAGCAAAGCCAGGTCAGCACGGCTGGAGCTGATGCCTTCACCCACTGCTTTAGAATTCATGCTGATTCCACACTATTGTTAACCTATACTCCTTCAGGGTTGGGGGAGGGTGGGGACGTCCTTATCGCCCAAAAAGTTAAAATGTCTTTTATACCAAACTTGCTTCTCAGAGCCGCCCCTTCTCTCTTTTCAGAGATAACTGCCCGTTTATTGTGACACCTTCTGGAACTTGCCTCTCCATGGATGTGCATACACAAGTTCCATAGAGCACGTGAGAGTCTGGAGTTTTCTTAGATCATGACCCATCCTGAGCCTTGCTTTTTTCATTCATTATATATTACATATATTTACATTTTTAGTATATTACTACAACATTTCTCAGAGATCTTGCCACACCAGGACACGGAGACCGCCCCATTCTACTGGCCCGGATGTGGCACCTTGAATGCTGAAGAGTGCACGGACCCAAATCTCACTTTTGTCCCTGCTGGAGAGGCTGGAAATTTACTGACTCCTGGTGTGCTTCAGTTTCACGCTGCTAAAATGGGCATAAGGACAGTATCTGTGCCATATTAAAAAGTTAATACATGAAAAGCCCTTAGAACAGGGTCTGATGCATTGTAAGCAACAAAGAAATGTTTATCCGTTGTTAATCATTTATATGGCTACACGGTAGGTCTATGCTATGGTGTAGTTTCTCATTGATGTACGCTTAGGTTGTCAATAAGTTTTGCTATTATTAATAAAGAGTGCTTGCCCTAAACATGTGTCCTTATGTATCTTTATGTATGTATTCTTCCCCTATGTGTTTCTGTAGGGTAGAGTAAAAAAAGTGGAATTCCACAGGAAGGGATTACTTGTCAGAGACAGCAGTTTTGCTAAATTGGCTTCCAATTTATATTCCTGCCCATAAAGGAGAGCACCAATTTTTCCATACTCTTATCATCATTTACTGTTTCAAATATTTCATTCCTCTAAAGAATGAGAAATAATCTTTCTTTCATGTTTTCATCTGAATGTCTCAAATTACTAGTGGGAACAAAAATATGTTCATGTTTATGGCTCATTGAGGTTTCCTCAAGGTGAATTCCCTCCTCACAGCCTTTGGCCATTTTTATATTGAGCTGTTTGATTTGTGGACTCTGTTGATATATTCTGAAGGACACTGAATTTGTTATATGCTGCCCGTATTCCCCTCCCCACCCCCATCTAAGTATTAATTTGTTAAAGTTCTCCAAGGAAACCTAACCCGTTCTCAACCTGTCCTGTCATCCGTGGGCTCTCAGGAGGATTAAACCACAAGGATACCACTATGGCCATGCTCAAACCACAGCTCTAATAAAAGATGGCATGGCCTAGATGGGGACTCAGCTCAGAAAATGACTGGTGAGCCAGACGCCGCCCAACCTTGGCTGGTCCAGGCAGGGATGTTTCCCTAAGAGCCCCTGAATTTTGTGTTTCTGATCATTTCTGCATCCTGAGCTGCAGCTACCCCGGGAATGTGGTTCCCGGGGAGGAGGTGGTGAGCTGCCAGCCTCTGGGAGGAAACACAACAAGCTCTGGCATGATAGACGTGAGCGATGGAGAATGAGCATGGACCCTCGCAAAATTCTCCTGGGACCTTCCATTTAAAGTAGCAGCACCCACATCGCTAGAAGCAGGTAGAAAGGCTGAATGCTGAGCCCAGAGCAGACCCACTGAATCTGCATTTCAGTGAGACCCGCTCAGGGTTCTTGTGCCCATCACAGTCTGAGAAGCACGCCTCTAAGGCTGTTTAAACAGGCCAGAAGTACCTGGGGAGTGGGCCTAGGGCTTCAATTACCATCAGTTATTAGTTGAACTGCAGCCCCTAAAATTCCCTGTGTTGAGTCCTGAGCCCTCAGCCCACCAGAAAAGTGAAAGACGCTCAGCTGTGTCTGAGCCTGTGTGACCTCATGGACTGTAGCCCGCCAGGCTCCTGTGTCCATGGGATTCTCCAGGCAAGAACACTGGAGTGGGTAGCTGTTCCCTTCTCCAAGGCATCTTCCCAACCCAGGGATCAAACCCAGGTCTCCTGCATTGCAGGTGGATTCTTTACTGTGTGAGCTGCCAGGGAAGCCAGAAGGTGACCTTAGTTGGAGACAGGGTTGCTTCAGATGTTGTTAGTTAAGATGAGGCTATACAAGGCCAGGCTGGAGCCTTAATGCAGTATAACTGGAGTCCTTGTAAAAGGGGACACTGGGCACAGGAGAGCGTCCTGTGAGGATGAAGGCAAAGGTCAGGCGGTGCAGCAGAGCAGGGCCGGGTTTTGTTAGCAAATCCCCAGGAGCTAGGAGAGAGCCTTGGAACCCACCCTCACAGCCCAGAGAAGGAACCCACTCTGCCAGCACTGAGGTCTTAGAAGCTCAGCCTCCAGGGCTGTGAGACGAGGCAATTCTCTTGTTTAAGCCCCTAGTTGGTGGAATTTATTCGAGCAGCAAAGTAACATACCGTCCCATGGGTTTCCCCTGATGGAGGAGCTGGGCATGCAGTGCCCTGGAAAAGACATGCCCAGGTTTATCTTCTAGATGATGAAAACATGTAGGGGGAATAAATAGGACTCAAGACAGCAGCTCCCTCTCAGGCAGTCATTCCCTCTCTCAGCTCCTCCTGCATGTCATTCTCATTTCGCAGGGCGTCAGCACTCGGCACCCTGACAGTGTGCGTGCCCAGGATGCGTGCAGCTCTCTCCTTGCCCTTAAATAAAGTGGGAAGCAGTTAGGTGCCAAGAAGGGCTGGCTGATGGAATAACCCTGTGATCTTGCCTCTGCTCAGCTGTTGTAACTAATGGGCTGTTTAGAGACAGTTTGTTCTGATGGAATCAAAAGAAAAAAAAAGCATATTTGAAAGAGAACCCATTTCTCTCTTGGTCACTCATTAGCAACAGAACAGTTAGGTGCATGGTTCCTGAAACTGTAGCAGAGACAAGCCACCCTTTTTTAGCACAGTTAGTTGCTTCCTACTCAAGCTTTCTTGGAATGGACCGCACGTGGGAGCAAGGCGTTCTGCCACAGACTGTCCCTCACTTACTTTTATCTCTGTACACTAGAATGCATTTGATTAGTCCTAAATATATCTTTTAGAACAGTGCCTGATTCTTTTCAGAAAAAAACATATTCTGGATAAGCCACCAAGTCCTATGTACGGTATGGGGAACTATATTCAATGTCCTCTGATAAACCACAATGGAAAGGAATATTAAAAGGAATGTATATGTGTGTATAACTGAATCACTTTGCTGTACAACAGAAATTAACACACATTGTAAATCAACTGTACTTCAATTAGAAAAAAGAAAAAAAATTCTAGTAGCATTAACTAATGTTTTCTGAGTAAACGCGCTAAGCTCAGAACTTACCCTTGGTCTAATGATTGTTACACTTAATCTTCACTGCATCCATTTGAAATAGGTGATGTGATTATCCCCATTATACAGGTGGGGAAACTGAGGCACAGAGAAGTTAACTTAGTTGCTCATACACAGCTAAAGAGACATGAGGCGTAATCTTGACTGTCACCTTCAGTGGAATATGCATAACCACAGCTCTGCAAGGAAGCCTCACTCAAGACATTCAGACACATGGTGCTCCCAAAGGGTCTTTTTGTTGTTGTTGCCTCAGGCACCACATGGCAATGGGTGCAGGAAGTAATGGAGGGCGGTACGAAAGGAATAATGAGAGTTTGGACTGGAGATAGCTAAATCCAGCTGGAACAATCAAATCCATTCTTTAGATCGCAATCACCAAGTCAAAAGTGTCCCCAAAGAAGTCGGCAATAGAATCTAGAGCAGGGCTCTCAAACTCCATCTTGCAGCAGAATCCCCTGGAGGGCTTGTTAAATACAGATCCAGGTCTCCTCACAAGTCTTCCGGATTCAGTCGGTCTTGGGTGGAGCTGAGAATTTTCCTTCCTTATAAATACTTAGGTGATGCTGACGCTGCTTCTGGGGACCAGACTGTGAGAATCCCTGGACTAGAGGGAAGGAGCACAGTTCCTGAGTCTCCGAGAGCTGAACTCCAGGCCCAGCCCACTACTGGCCTCCTGTGTGACCCTGGGGAGGTTTCTAATCTCCTTTGTACCCTCCTTAGTACGAAAGAGACTAAGGATTGCACCTTGTCTGTTACAGCTATTGTAAGGCAGGAGTAAGGGAATGCCTATTTTAAAAATTAGTACAGGACCTGGTACTTAATGAGCATTCAGCAAACACTAGCTTCCACCACCATCACTTCCACCACCACCACATTTTATTTTTAAATTTAAAAAATGTTTAAAACAAGAATTTCAAATTAAAATTCTTTTTATTTTTTACATTTTTATTAGTTTTTGCACACTTTCTATTTCTATGGATTCATGAGTGTGGGCTCAGTTTTAACCAAGTCCTGTTCGACTCTGCGACCCCGTGGACTGCAGCCCGCCAGGCTCCTCTGTCCATGGGACTTCCCAGGCAAGAAGACTGGAGTGGGTTGCCATTTCCTTCTCCAGGGATCTTCCGCACCCAGGGTTTAAACCCATGTCTTCTGTTCGCCAGGCGGATTCTTCACCACTGAGCCACCAGCTAAGCCCTTTTCTTTCTATGTGTGTATGTGTGTTTTTGTGTGTGTGTTTGTGTGCGTGTTAGTTGCTCAGCTGTGTCTGACTCTTTGCGACTTCATGGACTGCAGCCATCCAGGCTCCTCTGTCCATGGGTTTCTCCAGGCAAGGATACTGGAGTGGGTTGCCATTCCCTTCCCAGGAGATCTGCCCGGACCCAGCATTCGAACCCTGGTCTCCTGCATTGCAGGCAGATTCTTTACCTTCTGAGCCACCAAGGAAGCTCTTTTCTTCCCATGTGTATGGTTTCTTCCTGTGCCTCCCTTCTTATCTCTTACATGCTAGACCTCTGTGTCTCTGTGTGAAAAAAGTTTCTTCCTGATATGTCCTATGTCACAGGTTTGTTGAAAGCATCAAGTGAGTTACTCTGTATAAAGAGTTTAGCATCATGCCTCACCCTACAGAGGTCATTGTTATTTCTTCTCCCTACTGTTAACCATTCATTGTACTAAGCATTTTATTACATTATTTCATTTGATTCTCACAGTAACCTATAATGTAGGAAACATTAGGATAATTTTACAAATGACAGAGCTGGAGCAATAGAGGTCAAGTTCCCTGCTCAAGGGCACTCAGCGATTGAGTCAAGACTTAAATGCAGGTCTCTGACTGAACACTACTTCTTCACATCACTCTACACTCCTCCCTAACTTTATACCTCATTTCAGAATGGACTGAGGCCCCTTGAGTTGGACATGCTAAGAGGACGCTTTAACTTATGGATGTAAGTATAGAAAAATAGTTCCCCGTACGGGTCCAGGAAATGGGTGAAAGCTTGCTGCCATGGTAACCCCTGTCTCTTTTGGGATGATCAAGGTGACTTCCGGCTTATAAAAATTCACTCAGAAGGAAAACAGAACCGCCGTGGACTAGATGCATGCACATTTTCCCGTTCACTGGCTGGAAAGCTTTCTTCCATTTCCCGGTCTTATCCCTTGCTCCCTTGCTGGGTCATCATCTACCCAGACAGAGGGATGTTGAAATAATAGTTGTAATCCTTTGAAGCTGACACGTGCAATGTCCAAATGTTAGATTCAGATTTCCCCGAAGAAAGAGGTATGCACAGAGAAGCTAAGCTCCTGCTTCAAATCCACCTGAGTTAACTACAAGATGAAAATCCTTTTTCTTTCTGTAATTACTGAGATGGTCCCCACAGATGTTTGTTAT
This sequence comes from Budorcas taxicolor, assembly GCF_023091745.1. Lineage (NCBI taxonomy): Eukaryota > Metazoa > Chordata > Mammalia > Artiodactyla > Bovidae > Budorcas > Budorcas taxicolor. The sequence goes on along the minus strand of NC_068910.1, from coordinate 219,379,399 downwards.
GGTAAACTGGTACCAACTGTCACGGAGTGTGCATAGGTGGCTTTCAAGGTTATGGAGGAGGGAACCACAGGCTTGACCTAGGAGTAGAATGCCTTCCAACCGAGGCATGTGGTTAATGTTTGCAGGAAGGAGAAGCCTCCAGCAGTAGAAGATCACATTTCTATTTACCTGGAGGCAGAAAAAATCATAAACAGATGCTCTCGAATGTTGCACCAGCTATTTGACTTCCCAACCAAACACCTCCTCAACTACCTCGGGTTTTGGGGAGGGAAAGGCAGCTTTAATTTGTTTTCCTGTTATCTCTGAGTCCTTTTAAAAATATAAAATAAAATCTTTTAGGATAACAGAACATGTGTACAGAATGCGGTCGGAGCCAGAAGTTATCCCATAGCTCTGGCCTCTGACCAGTTTGCCTGGGAGGATTTATTTTAAGCTATTCTTATCTGAATTCGTCTGGCTGTGCCAGCATGGAAGCTAATTCTCTGACAATAAGCCTGCTGGGGTGTGTTTGGGTCTCTGTTTGTTTGTTTTGATGTGTACAAAGCCTGCAAAGTGGAGAGCGGCATCACACTCAGCTCGAAATAAGAGGCGCAGGCTGGCACCACGGGGATGCAGGCGATATTTGGGAGCTGGGTAGTGAACATGCAGGCTCTTCGGGGAAAATGTAGGCAGGCGCATTCCCTCCCAGCAGGAGACCCTGAGGCACAGGGTCTCTTGAGATGAATAGGGCTCCGCGAATGCAAAACACCAGCATGTCAAGGTTTCCGGGAGGAGACATGCAGACATTTCTGCAGAACAGGGAAGTGAGTAAAAATGGCCCAGCTCCAAGCCGAAGTCAGGGACAGGGCCTCTGACCCAGGGCATTTCACACCATTTTGGCAACCAGCTGGGGGTGGGAGGATCCTGGGCTCATCGTCCTCAGAGGCCTTCCAGTCTCATTGTCAGCGTGGATGAAACCTCTGCTTCCGTGTCTTATCCCAGGGGTTTCCAACCCCCCTGGCCAGGGATTAGCACCAGCTCCAGGCCTGTTAGGACCTGGGCTTCACAGCAGGAGGTGAGCTGCGGGTGAGCCAGCAGCACTTCACCTGATCTCCAGCGCCCCCCCCCCCATTGGTCACATTGCTGCCTGGCTCCACCCCTGTCAGATCGGTGGTGGCGTGAGATTCTCACGGGAGCATGAACCTACTGTGAACCACACATGGGAGGGGTCTAGGCTGCTTGCTCCTTATGAGAATCTAACGCCTGATGATCTGACTCTCTGTTATGAGGAGTTGTGTAATTATTTCATTATATATCACAATGTAACAGTAATAGAAATAAAGTGCACAGTAATGTAATGCACTGGGATCATATGTTGTTCATTCACTCAGTCGTGTCCCACTGCTTGAGACCCCACAGACTGCAGCAAGCCAGGCTTCCCTGTCTTTCCCTGTCTCAGAGCTTGCTCAAACTCCTGTCCATCGAGTCAGAGATGCAATCCACCATCTCATCCTCTGTCGCCCCCTTCTCCTCCTGCCCTCAGTCTTTCCCAGCATCAGGGTCTTTTCCAGTGAGTCGGCTCTTCTCATCAGGTGGTCAAAGTATTGGAGCTTCAGCTTCAGCATCAGTCTTTCCAATGAATATTGAACATTGACTTCCTTTAGGACTGACTGGTTGGATCTCCTTGCAGTCCAAGGGACTCTCAAAAGTCTTCTGCATCAGCACAGTTCAAAAGCATCAATTCTTTGTTGTCCAGCCTTCTTTATAGTCCAGCTTTACATTAGAGTGAGTATCATCGACATATCTGAGGTTGTTGATATTTCTCCCAGCAATCTTGACTCCAGCTTGTGATTCATCCAGCCTGGCATTTTACATGATGTACTCTGCACATAACTTCAATAAAATAGTGATGATATACAGCCTTGATGTACTCCTTTCTCAATCCTAACCAGTCAGTTCCATACAGCATTCTGTTACTTCTTGGCAGTTCTCAGGAGACAGGTCATGTGGCTTGGCATTCCCCATCTCTTTACGAGTTTTCCATAGTTTGTTGCGATCCACACAAAGGCTCTAGCATAGTCAATGAAGCAGTAAATGTTTTTCTGGAATTTCCATGCTTTCTTTATGATCCAGTGAATGCTGGCAGTTTGATCTCTGCTTTCTCTGCCTTTCTAAAGCCAGCTTTTACATCTGGAAATTCTGGGTTCAAGTGCTGCTGAACCCTATCTTGAAGGATTTTGAGCATCACCTTACTAACTTGAATCTTACCAGTGTGAGAAAGGTTGGAGATGACTGCCTTAACTTCCTCAGGGCCAAACTCTTTCATCTCTGCCTCACTTCACTTCACTGCAAACTTTGTCTCTCAAAACTGCTCCATGCCCACATTTCACCCATACAGTTCGGCCACAGACATCCGCCGAACACTTGTCTTCCCCCCTCCTCTCTCCCTGCTCCATCACCAGGCTTCTGATATCCCTCTGCTCTCAGTCAACCCAGACCTTCTAGCTCCCTTGCTATTCCCCCAGCCCTCTTCTTGGAAATCCTGTGGTCTGTCAAAGCTTACAAGGTCGAGATATTGATGTTGAGCTGAGGGGGTCAGTTGCACAGTCACGAGGTTGGATCTCAGTGGACTATACCAGCATATTTTGCATTGTTCTCTGACCAAGTCCTTCCAGGTGCCCCCAGTGCTTTGTTCTAAACCTCGGGCCTCTCTAATACCCCTCCCTCCAGCCCCTGGCTCTTCCTTAGAGAGAAACTGCCTGACTGCTTGGCTTACCCAGAAGACTAAGGGGAAACTCTATAGGAATCCTGTTTCTCTTCACCTCAAAATCAATGATCCCCAGCTTCCCCTTGCCCTTATTTCAGAAGAAGAGATATTCCCCTTTCCTGCCGAGACTCATTCATCCTTATCCACGGATTGGATCCTACCCCTTACAGCTTCAGCTATGGTTTATCTCGTCCCCACCATCCTTTCTATTAGGTCAAATTCTTCTTGCTAATTCCTACTGATGCTCAGACCTTCCACAGTAAAAGTAATGTCTTTGCTTGTCCTTAAAGTCATATTAAATTATCAATTTCCTCTGGCCCTTCTTCAACAGCCAAGTTTATTGAAAGAGATATCTTGGCAGATGGGTGGAGAAAGAAGATGCGGTTCATATATACAAGGGAATATTGCTCCATCATAAGGAGAATAAAACACTGCCATGGCAGCGCCGTGGATGGACCGGACCTAGAGACTGTCGTACTGGATAAAGCACGTCAGACAGAGAAAGACAAATAGCACAAGCTATTGCTTACTTAAAGCTCAACATTTGGAAAACGAAGATCATGGCATCTGTTCCCATCACTTCATGGGAAATAGATGGGGAAACAGTGGAAACAGTGGCTTATTTTATTTTTCTGGGCTCCAAAATCACTGCAGATGGTGATTGCAGCCATGAAATTAAAAGATGCTTACTCCTTGGAAGGAAAGCTATGACCAACCTAGATAGCATATTCAAAAGCAGAGACATTACTTTGCCAACAAAGGTCCGTCTAGTCAAGGCTATGGTTTTTCCAGTGGTCATGTACAGATGCGAGAGTTTGACTGTGAAGAAAGCTGAGCATTGAAGAATTGATGTTTTTGACCTGTGGTGTTGGAGAAGACTCTTGAGAGTCCCTTGGACTGCAAGGAGATCCAACCAGTCCACTCTAAAGGAAATCAGTCCTGGGTGTTCTCTGGAAGGAATGATGCTGAAGCTGAAACTCCCATACTTTGGCCACCTCATGCGAAGAGTTGACTCACTGAAAAAGACTCTGATACTGGGAGGGATTGGGGGCAGGAGGAGAAGGGGATGAGGATGAGATGGCTGGATGGCATCACCAACTCGATGGATGTGAGTCTGAGTGAACTCTGGGAGTTAGTGATGGACAGGGAGGCCTGGCGTGCTGTGATTCATGGGCTCACGACTGAGTGACTGAACTGAACTGACACGTAGAATCTAAAAAAATATATATGCAAATAAATTTATTTACAAAACAGAAACAGGCTCACAGACATAGAAAACAAACCCATGGTTACCAAAGGGGAAGAGGGGAGGATAAATCAGGAGTTCGGAGTTAACATATATACATATGCGTCCTCCGTGTGCCCCTATGGACTGTAGCCTGCCAGACTCCTCTATCCATAGGATTCTCCAGGCAAGAACACTGCCCTCCTCCAGGGGATCTTCTCAACACAGGGATCGAATCTGTGTCTCTCACGTCTCCTGCCCTGACAGGTGGGTTCTTTACCACTAGTGCCACCTGGGAAGCCCTACACACACACACACACACACACACACACTACTGTACATAAAATAGACAACCGGAAAGGACCTACAGTACAGTGCAGGGAAGTATGCCCAATGTTCTGTAATAGCCCACATGGGAAAAGAATCTGAAAAACAATGTAAAACAATATGTGTATACATATGAATCACTGTGCTGTATACCTGAAACTAATATGACATTCTAAATCAACTATATGTTGATAATAAAAAAATTAAGCGCATTAAAAAAAAGAGAGATCTCAACACATACATATTTTGTAACTCATGTTCTTCATGTCTGGACTCTATTTCTCTGTCAACAAAAACTCTCCCCTTCAAGAAAACCAGTGGAAACGGCAACCGTCACAGCCAGTGTTTCCTTGGTTTTCTCTGACCCGGGCCCATGTTGTTTCTTCTGCCTTTTAGACTCTTTCTCTTCTACCTTTAAAATTTTCATTTTACAGTTTTGCTCAAGGGTTTCTCCTCAGTGTTGCTGCCTCTAGGCTGTCTGTCAACAATCTCATATACCTTCCTGTCCCAAATGCCGTTACCACCCAAATAACTCCTTAAAGAAATTCTAACCTTGTCCCAAGATCAACCTCATAAATCCAACTTTCAGCTGGATCTCGAATGAGTAATAACAGTAATAATAACATCTACAGTTTACTCAGCTCCTACTGTGTTCCAGACACAGTGCTAGGGTGTTTATTTAAATGATCTTATTTCACTTCCTCCACAGCCCCACAGTAGATATAGCATACTCTTTACAGACAAACGTATCAGGGCTCAGAGAGGTAAAAACCTTGCTTGAGGTTATCTGTTTTGTGGTGCAAGGCTGGCGCTTGAGCTCTGATCCTGGAGGAAGCACAGAGCTAAGGTGAGAGGGCCAGGACTCTAGTCCTGAATCTGACATGAGCTGGGCCTGAGTCTGAATCTGATTGTTTCGGTTAGCCCTGGTGGGCCACTGTTCTCTGGTCTATGAAATGGGGGTGACGGATCCCACTAGTGTTACCCAACTCTGAACTGTCAGGTGTTTAGAATTCGAAAAATGTGGCATCTCAGATCCAACAAGACTGAAAACGGTTGCTTGCTCATATGTATTCAAACCTGTTGTACTCCATTTGGGCTTAATCAATTCAGGATTACTGTTAGTGCCCCTACAGGAGTTCCTTCCCTTGTTAGGTACAGGATTGACTGCCCCAAGACTCTTATAGCAATGGAAATAGAAAATTCAGTTGTCATGTTTTTACAGAATGATTACTTCACCAACCACTTGCAAACAGTGAGTTTGGAACATTTTAAATGAGGTGCTTGAAGGTTGTTCATTAGTTTAGTGCTTTATAAAATGTCATTTAAAAAAATGTAATGGTTTCAAAAAATTTTACTTTCAAGTCAATCTGTGAGATGTCCTAGAAGACAAAAATGACCATAAAAAATGCATAAAACTATGCAGAGCAGAGCACTTCACAGCCAATCAGGATCCACTTTAGTTTGGAATATCAAATATCCAATATTTCTAATATTTAATAACTTTTCCTTTTGCCCTTTCCAAAATGACAGAATGTGGTCCACTGGAGAAGGGAATGGCAAACCACTTCAGTATTCTTGCCTTGAGAACCCCATGAACAGTAGGAAAAGGCAATATGATAAGATACCAAAAGAGGAACTCCCCAGGTCATTAGGTGCCCAATATGCTACTGAAGATCAGTGGAGAAATAACTCCAGAAAGAATGAAGGGATGGAGCCAAAGCAAAAACAATACCCAGTTGTGGATGGGACTGGTGATAGAAGCAAGATCCGATGCTGTAAAGAGCAATATTGCATAGGAACCTGGAATGTCAGGTCCATGAATCAAGGCAAATTGGAAGTGGTCAAACAAGAGATGGCAAAGGTGAACGTCAACATTCTAGGAATCAGCAAACTAAAATGGACTGGAATGGGTGAATTTAACTCAGATGACCATTACATCTACTACTGCAGGCAAGAATCCCTCAGAAGAAATGGAATAGGCATCATGGTCAACAAAAGAGTCCGAAATGCAGTACTTGGATGCAATCTCAAAAATGACAGAATGATCTCTGTTCGTCTCCAAGGCAAACCATTCAATATCGCAGTTATCCAAGTCTATGCCCCAACCAGTAATGCTGAAGAAACTGAAGTTGAACGGTTTTATGAAGACCTACAAGATCTTTTAGAACTAACACCCAAAAAAGATGTCCTTTTCATTATAGGGGACTGGAATGCAAAAGTAGGAAGTCAAGAAACACATGGAGTAACAGGCAAATTTGGCCTTGGAATGCGGAATGAAGCAGGGCAAAGACTAATAGAGTTTTGCCAAGAGAACACACTGGTCACAGCAAACACCCTCTGCCAACAACACAAGAGAAGACTCTACACATGGACATCACCAGATGGTCAACACCAAAATCAGATTGATTGATTATATTCTTTGCAGCCAAAGATGGAGAAGCTCTATACAGTCAACAAAAACAAGACCGGGAGCTGACTGTGGCTTAGATCATGAACTCCTTATTGCCAAATTCAGACTTAAATTGAAGAAAGTAGGGGAAACTGCTAGACCATTCAGGTATGACCTAAATCATTCCCTTATGATTATACAGTGGAAGTTAGAAATAGATTTAAGGGTCTAGTTCTGATAGATAGAGTGCCTGATGAACTATGGAATGAGGTTCATGACATTGTACAGGAGACAGGGATCAAGATCATCCCCATGGAAAAGAAATGCAAAAAAGCAAAATGGCTGTCTGGGGAGGCCTTACAAATAGCTGTGAAAAGGAGAGAGGAGAAAAGGAAAGATGTAAGCATCTGAATGCAGAGTTCCAAAGAATAGCAAAAAGAGATAAGAAAGCTTCTTCAACAATCAATGCAAAGAAATAGAGGAAAAGAACAGAATGGGAAAGACTAGAGATCTCTTCAAGAAAATTAGAGATACCAAGGGAACATTTCATGCAAAGATGGGCTCAATAAAGGACAGAAATGGTATGGACCTAACAGAAGCAGAAGATATTAAGAAGAGGTGGCAAGAATACACGGAAGAACTGTACAAAAAAGATCTTCATGACCCAGATAATCATGATGATGTGATCACTAATCTAGAGCCAGACATCTTGGAAAGTGAAGTCAAGTGGGCCTTAGAAAGCATCACTACGAACAAAGCTAGTGGAGGTGATGGAATTCCAGTTGAGATGTTTCAAATCCTGAAAGATGATGCTGTGAAAGTCCTGCACTCAATATACCAGCAAGTGTGGAAAACTCCGCAGTGGCCACAGGACTGGAAAAGGTCAGTTTTCATTCCAATTCCAAAGAAAGGCAATGCCAAAGACTGTTCAAACTACTGCACAATTGCACTCATCTCACATGCTAGTAAAGTAATGCTCAAAATTCTCCAAGCCAAGCTTCAGCAATACATGAACAGTGAACTCCCTGATGTTCAAGCTGGTTTTAGAAAACGCAGAGGAACCAGAGATCAAATTGCCAACATCCACTGGATCATGGAAAAAGCAAGAGAGTTCCAGAAAAACATCTATTTCTGCTTTCTTGACTATGCCAAAGCCTTTGACTGTGTGGATCACAATAAACTGTGGAAAATTCTGAAAGAGATGGGAATACCAGACCACCTAACCTGCCTCTTGATAAATCTGTATGCAGGTCAGGAAGCAACAGTTAGAACTGGACATGGAACAACAGACTGGTTCCAAATAGGAAAAGGAGTACGTCAAGGCTGTATATTGTCACCCTGCTTATTTAACTTCTATGCAGAGTACATCATGAGAAACGCTGGACTGGAAGAAACACAAGCTGGAATCAAGATTGCCAGGAGAAATATCAATAACCTCAGATATGCAGATGACACCACCCTTATGGCAGAAAGTGAAGAGGAACTAAAAAGCCTCTTGATGAAAGTGAAAGAGGAGAGCGAAAAAGTTGGCTTAAAGCTCACCATTCAGAAAACGAAGATCATGGCATCTGGTCCCATCACTTCATGGGAAATAGACGGGGAAACAGTGGAACAGTGTCAGACTTTATTTTGGGGGGCTCCAAAACCACTGCAGATGGTGACTGTAGCCATGAAATTAAAAGATGCTTACTCCTTGGAAGAAAAGTTATGACTAACCTAGATAGTATATTCAAAAGCAGAGACATTACTTTGCCAACTAAGTTCCGTCTAGTCAAGGCTATGGTTTTTCCAGTGGTCATGTATGGATGTGAGAGTTGGACTGTGAAGAAGGCTGAGCGCCGAAGAATTGAACTGTGATGTTGGAGAAGACTCTTGAGGGTCCCTTGGACTGCAAGGAGATCCAACCAGTCCATTCTAAAGGAGATCAACCCTGGGATTTCTTTCGAAGGAATGATGCTAAAGCTGGAGCTCCAATACTTTGGCCACCTCATGCAAAGAGTTGACTCATTGGAAAAGACTCTGATGCTGGGAGGGACTGGGGGCAGGAGGAGAAGGGGACGACCGAGGATGAGATGGCTGGATGGCATCACGAACTCGATGGACGTGATTCTGAGTGAACTCCGGGAGATGGTGATGGACAGGGAGGCCTGGCGTGCTGCGAATCATGGGGTTGCAAAGAGTTGGACATGACTGAGCAACTGAACTGAACAGAACTGAAAAGTAATACAGACCACATCGAAAGCATGGAAGCTACAGGTAAGAAAAACATACTATCCACAAGCCTGCATCTGACAGACGTCTCCCACGAACACTTTTGTGTGTAAGTTCCCTTTCTTTTCCACTAAATGTGTTTTTTTAAAAAGTGAGCTTCTGTTCTAAGCAATGTCTTTTAAAATTTTGTTCATTTATTTCCTCTCATTTTCGGCTGGGCTGGGTCTTCACTGCTGTTGGGCTTCTCTCTGGCTTCAGAGGGCGGGGCTGTTCGCCAGCTGTGGTGCCTGGGCTCCTCGTCGCGACGGCTCCTTCCGTGGAGCACAGGCTCCAGGGTGCTCGAGCCTCAGGGGCTGCAACATGTGGGCACCGCAGTGTCAGTTCCCGGGCTCTTCCGCACAGGTGCAACAGTGTGCACAGGCTTAGCTGCTCTGCCGCATGAAATAATATTTTAATTTGATTTTTCATCTTGATATATATCTTGAACATCTTTCTATGCCATCGTGTATTTTTTTCTTCGTCTTCTTTTTAAAATAAATGCACAATAATCTGGAGTTAGGATGCACCATAGTGTATCTAACCAAAAACCTCCTGACATTGACTACTTCAGTTCAGTTCAGTTCAGTCGCTCAGTTGTCTCTGACTCTCTGCGACCCCATGATCCGCAGCACGCCAGGCCTCCCTGTCCATCACCAACTCCCAGAGTCCACCCAAACCCATTCCATTGAGTCGGTGATGCCATCCAACCATCTCATCCTCTGTCATCCCCTTCTCCTCCTGCCCTCAATCTTTCCCAACATCAGGGTCTTTTCAAATGAGTCAACTCTTCACATAAGGTGGCCAAAATATTGGAGTTTCAGCTTCAGCATCAGTCCTTCCAATGAACACCTGAGACTGATCTCCTTTAGGATGGACTGGTTGGATCTCCTTGCAGTCCAAAGGACTCTCAAGAGTCTTCTCCAACACCACAGTTCAAGAGCATCAATTCTTCATCACTCAGCTTTCTTCATAGTCCAACTCTCACATCCATATACGACCACTGGAAAAACCATAGCCTTGACTATACAGACCTTTGTTGGCAAAGCAATGTCTTTGCTTTTTAATATGGTGTCTAGGTTGGTCATAACTTAGGTTATTTTAAATTTTTACTCTTCTAAACAATGTTCATGCAATTGTCATTTAGCTAAGCTTTTGCACATACCTTTGAATAAACTTAAATACAGGAGTTTTGGATAAACTGCTGTCTGTTAAATTAGAAGGCCAAAGAGCAGGCACATTTTAAGTGTTTGATATTACCACCAAACTGTTTCCAAGAGGAGTGCATTCATGTATCGTCCACCAGCAGGACAGACTCTGCACTTGCTTCCAGGTTCACCAGTGCTTCATATTAGTGTTTCAATGTTTGCAAAATTGGGAGTCATTTTAATTTGTATCACATAAAATTTACACCAAATATCGCATCCAAATTATACCATGGCATGTTTTTTTAAAGTGTATTCTCAGGGCTTCCCTGGTGGCTCAGTGGTAAGGAATCTGCCTGCCAATGCAGGAGAGAAAGGCTTGATCCCTGGTCAGGGAACATCCCACATGCTGCAGAGCAACTAAGCCCAAGTGCCCCAACCACTGAGCCCAGGCTCTAGAGTGTGGAACCTGCAGCTACTGAGCCCACGCCCCTGCATGCTCTGGAGTCTGTGCTCCCTACAAGAGAGGCCGTCACAGTGAGAACTCATGCAGCACACCTAGAGAGTGAGCCCCGGTCACCGCACCTAGAGAACAGCCCTTGCAGCCGTGGACCAAGCGCAGCCGAAAATAAACAAGCTAAACTGTCTTCTAAAAGCATGGTCTCCAGCAAGAGAAAGCTGGTGAGAAAGAGAGAAAAAATGCCCCTCCAATGGGTCAGAAAAACTGTTACAGATGTGGGATAAAGTTTATTTCTTGAAATGGTGTAAAAATAGTGTTCCAGAGCCTGTACAAAATTGAAGGAAAGAACAGACAAAAACAAACAAGAAACAAAGCGAGACTCAAAACATCCTGATAAAATAAGCTAAAAAATAAAAAAGACCAAAAATCAGAAAAGGATGAGTGGATCACTGGAGAAATGATCGCTTTTGGGTAAAAATATTTCCTTATAATTCTGCATGAAATAGAAGGTCGTCTCATGACACATGATAGAAGTTAAGAGAAGACTTCAACCCAGGAGGAGAGAACTGGCCACACATTCTCTGCTGGAATAAAGCACTTCGTAAACCGTCACAAGACTTAGGCAAAGAAGTGCTCTTGTGTCTCAACAAGTCTTGGATTAATCATGGAGAAAACATCCAACAGTCCAGTTAATAGAATGAGCAACTGGTCTGTCATTTAATCCTCAAGAAGCAGAAGGTTTATACCTTGACAGTCTCAGCCCTCCCTAAAAAGGAGACAGAACAGTGCAGTGTAGAAAGTTTGTAAGACACGTTGGAAGCCTAATCAGTTCTAGCTGTGTGAGCTCTGTAGGTAAGTTAAATATTTAGAGTTTCAGTTTCTACTTCAGTGAAATAGAGATGATACCGTTTTCCTGCTTACCTCACAGAGTTGTCAGAAGGCTCAAGCAAGATAATAAATGTGAAAAAGATCTTCAGGATTGAAGATCATAAAGGAAAACATGGTGGAATATTGGAGCCCATAAATCTTATATGATTAATGTAAAAGGATATCTATAAGATTTCCCAAGTCTAGAATACTAGTCATATTCTTAAATCCTAAAGTCTGGAAGGGTTCATTTTTGCAAAATATTTTAATAAATACCAAGGTTGAATAAGCTTAAGTTGAAATGCTGTCTGGGAAGCCTGACTTTCTTAATCTTGCCTTGGCAAACCCACATTATAATTTGAAAAATGTTTTGTCTTCAAACCCATCTGACTCCATCCCCAGAGCATACTGTGTCCTACTTTCTGCCAGGTGCTTGACTTAAAACTCCAGAGTCCCTTGATGTCTGTCATTCTCATCTCCTCCCACTCCATCAAATTAACCAAGGGGGGAAACCCTTCATGAAGATATATATGAAGTTCTTAAAATATTTAATCAGAGTGATAAACTTAGCCATACAATCCTACAAAACCCAAAGTTAAAGTTGGAACTTAAGTAGCTGAGTAGGTATCTTGATGACTATGTTTTTATTCTGAGTCATAATTTGCTAGAGGATTTGTCTACTATCTTAGAAAACACAAAATTAACATTCTATATGAATTTTCTACTCTCACATTCAAACTCAATAACTGATGTTGGGGAACATCCCTTGTGGTCCAGTGGCTGAGACTCCAAGTTCCCAGTGCAGGGGACCTGGGTAGGATCCCTGGTCAGGGGACTAGGTCCCACAGGCCACAACTAAAATAATCCTGCCTGCCACTATGAAGATCAGAGATCCCGTGTGTCTCAACTAAGACTAGGTGCAGACAAATACATACACGAATAAATGTTTTAAAAATAATTGGTGTTAGGATTACACATTGGTTGATTGATGTCGGCCAGCTCTTTCTCATCAATTGTCAGTTTTTCCTGTCAATTATCAGGTTTTCTTACCTTGAGAACATGAGCAAATATATAATAGCACACCAGAAAGTCTGTTCTCTATAACTTCTCAGCAGTTGACACTTCTTTGTTCCAAGGGTGTGCCATCAAAATGCTGTCTCTGACTCTTTGGTCCAAGGAAGCATTCCATGCAAGACACAACAGGAGCCCCATCATTCATATGTATCTTGGTGCTAGTGGTAAAGAACTTGCCTGCCACAGCAGGAGACAAGAGACACAGGTCTGATCCCTGGGTCAGGAAGATCCCCTGGAGGAGGGCATGGCAACCTATTCCAGAATTCTTGCCTGGAGAATCGCATGGTCAAAGGAGCCTAGTGGGCAACATTCCATGCAGTCACAAAGAGTTGGACACGACTGAAGTGACTTAGCACGCACACACCATGTATCTGATGCCATGAGAGGCGCTAGAATATGGTCCTGAGACAGATCTCACTCTCATGACCCTTCAGTCTTGTGAAGGAGATTTACTATACACAAGTAAATCAATGATTTTATAAGGTCACAAAGTGGTGGGTACCACGATGGTTTTAAATGTTATGAGTCAACTTGTCCAGGTGATAAAGGCCCAGTCTTTGCTAAAACACTAACATAGAAGTTGCTATGAAGGTATTCTACAGATATGATTAACATTTATAAGGTACATGATTTTAAATAAATGAGATTAAATTTGATAATATGGTTGGGCCTTGTTTAGTGGGTTGAAGGTATTAAGAACAAAAGCGGAGGTTCAGTTCAGTTCAGTTCAGTTGCTCAGTCCTGTCCAACTCTTTGTGATGCCATGAGTAGCAGCACGCCAGGCCTCCATGTCCATCACCAACTCCCGGAGTTCACTCAGACTCACGTCCATCGAGTCAGTGATGCCATCCAGCCATCTCATCCTCGGTCATCCCCTTCTCCTTCTGCCCCCAATCCCTCCCAGCATCAGAGTCTTTTCGAATGAGTCAACTCTTCACATGAGGTGGCCAAAGTCCTGGAGTTTCAGCTTTAGCATCATTCCCTCCAAAGAACACCCAGGGCTGATCTCCTTCAGAATGGACTGGTTGGATCTCCTTGCAGTCCAAGGGACTCTCAAGAGTCTTCTCCAACACAACAGTTCAAAAGGAACAATTCTTCAGCGCTCAACCTTCTTCACAGTCCAACTCTCACATCCATACATGACCACAGGAAAAAACCATAGCCTTGACTAAATGGACCTTAGTCGGCAAAGTAACATCTCTGCTTTTGAATATACTATCTAGGTTGGTCATAACTTTTCTTCCAAGGAGTAAGCATCTTTTAATTTCATGGCTACAGTCACCATCTGCAGTGATTTTGGAGCCCAAAAATAAAGTCTGACACTGTTTCCACTGTTTCCCCATCTATTTCCCATGAAGTGATGGGACCGGATGCCGTGATCTTCTTTTTCTGAATGTTGAGCTTTAAGCCAACTTTTCCGCTCTTCTCTTTCACTTTCATCAAGAGGCTTTTTAGTTCCTCTTCACTTTCTGCCATAAGGGTGGTGTCATCTTCATATCTGAGGTTATTGATATTTCTCCTGGCAATCTTGATTCCAGCTTGTCTTTCTTCCAGTCCAGCGTTTCTCATGATGTATTTATTCTGCAAATAAGTTAAATAAGCAGGGTGGCAATATACAGCCCTGACGTGCTCCTTTTCCTATTTGGAACCAGTCTGTTGTTCCATGTCCAGTTCTAACTGTTGCTTCCTGACCTGCATACAGATTTATCAAGAGGCAGGTTAGGTGGTCTGGTATTCCCATCTCTTTCAGAATTTTCCACAGTTTATTGTGATCCACACAGTCAAAGGCTTTGGCATAGTCAATAAAGCAGAAATACATGTGTTTCTGGAACTCTCTTGCTTTTTCCATGATCCAGTGGATGTTGGCAATTTGATCTCTGGTTCCTCTGCCTTTTCTAAAACCAGCTTGACCATCAGGGAGTTCACTGTTCATGTATTGCTGAAGCTTGGCTTGGAGAATTTTGAGCATTACTTTACTAGCATGTGAGATGAGTGCAATTGTGCGGTAGTTTGAGCATTATTTGGCATTGCCTTTCTTTGGGATTGGAATGCAAACTGACCTTTTCCAGTCCTGTGGCCACTGCTGAGTTTTCCACACTTGCTGGCATATTGAGTGCAGCACTTTCACAGCATCATCTTTCAGGATTTGAAACAGCTCCACTGGAATTCCATCACCTCCACTAGCTTTGTTCGTAGTGATGCTTTCTAAGGCCCACTTGACTTCACATTCCAAGATGTCTGGCTCTAGATTAGTGATCACATCATCATGATTATCTGGGTCATGATGATCTTTTTTGTACAGTTCTTCTGTGTATTCTTGCCACCTCTTCTTAATATCTTCTGCTTCTGTTAGGTCCATACCATTTCTGTCCTTGATCGAGCCCATCTTTGCATGAAATGTTCCCTTGGTAGCTCTAATTTTCTTGAAGAGGTCTCTAGTTTTCCCATTCTGTTGTTTTCCTCTATTTCTTTGCATTGATCACTGAAGAAGGCTTTCTTATCTCTTCTTGCTATTCTTTGGAACTCTGCATTCATATGCTTATATCATTCCTTTTCTCCTTTGCTTTTCGCCTCTCTTCTTTTCACAGCTATTTGTAAGGCCTCCCCAGACAGCCATTTTGCTTTTTTGCATTTCTTTTCCATGGGGATGATCTTGATCCCTGTCTCCCATACAATGTCACGCACCTCATTCCATAGTTCATCAGGCACTCTATCTATCAGATCTAGGCCCTTAAATCTATTTCTCACTTCCACTGTATAATCATAAGGGATTTGATTTAGGTTATACCTGAATGGTCTAGTGGTTTTCCCTACTTTCTTCAATTTGAGTCTGAATTTGGTAATAAGAAGTTCATGGTCTGAGCCACAGTCAGCTCCTGGTCTTGTTTTTGTTGACTGTATAGAGCTTCTCCAGCAAATGGAATTCTTCTACAAGACTGTGGTAGAAATGCTGCCTAGATTTCCAGCCTGCTGGGACTGATGTTGAAACTAAAACTCCAATACTTTGGCCACCTGATGCGAAGAACTGACTCATTGGAAAAGATCCTGATGCTGGGAAAGATTGAATATGGGAGGAGAAGGGGACGACAGAGGATGAGATGGTTGGATGGCATCATTGACTTGATGGACATGAGTTTGAGTAAAGTCTGGGAGTTGGTGATGGACAGGGAGGCCTGGTTTGCTGCAGTCCATGGGGTCACAAAAAGTCAGACACGACTGAGCAACTGAACTGAACGGAACTGAATCTATCATACAGATTTCAAACTTGCCAACCCCCACAATCCCATGAGGCAACTCCTTGAAATAAATCTATATATTTATCTGCAGAGGAATCTTAACAGTTCCCTTTTTCCTGGAGAAACTTTACTGATGCAAGTGCAATGAGGGACATGAATCAGATGAAATGAAAATATAATGTGGGAACAGTAGAGTTTGGAGAGGTTGTCAAGAATGAGTTCTCTGAGGAAAATCTCATTTCAACAGAAGCCTGAGTCCAAGGAGGGAGGGAGGGAGGCAGGCAGAGGCAGAAACGGGAGCCTTCCAGGCTGGAGGGACATCAGGGGCACCAGGGTGGGGATCATCAGAGTGTGTTTGGAGGAAGTTGGTTAGAACACAGTGAGACTGGTTAGATCACACTGACACTGGGGAGAAGTGCTAGGCAGTGAGATTAGGGGAGGGAGCAGCAGAAAATCGCATTAGATCTTCTAGATTCCGTGTGTGATTTTTTTTTAAGCACTGGAGCATTCTGAGCAGGGAGTACACGTAATCCGATGTACGTTATGAAGTAATTACCACTCCAGCAGCTGTGGACCCACCCAGTTATCCATCGGAGTCAGTGAGTTGCCATATTGTCTGTCAATTTTTCTCCATAGTTTTAACCCAATAGTATGTTTGTTTAAAGATGGCTGCTCTCCTTGTTTAACTATCCTAATACTGAAATAAGTAGTTAAGAAACAGTGGATAATTTATAGATATCTTTTCCAAAGGTCAACGTTTTAGGGGTTTTCACATATCCCTTCAATATGATAAAAGCTCTTTATAAATGTGATGGTTAAACAAATAGTTACTAGGTAAAAGAAGAGGCAATATGTGTTAATTTGTTAATCACGGATAGATATAGGTAATATATATACCTTTATAAAGATATAATAGACTCAGATTCTAGGGGGACCCAGATTCGAGGGGAGGGGACTATAATCAACTCAAAAGGACATGTGCTACTCAGGTGCCACCCACATGTCAGCTTCAGCCACAAACCGGAATGAGCTTCACTTGAGCAATAAATTCCCTTACAAATAGCAATTCCAAGAAAATTCCGAGGAAAGCAAACTGCCTACCTAATTGAAAGAGCCCCAGGACCAAGAAACAGTTGAATTTTAATCTAAACGATTCCCATCAGCGGTCCTTTATGTTCTTAGAAGGCAGGCCCTGTGTCAAGCCTCTCTCTTTCTATGGCACGCCTGCTCTGGACAAAGGACCATAAGCTGAGGCTGTTGCATGAAGCCTGGCCAGCTCCATCACACTTTGCAGGAGTCCAGACCTACTCTCATGGCCGACGCCTTTGGAGCCACAGAGTGACAGTCAGCCCGGCTGTTATGAACGCCCAACACATGGCAGACCTGAAAATGAGTGTTACGGAAAAGGCCACAGGGCCATAATAGCCTTGTTACTAGAGTCGAGCCGAGAGCTGCAAAATGACTGCACATCCGCTATCCAGAGAGGAACAGAAATTTTAGAGACTGTTTGGGGGCAGGCGACTCGTGGAGCTGGCCAGTTCCAATTTCCATTTCAGCAACAGAAGCTGAAAAAAAGCAGAATGTATATTCAAATGCCTTTTAAATCTAGATCCACACTATGCGTGCTGGTTTCTAATCAGCAAAGGATGAAGGAGAAATGAATTGGGAAGGTTTTCTGTTGCGTCATACCTTTCCTACAAAGAACTGAGAGTTTACACTCAGAAACCTTAGTTCCTGGTAAGGCAGAGATCTTGCCTCTGCTGTCCTGACAAAGAGAGAAGAAGAAAAAGTTTGGCGTGTGTCCCAAACTTTCAGACCTGGATCCTGCAAAAACAATCACGTCTGTTCTATTCTTACAAATGTTCATTTTGAAAGGAAGATGTGGGGTTGAATCTTTGCTTTAGGACTAACTCCACTCTGATGAATGATGCAAAATGATTTTAGCCCAGAGTTTAGGAGACTCTACTTAACAGCTATTTGAATGCAGTGTAGTTTGTCCTTGGGGTGTGCACGCATGCATGCTCAGTCGTGTCTGAGTCTTTGCAACCCCATGGACTGTAGCCCACCAGGCTCCTCTGTCCATGGGATTCTCCAGGCAAGAATACTGGAGTGGGTTGCCATGCCCTCCTTCAGGGGATCTTCTGACCCAAGGATCGAACCTGCATGTCCTTCATTGGTAGGAGGATTCTTTACCGCTGCACTACCTGGGAAGACGGATTTTTCTGCTGCTCTTATTTGTAATTCAGGATCCAGTTTTCAAAATAAACTTAAGCCGCATTTGTCATCACCGCACAAGTTACTAAATGTCTAAGTGTCTCACTGAGCCCAGAGTTTTGAAACGTTGGTTTTCTGGCCACCTCTCCAATGTCACTCTTAAGCCTGCCTCCTTGACACCTGGTTGACTCTCTCAGGAAGCAGTGTTAAGGAGAGTGAAAATGTGTCAACAGGCAGTGTTGTGGGTGAAGGCAGTACTCTGAAGGCATTAAATTTTTATGGATGTGTTTATGTATTATACATGGACAAGTCAGCAAGTCTGTATTAGACAGAATCCGCAGAAGCAATAAATTAATGCTGTATTATTAGTATTTGTTTACATCTTCAAAAGATGGCTCCACATTTGCGGCCAAAATCCCCTTCATCACCAGCTACCAAACACCACTCTGCCCTGGTGTCCAAGCCTCACCAGGCCAAAGCTGTGAGGTGCCCTTTTCGGCTCTGAAAACCTCAATTTGCATAAAGCTTCTCAGCCTTCTAAATAATCTTTGTTTCTGTGTGGAATTGTAAAGGTTGAGTGGTGAGGGCTTAAAGAATCCTCTTAAATAATTAACTGGAATAAACAAAGTAACATCTTGAACAGTGAGGTTTTTTTTTTTCCCTCCCCTTGGGGGAAAATAGTAAATTCCTTAAGATAATGCATTAGATAGAAAGGCGCAGACATTTTCTTCTTCTTCTTTTCTTTCCTTTTTTTTGACTTAAACAATAGAGATTTATTTTCTCATAGTTCTAGAGGCTAGAAGCCCACAGTCAACATGCTGGTCAGGTTTGTTCCCTCCAAAGTCCCTCTCCTTGTCTGGGGAACGGCCTCTTCCTGTTTTTATATGGTTTTTCCTCTGTTGGTGTTTATGCCCTAATCTTTCTACTTAGGACACCTCATTTTATCTTTTAAAAGACCCTTTGTCCAAAAACAGTGACATTCTGCTATGTTGGGGGCTAAGACTTCAGCAGATGGATGGGGCGGGGTGAGGGGGGACATAGTTCGGCCCACACGGTGCTGTGACATGTTGGATCATTTGTTCACGCGCTTCCCCTCACTCGGCTAGACTGTGATGGCCCCAGGGGCAGAAATGTTAGTTGTTGTTCTTGTCTGCATCCTTCAGGGGAGCAGCACAGCCAAGCTGAGTGGGTTGGCTGACAACACGGTAGATATGTGCCCACCCTCAGGAAGGAAGTGTGGTCCACGTGCCAAGCCCCTTGGTCCTCAAAGACTCCAGAAGTTTCTCACAATCAACAGTGCTGGGGAGCCCAGTGAGAGGCTGAGCTCGATATTCCTATCTCTAGGTTCAGTAGCTTATGCTGGATTGCTTTATCTTAAATTGATTAAACCTGGCACATCACATTGTGTTAGAGTCTGGTGTGCAGTGTAGTGATATGATACTTGTATACACTACAAAGTGATCACCACAAAAGTCTATGACCGTCTGTAACCATACCATTGGTCCCCAGCTTCGTACGTCTTGCTCATCCCCCAACCCCCTTCTTCTCCGGTAACTATCAGTCTGTTCTCCGTATCTGTGAGCTCTTTTTGTCTTGTTTGTTCCTTTGTTATGAGATTCCACATAGAAGTGAAATCATACGATATTTGTCTTTCTCTGTCTGACATTTTGCACTTAGCATAATACCCTCAAGGTCCATCGTGTTGTTGCAAATAGCAAAATCTCCTTTTATACAGCTGAGTAGTACTTCACTGTATACCTAACTATACCATATTTTTATCCATTCGATCACTGATGGACACTTAGGCTGTTTCCATATCTTGGCTGTGTATATCATTCTGCAATGAACATAGGGGTGCTAAATATCTTTGACTTAGGGTTTTCATGTTCTTCAGACAAATAATCAGAAGTAGAAGAGTTGAATCATGTGCTGGTTCTATTTTTAAATTTTTGAGGAACCTCCATACTGTTCTCCATAGTAGCTGCATGAATTTACATTCCCACCAACAGTGTCAGAAGATCCCCTTTTCTTTACATCTTCTCCAACACTTGTCTTTTTGATAATACCCATTCTGACAAGTGTGAAGTGATATTATGGTTTTGATTTGCATTTCCCTGATAATTAATGATGTTGAAAATCTTTTCATGTGCCTGTTGGCCATCTGTATGTCTTCTTTGGAAAAATGTCTACCTAAGTCCTTTGCCCAATTTTAAATTCTTGATTGTTTGATGTTTTTAGCTTTTGAGTTGTTTGAATTCCTCATGTATTTTGGACATTAACTCCTTATCAAATAAATGATTCGTAAACATTTTATCCCATTCAGTAGGTTGCCTTTTTATTTTCTTGATGGTTTCCTTTGCTGTGCAGAGCTTTTCAGTTTGACATAGTCTCAGTTGGTTATTTTGGCTTTTGTTGACCTTTTTCAGGGGAAGGGAGAATTCTGGTCCAAAACTTCAAAGCCAATGAGATTACTGCCTATGTTTTCCTCAGGAGTTTTATAATTTCAGGTCTTACATTCAAGTCTTTTAGTCAGTTCAGTTCAGTTGCTCAGTTGTGTTTGAGTCTTCACAACCCCATGGACCGCAGCACACCAGGCTTCCCTGTCCGGCATCAACTCCCGGAGCTTGCTCAAACTCACATCCATTGAGTCTGTGATGTCATCCAACCATCTCATCCCCTGTCGCCCCCTTCTCCTCCTGCCTTCAATCTTTCCCAGCATCAGGGTCTTTTCAAACAAGTCAGCTCTTCACATCAGGTGGCCAAAGTATTGGAGCTACAGCATCAGCATCAGTCCTTCCAGTGAATATTCAGGACTGATTTCCTTTAGGATGGGCTGGTTGGATCTCCTTGCAGTCCAAGGGACTCTCAAGAGTCTTCTCCAACACCACAGTTCAAAAGCATCAATTCTTAGGTGCTCAGCTTCTTTTCATAGTTCAACTCTCACATCCATACATGACTACTGGCAAAACCCTAGCTTTGACTAGATGGACCTTTTTGTCAGCAAAATAATGTCTCTGCTTTTAAATATGCTGTCTAGGTTTCTCATAGCTTTTCTTCCAAGCAGCAAGCGTCTTTTAATTTCATGGCTGCAGTCCCCATCTGCAGTGATTTTTGAGCCCAAGAAAATAAAGCTTGTCACTGTTTCCATTGTTTCCCCATCTATTTGCCATGAAGTGAAGATGGCAGAGTAGGAGGACATGTGCTCATCTTCTCCTGCAAGAACTCCAAAATTTCAGCTCACTGCTGAACAACCATTGACAGGAGAATGCTGGATCTCACGAAAAACAAACAAACAAACAAAAAACCCATGTCCAAGGACAAAGGAGAGCCCCAGCAAGATGGCAGGAGAGGCAAAATTTTGTTTAGAATCAAACTGCATATGCACCAGAATGCTCAGAGGGCTCAAGCAAAGCTTTGTGCGCACCAGGAGAACCCACAGAAACTGAGCCAGACCTGCCTTTGAGTGTTTGAGTGTCTTCTGTGGAGGTCTGGGTCAGCAGTAGCCAGTCACAGGGGGAGGAGCTCTGGGTACAGCAGACCCGGGTGTGGCATAAGCTCTCTTAAAGGAGGTCTCCATTAATCCCACCATAGAGCTCCCAGAATTACACAGGACTGGGGAAACTGACTCTTGGAGGGCACAAACAAAGCCTTGTGCCCACCAGAACCCAGGAGAAAGGAGCAGTGACCCCAGAAGAGACTGACCCAGACTTGCCTGTGAGTGTCCAGGAGTCCTGGGCGGAGGCATGAGTCAGGAGTGGACTGCTACAGGGTCGGGGGAACTGAATGAGGCAGTGTATACATGCAACATTTTGAAGGAAGTTGCCATTATCTTCATTAACTCCAACATAGGTTGGCCTCAAACAGGGAGGGAACACAGCCCTGCCCATCAACAGAAAATTGGATTAAAGATTTACTGAGCATGGCCCTCCCCACATCAGAACAAGACCCAGTTCCCCTCACAGTCTCTCCCATCAGGAAGCTTCCATAATTCTATTATCCTTGTCCATCAGAGGATGAAAGCCACAGTTACAGAAAACTAACCCAAACTGATCACATGGACCACAGCCTTGTCCAACTCAGTGAAACTATGAGCCATGCCATTTTGGGCCACCCAAGATGGATGGGTCATGATGGAGAGTTCTGACAACACGTGGTCCACTGGAGAAGGGAATGTCAAATCACTTGAGTATTCTTGCCTTGGAAACCCCATGAACTGTGTGAAAAGGCCAAAAGATATGAGGCTGACAGGCAAACTCCACAGAGCAGCAGATGCTACCAGAGAACAGTGGAGAAACAACTCTAGCAAGAATGAAGACACAGAGCCAAAGCAGAAACAACGCCCAGTTGTGGATGTGACTGGTGATGGAAGGAAAGTCCGATGCTGTAAAGCACAATATGGCACAGGAACCTGGAGAGTTAGCTCCATGAGTCAAGGCAAATTGGAAGTGGTCAAACAGGAGATGGCAAGAGTGAACATCAAAATTTTAGGAATCAGTGAACTAAAATGGACTGGAATGGGGGAATTTAACTCAGATGATCATTCTATCTACTACTGTGGGCAAGAATCCCTTAGAAAAAATGGAGTCGCCCTCATAGTCAACAAAAGAATTCGAAATGCAGTTCTTGGGTGCGGTGTCAAAAATGACAGTTATCTCTGTTCGTTTGCAAAGCAAACTTTTCAATATCACAATAATCCAAGTCTATGGCCAATCCAGTAATGCTGAAGAAGCTGAAGTTGAATGATTCTATGAACACCTACAAGACCTTCTAGAACTAACACCCAAAAATGATGTCCTTTTCATTATAGGGGACTGAAATGCAAAAATAGGAAGTCAAGAGATACCTGGAGTAACAAGCAAATTTGGCCTTGGAGTTCAAAATGAGGCAGGACAAAGGCTAACAGAGTTTTGCCGAGAGAACACACTGGTCACAGCAAACACCCTCTTCCAGTAACACAAGAGAAGACTCTACACATGGACATCACTAGATGGCCAACCGAAATCAGATTGATTATATTCTTTGCAGCCAAAGATGGAGAAGCTCTATAAGTCAGCAGAAAAAGACCAGGAGCTGACTGAGGCTCAAATCATGAATTCCTTATTGTCAAATTCAGACTTAAATTGAAGAAAGTAAGGAAAACCACTAGACCATCCTGGTATGAATTCAATCAAATCCCTTATCATTATACAGTGGAAATGACAAAGAGATTCAGGGATTAGATCTCATAGACAGAGTGCCTGATGAACTATGGATGGGTTTGTGACATTGTACAGGAGGCAGTGATCAAGACCGTCCCCAAGAAAAAGAAATACAAAAAGGCAAAATGGTTGTCTGAGGAGGCCTTGCAAATAGCTGAGAAAAGAAGAGAAGCAAAAGGCAAAGGAGAAAAGGAAAGATATACCTGTTTGAATGCAGAGTTTCAAATAATAGCAAGGAGAGATAAGAATGCCTTCCTCAGTGATCAAAGCAAAGAAATAGAGGAAAACAACAGAATGGAAAGACGAGAGATCTTTTCAAGAAAATCAGAGATACCAAGAGAGCATTTCATGCTAAGATGGGCTCAATAAAGGACAGAAATGGTAGGGACCTAACAGAAGAAGAAGATATTAAGAAGAGGTGGCAAGAATACACAGAAGAACTGTACAAAAAGGTCTTCATGACCTAGATAACCACGATTCTGTGATCACTCACCTAGAGCCTGACATCCTGGAGTGCAGAGTCAAGTGGGCCTTAGAAAGCATCACTACGAACAAAGCTAGTGGAGGTGATGAAATTCCACCTGAACCATTTCAAATCCTGAAAGATGATGCTGTGAAAGTGCTGCACTCAATATGCAAGCAAATTTGGAAAACTCAGCAGTGGCCACAGGACTGGAAAAGGTCAGTTTTCATTCCAATCCCTAAGAAAGGCAATGCCAAAGAATGCTCCAACTACCACACAATTGCACTCATCTCGCATGCTAGCAAAATAATGCTCAAAATTCTCCAAACCAGGCTTCAACAGCACATTAACCATGAACTTCCAGCTGTTCAAACTGGTTTTAGAAAAGGCAGAGGAAACAGAAATCAAATTGCCAACACCTGTTGGATCATTAAAAAGCAAGAGAGTTCCAGAAAAACATGTACTTTTGCTTTATTGGCTATGCCAAAGCCTTTGATTGTGTGGATCTCAATAAACTGGAAAATTCTTCAAGAGATGGGAATACCAGACCACCTGACCTGCCTCCTAAGAAATCTTTATACAGGTCAAGAAGTAACAGTTAGAACTGAACATGGAACAACAGACTGGTTCCAAATCAGGAAAGGAGTTCATCAAGGCTGTATATTGTCACCCTGCTTATTTAACTTATATGCAGAGTACATCATGTGAAATACTGGGCTGGGTGAAACACAAGCTGGAATCAAGATTGCCGGGAGAAATACCAATAACCTCAGATTTGAAGATGGCACCACCTTTACGGCAGAAAGCAAAGAAGAACTAAAGAGCCTCTTGATGAAAGTGAAAGAGGAGAGTGAAAAAAATCAGCTTAAAGCTCAACATTCAGAAAACTAAGATCATGGCATGCAGTCCCGTCACTTCATGGCAAATAGATGGGGAAACAGTGGAAACAGTGATAGTCTTTATTTTCTTAGGCTCCAAATCACTGCAGATGGTGATTGCAGCCATGAAATTAAAAGAAACTTGCTCCTTGGAAGAAAAGCTATGACCAACCTAGCCAGCATATTAAAAAGCAGAGACATTGCTTTGCCAACAAAGATCCATCTATTCAAAGCTGTGGTTTTTACAGTAGACATGTATAGATGTGAGAGTTGGACTCTCGCATAAAGAAAGCTGAGCACCAAAGACGTGATGATTTGAATTGCGGTGTTGAGAAGACTCTTGAGAGCCCCTTTGACTGCAAGGGGATCCAACCAGTCAATCCTAAAGGAGATCAGTCCTGGATATTCATTGCAAGGACTGATGCTGAAGCTGAAACTCTGGCCACCTGATGCAAAGAACCGACTCATTGGAAAAGACCCTGATGCTAGGAAAGATTGAAGGCAGTAGAAGAAGGGGATGACAGAGGAAGAGACGGTTGGATGGCATCACCAACTTGATGAGTTTCATCAAGCTCTGAGAGTTGGTGATGGACAGGGAAGCCTGGCGTGCTGGAGTCCACAGGGTTGCAAAGAGGCAGACATGACTGAGCGACTGAACTGAACTGAACTGATGGGACCAGATGCCATGATCTTAGTTTTCTGAATGCTGAGTCAGTTCTTCACTCTCCTCCTTCACCTTCATCAAGAGGCTCTTTAGTTCCTCTTTGCTTTCTGCCATAAGGATGGTGTCATCTTCATATCTGAGGGTATTGATATTTCTCCCAGCAAGATATTTCTCGATATTGATATTTCTTGATTCAAGCTTGTGCTTCATTCACCCCGGCATTTCACATGATGTACTCTGCATATGTTAAATAAGCAGGGTGACAATATACAGCCTGAAGTCTTTAATTTATCTTTAATTAATTTTTGTGTATTATATAAGATAGTAATCCGGTTTTATTGTTTCAAATGAGGCTGTCCAGTCTCCCTAACCCCT
Organism: Budorcas taxicolor; assembly: GCF_023091745.1. NCBI lineage: Eukaryota > Metazoa > Chordata > Mammalia > Artiodactyla > Bovidae > Budorcas > Budorcas taxicolor. The sequence goes on along the minus strand of NC_068910.1, from coordinate 219,353,891 downwards.
TATATGAAAGAGATTGTCCTTTTCTCATTGCATAGTTTTGGCTCCTTTGTAGTAAATTGACTATATATGTTTGGGTTTATTTCAGGGCTGTCCATTCTATTCCACTGATCTCTGTCTCTTTTTATGCTCATAACATGTTGTTTGATTACTACAACTTTGTAGTAAATTTCAAAATCAGGGTGTGTGATATCTCTATCTTTGATCTTCTTTCTAAAGGTTGTTTTGGCTATTTGTGATGTTTTGTGGTTTAATTTGAATGTTATAATTATTTTTCTAGTTCAGTGGAAAATGCTATGGAATTTTGATAGGGATTGCTTTGAATCATCAGGGTAGTATGGACATTTGAGTAATATTAGTTCTTCTAATCCATGAATGGAAAATATCTTTTCATTTATTTGTGTCTTATTGAATTTTTCATCAATGTCTTATTGATGTCTGTGTATAGATATCGCACCTCCCTGTTTAAAATTAATTTCTAGGCATTTTATTCCTTTTGATGCAGTTGTAAGTGGAATTGTTTCATTGTCCTTCCTGACTGTTGTTATCAATGTACAGAAATACAATAGACTTCTAAATATTGATTTTTTATCTTGCAGCTTTATTGAGTTCATTTACTTTATAGCTGCTTTTTGGTGGAGTTTTCAGGGTTTTAAGCACATAGCATCGTGTCATCTGAAAATAGTGGCAGTTTTGCTTCTTATTCATGTTGGACATTATCAGGTTCCTGAGCTTTCAGCTTGTCACCACTGAGCATGATGTTAGCTGTGGATTTGTTATATATGGCCTTTATTATGTTGAGGTATGTTCCATCTGTACCCACTTTGCTGAGTTATTTTTAACCATAAATAGATGTTGAATTTTGTCAAATGCTTTTTCTGCATTTATTAAGATGATCGTAGACTTTTATTCTTCATTTTTTACTATGGGTATCACATTGATTGATTTGTGGACCTTGTATCTCTGGAATAAACCCCACTTGATCAATATATATGATCTTTTCATGTATTGTTGAATTCAACTTGCTAATATTTTGTTGAGGATTTTTGCATCAAAGTTCATGAGGGATACTGGCCTGTAATTTTCCTTTTGTGTGATATTCATGCTTAGTTTTGGTATCAGGGTAATGTTGTCTCATAAAATGATTTTGAAAGTATATTCTCCCCTTCAATTTTTTGAAATAGTTTGAGAAGTTCAGTTAAGTTCAGTTGCTCAGTCGTGTCTGACTCTTTGTGACACCATGAACCACAGCATGCCAGGCCTCCCTGTCCATCACCAACACCCGGAGTCCACCCAACCCACGTCCATTGAGTCGGTGATGCCATACAACCATCTCATCCTCTGTTGTCCCCTTTTCCTCCTTCCCTCAATCTTTCCCAACATCAGAGTCTTTTCAAATAACTCAGCTCTTAGCATCAGGTGGCCAAAGCATTGGAGTTTCAGCTTCAACATCAGTCCCTCCAGTGAACACCCAGGACTGATCTCCTTTAGGATGGACTGGTTGGATCTCCTTGTAGTCCAAGGGACTCTCAAGAGTCTTCTTCAACACCACAGTTCAAAAGCATTGGTGCTCAGCCTTCTTTATAGTCCAACTCTCACATCCATACATGACCACTGGAAAAACCATAGCCTTGACTAGATGGACCTTTGTTGGCAAAGTAATGTCTCTGCTTTTTAATATGCTGTCTAGGTTGGTCATAACTTTCCTTTCAGGGAGTAAGCCTCTTTTAATTTCATGGCTGCAATCACCACCTGTGATTTTGGAGCCCAGAAAAATAAAGTCAACCACTGTGTCCACTGTTTCCCCATCTATTTGCCATGAAGTGATGGGACTGGATGCCATGATCTTCGTTTTCTGAATGTTGAGCTTTAAGCCAACTTTTTCACTCTCCTCTTTCACTTTCATCAAGAGACTCTTTAGTTCTTCTTCACTTTCTGCCATAAGGTTGTTGTTATTTGCATATCTGAGGTTATTAATGTTTCTCCCAGAAATCTTGATTCCAGCTTGTGCTTCCTCCAGCCCAGTGTTTCTCATGATATACTCTGCATAGAAGTTAAATAAGAAGGGTGACAATATACAGCCTTGATGGACTCCTTTTCTTATTTGGAACCAGTCTGTTGTTCCATGTTCAGTTCTAACTGTTGCTTCCTGAACTTCATACAGGTTTCTCAAGAGGCAGGTCATGTGATCTGGTATTCCCATGTCTTTCAGAATTTTCCACAGTTTATTGTGATCCACACAGTCAAAGGCTTTGGCATAGTCAATAAAACAGAAGTAGATGTTTTTCTGGAACTCTCTTGCTTTTTTAATGATCCAGCAGATGTTGGCAATTTGATGTCTGGTTCCTCTGCCTTTTCTAAAACCAGCTTGAACATCTGGAAGTTCACAGTTCACGTATTGCTGAAGCCTGTCTTGGAGAATTTTAAGCATTACTTTACTAGCGTGTAAGATGAGTGCAACTGATCAGTAGTTTGAGCATTCTTTGGCATCGCTTTTCTTAGGGATTGGAATGAAAACTGACCTTTTCCAGTCCTGTGCCACTGCGGAGTTTTCCAAATTTGCTTGCATATTGAGTGCAGCACTTTCACAGCATTATCTTTCAGGATTTGAAATAGCTCAACTGGAATTCCATCACCTCCACTAGCTTTGTTTGTAGTGATGCTTCCTAAGGCCCACTTAACTTCACATTCCAGGATGTCTGGCTCTACATGAGTGATCACACCATCGTGATTATCTGGGTCATGAAGATCTTTTTTATACAGTTCTTCTGTGTATTCTTGCCTCCTCTTCTTAATATCTTCTGCTTTTGTTGGGTCCCTACCATTTCTGTCCTTTATTGAGCCCATCTTTGCATGAAATGTTCCCTTGGCATCTCTAAGTTTCTTGACAAGATCCCTAGTCTTTTCCATTCTGTTGTTTTCCTCTATTTCTATGCATTGATTCGAGGGGAGCTGCCCTGTGCCTGAGGTAAGCTGTAGCTGCGCTTTGCTGGAGCAGCCGTGATGAGAGACCCCATGTCCAAGGTAAGAGAAACCTAAGTAAGATGGTAGGAACTGAGAGAAGGGATCAGAGGGGAGACAGACTGAAACCACAATCACAGACAACTAGTCACTCTGATCACATGGACCACAGTCTTGTCTAACTCAGTGAAACTAAACCATGCTGTGTGGGGCCACCCAAGATGGATGGGTCATGGTGGAGAGGTCTGACAGAATGTGGTCCACTGGAGAAGGCATTGGCAAACCACTTCACTATTCTTGCCTTGAGAACCCCATGAACAGTATGGAAAGGCAAAAAGATAGGACACTGAAAGATGAACTCTCCACGTTGGTAGCTACCCAATATGCTACTGAAGACAAGTGGATAAGTAACTCCAGAAAGAATGAAGGGGTGGAGCCAAAGCAAAAACAACACCCCGTTGTGAATGGGACTGGTGATGGAAGCAGGGTTTGATGCTGTAGAGAGCAAAGTTCCTTGCATAAGAACCTGGAATGCAGGCCCATGAGTCAAGGTAAATTGGAAGTGGTCAAACAGGAGATGACAAGAGTGAACATCGATATTCTAGGAATCAGTGAACTAAGATGGACTGGAATAGGTGAATTTAACTCAGATGCCCATCATATCTACTACTGTGGGCAGGAATCCCTTAGAAGAAAGGGAGTAGCCATCATGGTCAACAAAAGAGTCCAAAATGCAGTACTTGGGTGCAATCTCAAAAATGACAGAATGATCTCTGTTCATTTCCAAGGCAAACCATTCAATATCATGGTAATCCAAGTCTATGCCCCGACCAGTAACGCTGAAGAAGCTAAAGTTGATTAATTCTATGAAGACCTACAAGACCTTCTAGAACTAACACCCAAAAAAGATGTCTATAGGGGACTGGAATGCAAAAGTAGGAAGTCAAGGAACATCTGGAGTAACAGGCAAATTTGGCCTTAGAGTACAGAATGAAGCAGGGCAAAGGCTAATAGAGTTCTGACAAGAGAACGCACTGGTCATAGCAAACACCCTCTTCCAACAACACAAGAGAAGACTCTACCTTGGACATCACCAGATGGTCAACACCAACATCAGATTGATTATATCTTTGCAGCTAAAGATGGAGAAGCAAAAACAAGACCAGGAGCTGACTGTGGCTCAGATCATGAACTCCTTATTGCCAAATTCAGACTTAAATTGAAGAAAGTGGAGAAAACCACTAGACAATTCAGATATAACCTAAATCAAATCCCGTATAATTATACAGTGGAAGTGAGAAATAGATTTAAGGGCCTAGATCTGATAGACAGAGTGCCTGAAGAACTATGGACAGAGGTTCATGACACTGTACAGGAGAGAGGGATCAAGACCATCCCCAAGAAAAAGAAAATCAAAAAAGGAAAATGGCTGTCTGAAGAGGCCTTACAAATAGCTGTGAAAAGAAGAGAAGTGAAAAGCACAGGAGAAAAGGAAAGATATAAGCATCTGAATGCAGAGTTCCAAAGAATAGCAAGGAGAGATAAGAAAGCCTTCCTCTGCAATCAATGCATAGAAATAGAAGTTTGAGAAGAATAGGCATTAAATTTTCTTTGAATATTTGATAGAGTTCACCAAAGTATCAACTGATATAGGGATTTTGTTTGCAGATTTGTCTCTTCATGGTTCAGTCTTGGAGATTGTATGTTCCTAAGAATTGTGAAATTATTTGTTCTTGCTCTGTGAAAAATACTGTTGGTAGCTTGGTAGGGATTGCATTGCAACTAAAAGAATAAAATACTTAGGAATCTATCTACCTGAAGAAACAAAAGACCTATATATAGAAAACTATAAAACACTGGTGAAAGAAATCAAAGAGGACACTAATAGATGGAGAAATATAGCATGCGCATGGATCAGAAGAATCAATACAGTGAACATGAGTATACTACCCAAAGCAATCTATAGATTCAATGCAATCCCTATCAAGCTACCAATGGTATTTTTCACAGAGCTAGAACAAATAATTTATTGATCTTTTCTTTTATTTCTGTCTCTATTTCATTTATTCCCACTCTGCTCTTTATTATTTCCTCCCTTCTACTAACTTTGGGCTTTGATTTTGTTTCACTAGTTCCTTTAGAGGTAAACTTAGGTTGCTTATTGGAGAATGTTTTTGCTTCTGAAGATGGGCCTGAACTGCTATCCCTCTTAGAACTGGTTTTACTGTATCATGTTGATTTTGGAATGTTATATTTCTATTTTTTATTTCTCCAGTTATCTTTTGTCCTTTGATTTCTTCACTTGCCTGTTGATTTTTTCAGCAACATCTTGAATAATCTTCACATATTTGTGATTTCTCTGGTTTTCTTCTTGTAGCTGAGGTGACCCTGTGTAATATACAGGGACTTTGAATTAGTGTGTGAGCTCTGTTTGGGCGATACTGGGGAGCTGTGGCAAGACCAAGGAAGTGCACAGGGATGGTGTCTCCTGCCCAAGTGACTTGAGAGCACCTCTGTAAGCTCTAGGCGTGCAGCAACCCTGAAGCCTGTCGCTCAGGTTGAAGCATCAGGACAAGGAAATGGGCCTTTCTCTCAGGGGCAGACCGGGGTTGCGTGTTTCAGCCTGCTCTTGTGCAGGGCCTTAGACTTGAGAGCCTGCTAAGAGCTGTCTATCACAGTCCCACAAGGCCCAAGAAAGCAAGCTTCTGTGGCCACCAGGGCCAGGTGGTCCAGAGTCTTGTCACCTTTTATACACCCCCTGTGGGCTGTGCTGACCTCTTGGCTTTAGCAAGGCTGCAGGAGTGCTGAGGGAAGGACACACGGGATGACCACTAGAGACAACCTGGGGCCTTAGCAAGGCTGGGAGAGAGTGCTGGGGTGTGGGTGTCTGTGGCAATCATGATTCAGCAACACGTTGAGGGTGGGGAAGAGTATTGGGAGCAGAGCAAGCCTGCAGCTTTATTGAGGCTGTGTCCTCATCTTTGCCTGCACAAGTGAGGCACAGGAAGAATGCGAAAATGGCACTCAGCCACACCTCCATCCCCAGGAAAGTCCTAACTTGTCCCTGTCCCCCAGCAAATGCTTTAAAAATAGCAAATAAACCCCCTTTCACATGTGGTCCAGGCACCTCTCTAAATGTTGCGTTTATGCTGAGTGTGAGGATGAATGAGGTTACTCGGAAGTCTTTCAGATGGAGTGTCTGAGGATCCCTACAGCCCTTGGGTTCCCAGGACAAAAGCCCCATTGCTTTCTAAAGCCAAATGTTTTGGGGGCTTGTCTCTTCAGTGCAGGTCCCAGGGTTTGGAATGCTTGTGATCAGCACAAACCTTTTACTTCTGAGGGAGCAATGTCAGACCCACGAGGTCCTTCCTTACTGTGTATCATTGCTGGGAGTGGGATTTTTGGAAAGACCACATCTCTTCTTCTCTTACCCATCTTGATGGATCCCTTTCATCTCAGAGGAACTGTTGTGGAGGAGCTGCTCTGCTAATTATCAGTTCTTTTTAGCAGTAATTATGCCACAGGTAGACACTGGTCTGGTGTGTCTGTGGGACAAAGTGAGTTCAGGATCTTCTTACACCCCCATCTTGGACTCCCTCTGGTCCAAGAGGCATTCACAAAGGACAGAGTAGGGGAAGGGGGTTGAAAAAGCAGTACAGGTTTTTGGTAAACTGCTTCTCGTGCTAGAAATAATTTCTTGTGATCTTTTTTATGAACCTGGCAACAACACTTATGAAGTGTAGATTAAAAAAAAAATACATGGCAAGCTTGCTGTAGAAGATGCTAAAGATATACCATTAATGACATAAGGGCATGTGAGCATGTATGTGTGTATAATGGAGTGTAATGGAGTAATCCTTCTCAAAAGTGTTCAATGACAGAATAAAAGAAGTATCTAAGACATAAGGGATTTTCTCAGGTATTGAGCAGTTCTGCCTACCAGCTGATAAAGAAACTACACGTGATTTTTATGAAAGATAAAATTAAACCATAGAAAGAGAAATGGGAACATTTTCTGATGCCATTAATAATGGAGTGAAATTGCTTCTGTGAAGCTGAATTTTATTTTCCAAGGAATGAAGAAGAAATGTAGATATTCAGAGCTAGCTCACTGTTGCAGTCAGAAGTACAGCTGAATGAGGCAGCCCCAGAGGAAACCTCTAGTGAGAGGTTTGCTTCATTCCTTTATAGGGTGCCTTTTAGACACTCTAGGACTGTGACTTTGCAAGACAACCTAGCATGCATTTGAGCGTACAAGATGTATGGCATTTCCAGATGACTGTGCCATCAGTATAGCTACCAGTCATGGTGAAATTCTTTTGCATACAGGCTTCAAGTGACTGTCTACAGATTGCCTTCCCTGTTGCTTGGCTGCTCTTATTTACTGTTTATCAAACCACAGCAAAAGAAAACGGGGCACCACCTTCTACATAGATCTTGCTTGTTGTTGTCTAGCCGCTCAGTTGTGTCTGACTCTTTTGCGACCCCATGGACTGTAGCTCGCCAGGCTCCTCAGTCCATGGGATTTCCCAGGCAAGAATACTGGAGTGAGTTGCCATTTCCTTCTCCAGGGGATCTTCCTCACCCAGGGATGAGACTGGTGTCTTCTGCAATGGCAGGCAGATTCCTTCCCGTTGAGTCCCCCTTCATTTTCTCATGAAAACGTAGCTCCTTACTCCAAAGAATGCATTCCTTAAAGTTCTGCTGGAATTCCTGCTATTCTATAAACTCCTTACAAGTTCTTTGCACTTACTGTAGCATCCCTTTAGGACTCATTCATTCACAGAACGGTCTGAAGCACTTTCTATATACAAGGCAAAAAATGGGATTGGAGTCACAGTGATGGACAAGTTGTCTTCTCTCCACTCACGAAGTGGGCAGCCCCACAGGGCAGACAGATAATATACTGTGGTATGTGCAGCAAACAGAGGAGACCACAGGGGAGTCCCAGGGGGAAGCTAACATGGATGTTTCCTGGAAGAAACTCATCATGTCTCAGATGAGTCTCAGAAGATCAGCAGAAGTTTGCCAGGCTCAGCCTCCAAGGCCTGGAGGTCAATGGCAAGCCTGGAAACAGGATGATAGACATTCCACATTGTAACTTCTTGCACCAACATGTTTATAAGAATCTGTCTTCTCCCCGCCTTCAGACTGACTCCCCCGTCATACCACAGGCAGACCATGAACATCTAAGTTAAGTGAGATAACGGACCTACCACAAAGTGGCAGAAAATGGCTTCTAAACCTGTTCTCCCTATCTAAATCTGACTTACTGTTTGTTTTCTTAAAGTATCATTAAAGTGCTCTTTAAATGAATATTCAGATCTTGCTGCTTTCTACTTTACTCCTGTTATCTCTAGGATAGCAGAGATGACTGAAGCCAGAAAGAGGACTCCATGAAGAAGTGAGAGATGGTCATGGAATAAAGCCAGGGTTCCCAGACTTTCCACTAAAAGCCCTCTGGCGCTGACAGTAACTACCTGTGGGGAGGAGGCTGGGCAGGAGCACCGCGTGCAGAGGAAAAGCCCAGCAGCGGCTTCATCATTTCCTCCATAGTCTAGCCTCTCTGTAACCAGGATGAGGAGGCTGGGGTGGCTTGGGCCACTGGTTTAGAACTCGGTAGGGCTTTGCGACTGGGGGCAGGAGAAGGGGACGACAGAGGATGAGATGGCTGGATGGCATCACTGACTTGATGGACGCGAGTCTGAGTGAACTCTGGGAGTTGGTGATGGACAGGGAGGCTGGCATGCTGCGATTCATGGGGTCGCAAAGAGTCGGACACAACTGAGCGACTGAACTGAACTGAACTGAGGGAACACGCTCTACTGATTTAAGAACCCTGAACAACTCCCCCTAACTTCTTCTTTAAGCATCATCACAAGTAAAGATAGGCTTTGTTTCCTGGGTAAAATATGATTTGAGGGACACATGATATGATTTTTTTTAAGTAATATGCTCTCAAAGTCTGTATTTCCATTTAAGCAACTGGATCATCACCAAAACTGCAACATTAACAGGAGTGGTAAAAAGTATGTATATCATCTTTCATATGCTTCTCTGCCTCTCCATCAGTTTCCACATCGCCGGCACATTTATATCAGATCTCAGAAGCCCACTGAAAGTTAGCAAGAGAAGAAGTGTGAAAAGACAGAAATAGTACCCAATCCTTGCAGAATGTCTTATTTAGTGGGGCAGGGATGCTGAGGAGAAGAAAGAAAAGTACTACTCTTTTTTTTTTTTTTTTCCTGTGTAACAGCATTACTTTTACAAATTATTTCCCACCATTCACTTGGTTGTGACCTCACAGCTGCTTTTGACAGATGGAAAAACACAGACAGGCAGCAGCCAATCAAGTGCCGCCCAAGCCGGCTTCCCTCGCGCCCGCATCCCAGGCGCAGTCCTCACCGGTGGCTGCCAAAGCCTCTTGGTTTCTTCACAATGAACAGAAATCTCCGCTGGCATCTCAGAATAGCCAGCATATTCCTCACTCTGGCTTTGGAAACCATGTCAGAAGCCTGGGGGAAAAAAAGCTGCAGGAAAAGTCCTGCGTTCCAGTGCCCTCGAGGATCTGGTGGGGTTGGATAGGGGGCAGCGCAGCTGAAGGACAGCGTCCTCTGGTCCAGCTTGCAGGACCACCAGGGCCCATCGCACACATCTTGTCCCAGATCCGCGATCAGCTTCCTAAGCGTTTGCATCGCGGAAACTGGCAGACACTAGGCAAGAGTGCTGTCAGCCCGCCCTCATCCCTAGAAGGGGCTCATGAACGCTGATCTGCACTCTTTCCTAAGAGCACCAAATTCGATTTTTTAAAGATTGAAATCTAGTTGATTTGCAATGTTCTGTTTCAGGTTTATATGTTTTAGGTGTATGTTTCGGATGTGTATGTTTCAGGTATATATATATATATATATATATATATATATATATATATATATATATGCTTTTTCAGATTCTTTTCAATTATAGGTTATTACAAGATGCTCAGTATAGTTCCCTGTGTGGTACAGAAGGACCTTGTTAGTGATCTGTTTTATATACAGTAGTGTGTATCTGCTAACCCCAAAATGCTAAGTTGTCTCTCCCCTACTTGTTTCCCTTTTGGTAATCATAAGTTTGATTTCAGTGCTTGTGAGTCTGTTTCTGCTTGGGGCATGAGCTCCTTTGTCTCTCTTTTTAGATCCCACGTATGAGTGACATCACATGATACTTGTTCTTCTCCGACTTATTTCACTCAGTATGACCATCTCTTGGCTCATCCGTGTTGCTGCCACGGGCACTGTTCCACCTTTTCTACCGCTGAGTAATACTCCATTGTGTACACACACTGCATCTACCACACCGCCTTTATCCATGCATCTGTCAGAGGACATAGATTGCTGCCATGTCTAGGGTATTGTAGATAGTGCATTTAGAGAATCTTGGGGGGGGCCTCTTTCTGAATTAGACTTTTCCCCTTTTCTGTGTACGTACCCAGGAGTGGGATTGCTGGATCATATGACTGCTATTTTAGTTTTTTATGAAATTTCCATACTGTTTTCCATAGTGGCTGTACCAGTTTACATCCCCACCAACAGTATGGGAGGGTTCCCTTTGTGCCATACCACATTTGATTTTTATTGATGGTGTATAAATCAAACAAATCTCCTTTGCTCCTGCTTCCAGCCCCAAGTCCGAGACCCCCTGCTCTAGAGGGTAGACTGTCCTTGGCACTGTGCCAGAGTTGATTGCTAGCTAGTTCTCTCCTGCTTTCTCTTTATTCCCTCTCTCCCTTCCCCTCACTCTGACTCCTGAGGAGGAGATCAGTGAGGTGGCCATAAAAATTATTGCAAAGGAAGCAGAGTAGAAGAGATACGACAACCTGCCAACAGGTGTGTGAGTAACTCCAGGCTCGGAGTTACTTCCTCTCTGCTGAAACTCTTCAGCCCACCTCTCCTGTTAACACCTGTGAAATTGTTCAATAAAACAACCCCACAAGCCCCGTTCCGTCTCTCAAATGTGTAATCTGTTACATTCCTTGTCAACGAGGCAGCGCATAATTCACTTCGAAGGCCACGTGAAATGTTCGTGAGGAACAAATTAAGATTTAGTTCAAACATTCTTGACGGTGTCTTGGTGTGCTCACCAGGTTTATGGATATGTTTCACGGGAATGCACTTTACAAACCTGCATTTATGAGTTGTTTATCCAGTGAGTATAGGTATCCATTATATTTTCGTCACTGTTGTAAATATGAATGGAGTTGAAGAAAATAATCACTGGGAAGAGCTAGTTCAGATTTCTGCAAGTTTAAGTACTGCATTAAAAAACTAGAATAATATGTATGTCTAGCACCAAACACTACATTTCATAAAATAATCATAAGTATCACCATTTTTATCCTTTTCATGAAAGGATTTTCAGCCAACAGTGGAAAATGATAAATAAAACCTGTCCAAAAACAGGTTCTTAAATTAGGGTTCACAGATCCCAAGAGGGTCATGGGTAGAATGCAGGGTGTCTGTGAACTTGAATGTGAAAATAATTACAGCATTATCTTCACTCACTTCCAGCTGAAATTGAGCATATCCTTCAATTATGAAGATAGGCAACAACCTGTAGTACTATTAGCAGTACCTGTCTCTTTGTCACCAAAAGAAATTACAGATATTTTCCTATCAAATTACAGTTGCTGCAGATATCTGAAAACATTGTTTATATCTCATCACTTCTTCAAAATTATGGTAATTATTAGATCTACTGATAGATTTTGTTTTTTAAAAGCACATATATTATTATATCACATATTTGACTTTTACATATTTTGATAACTATAATTCCCTCTAATTTGTTTCCTTTGTAATTGCTATACATGTTCTTTAATGCATTTAAAAATATTAATCTGAGAAGGGATCCACAGTCTACCAGATTGTCAAAGGAACAAGACACATAGGACCAAAAAAACTTAAGAACCCCTGTTTGAAAATCGGTCATATTTCATTTTTTTGTTCATTCAACAACCAACAACATTTTTAATACACTCTGGAATGGCCTAAGCAGTAGGGCTATAAGAACAAACAAGACAAAACTCCCACTCTTAAGAATCTTAAATTCTAGAGAAGCAACCTAAATTATTTTTCCATGTAGAGTAATTTCTTAAACACTCAGTGTCTAAAGAAACAACAGAAGCTCACAAGCGGCATAGATTTGCTACTCAGAGTTTGGCACCTTAAACAGAAACTTTGGCATTACCTGGGAATTTGTTAGCAATGCAGAACATCAGGTTGCATCTCAGAATCTGCGTTTTAGTAACATCCCAAGGAATTATATAGAGTTTGAGAAGCTCTGGCTTAGCTTTTAGACTGCACACTGCCATCCTTACTGCTTCCTTCTTCCTACTTGGCCTGAACATCTGAAACACGGGGTATTAGGAGGCCACTAATAAAAATAAGTCTAGATCAAACTGGTTTTCCCAAGGGCTCGAGAGATAGAAGGAGTGGCTCTTGAGAATTCTATTTCAAACCACACAGAAGAGTAAAAATTCAGGCTGGAAAAAAAGTCATGACTGAAAATTTTCTTACAGTTTCTCATGCTTAATTTGGTCATTCCTTTGTATGCAATGAAACAAGCTTATCTTGTTTAGTGATACCTCAATGGAGTGAAATTGGTTACACCATTCTTTCAGTCAAACCACTATTCATAGATTTCTATTCTCAACCATGTTATTTATACTCTGCCTAAAAGTAGGTTTCACAGTTATTTAGAATCATGTAGCACCAACAGAGATCTGAAAGAGTGAAACTCATTTGAATCTCCTAACATAATATCTGGGGAGAACCCCAACCTGTGAAAAATGAAAGGAGAAAAAAAAATATGTAAGTAAAGATATTAGAACGGAGTGGTTGCTTAAGAGCTGAAAATATATTGAGTTCCATGTCTGGTGGAAGTTTCTGAAATTCTGTTTAACTGAAGTAAAGTGGTTTGATAACTAATGTTACTAATGACCTGGGAGCAGTATTTTCTGCTCACTGCAATCTCTGATCCTATCTTTCGCTTAAAAGTCTGATTTTTTTCAGCACAGATTTTTGGCATTCCATTTTATTTTTAAAATTATTGCTTTAAAATATGACTCATCTTGATTAATGAGGCTTGGGGGCGCCCAAGGTCATATCCCAACCCTACTGGACATACAAGGTCAGAGGTGAGGAAATAATTAGAATAAATTTCAGAAATAAAAAGTATTTATTTCCCATGTGCTTGTCTTTAATCTTTCAATATTATCACTCAGAATAATTTTTAAAACAATCATGATATGTGTGTCTCGTTGCATTCACACACCAAGTATGATTAAGGTCTGTTGTTGTCAGAACAGGCTACAGTCAAGGAACTCTTCCATTTAATTAATAAGTAAACTGAGGCTTGGGTAATTAACCCATAAACTTGTGGTTTCTCTAAACCACTCTGGAGTAAAAATATTTACCCAAAAATAACCCCACTGTAGTGTAAGAAGTCAAGTATTATGTTTGAACATGGAGTGAAATGCTATTGTCATCAAAGTTAATCATCAAGAAAGCTAAGGTTAATACATGGCTGAGATGAATTGGAAAATTTGATCTTTACTTGGATTTGAATTAATGAAATTATATGGTATTAGGGATAGCCCCTTGCTAGGGCATTTAATGTTAACTTTCATAAGAGTCTCACAGGGCATTGTTAAGAGGAACTCTCTCAGTTGCCTGGTGAAAAATTGAATCATATCAGTATTTTTGCACACATGGATAGCATTAGTCACTCAGGCGTGTCTGACTCTTTGCAACCCCATGGACTGTAGCCCGCCAGGCTCCTCTGTCCATGGGATTCTCCAGGCAAGAATACTGGAGTGCACAGCCATTTCCTTCTCCAGGAGATCGTCCTGACTCAGAGACAGAACCCAGGTCTCCCACATTGCAGGCAGATTCTTTACCATCTGAGCCACCAGGGAAGCCCATTTTTGCAAACATAATGTAACATCAAATAGAAAAGGGTACATGATAGGAAGATAAAGTCAAATCATACCATCCCATAAAGCACAAATAATCCCAAACATCTCCAGTAGCAGATGACTGAAGAAAAATAATTTGGTGCCATACCAAATAATTTCTTGAAGTCAGGAAATAAGCAAATAAACACTGTGACCACTCTACTAGCTACTGTATTCAGCTTTGTTTGAAGAAGGAGAGCCCAACTCAAACTGGTTCAAGCTAAGGGGGGGTTATTTTATGGATGAATAGAAAGCAATAAGAAGGATAAGATACAAGAGAAATGTGACTACTTCTAATTGCGATGAGTTATATGTGTGAAAAAAACATTGGATTTCAAAAAGTCAGTACTAAGAAAAAGGGTAAAGTATTTCATTTTCATATTGATGACATGTTCTTATGATAATATTTTAGATATACTGGCTTATAAAATATATTATTCAAATGAAGTTCACCTATTTCTTCTAACTTTCCTTAATGCAGGCAGCAGGGACTGAGAGTGGAGTAGTTTCCTTTCAAAGGAGGATGGGCCTGGCAAGGTCAACTTTACTGCTGATTCTTTGAAGAGTAAGAGGGTTCAAGAAGGAAAGAGACCCTTTAAGCAGGGCAAGTCTAAATGGGGGCCATTTCCTTCTTTTTCCTCTCTCTGTCTCCCTCCCTCCCTCCTGCTCCTGTCTTCATCTCCACTTCATCTCCACGTCCCCTCCTCCCTCCACTCCATCTTTCTTCCTCCCTTCTCTCCTGCTTCGCTTTTCCTTTCCTTCTCCTGCTTCCTTCCTTCTTCCTTTCCTGTGTTTTTTTTTTTTTTAAGAAAAGAAACATTGATTATCCTGAACGAGTCCAACAGGATCGTAGGTGATGATTAGCTATTAACTGTAGCACGCTTTCCAGAAACAAACACACTTTTAAAACTAAACATTGATTAAGAAAAAACCTGAAGTTGCTGTTTAGTCAATTCCTTATTGTCTCTGAGCCACGGCAACGTCTTGCTCGCTCTGGAGCGCCTGCTGCCCGGGCCTTATGCGATTGTTCCTGCCGATCAGCTTCATGAACTTAGAGGCACTTCTTAAAGTTCTGTGGAGATCATCGTTTATGTATATGTCAAACAGATTGCATTTGTAACGTTTAACGCCCACAACAACAGTAATAAAACATGCTGGTGTGTGCTCTCTGTGTAAACACTTTCTTCTGAAGATAGAGCCAGGGAAATGTTTTAGGAACTTTGACATTTATGGCCATATTTACAATCTTTTTTGGATCATTTCCTCACAGAGTCACATGTTTGTATATTTTAAATTCTCTGGAGGAATAAAAATGTTTAAACATAATATAATGATGTGATATGC
The DNA here is from genome assembly GCF_023091745.1 of Budorcas taxicolor. Taxonomy (NCBI): domain Eukaryota; kingdom Metazoa; phylum Chordata; class Mammalia; order Artiodactyla; family Bovidae; genus Budorcas; species Budorcas taxicolor. Next base: position 219,338,593 of record NC_068910.1, on the reverse strand, counting down.
ATTTCATGAGACCTTGCTCACCATCTAGGCATAAGGAAAGAGAATTCTGTGGTCAGTCCTGAAAAGGGTTTCCATAAATGCCAAATTTTCTAGATATGCACCACAAAGCTAAGGTGATTAGAAAGAGCAGGAGGAGGTGTATATTCAACTCTGACAGAAACTTTTTTTTTTTTTTTTGCTTGTAACTGGACTACCCTGTGTTTCCCAGGTGGTACTAATGGTAAAGAACCCACCTGCCAATGCAGGAGACACAAGAGGTACGGCAATCCCTGGTCAGGAAGATCCCCTGAAAAGGGGCACGGCAACCCACTCCAGTATTCTTGTCTGGAGAATTCCATGGACAGAGGGGCCTGGCTGGCTGTAGTCCATGAGGTTTCAAAGAGTTGGACACGACAGAACTTAGGATGCAGAAAACCCTAAAAATTGAAAACCAGACATATATCCCCAGTTGGGAACATGCACTGGGGAGAATTCCTTGGGCAGGGATACATGCACTTTTTGTGTTTTCTGAGAAGATGAAGACCTAGAGATTTTATTGCCCCTCTATACTGACGTGTCGGATGAATTTACCTACCGTTTAGTTTTTTAAATTTCCTATTCTATAGCACAACAGCCCAAGAAATAGCCATCTGGCCATAGAAACAAAACCTTAATTTTTATCCAAAGCAATGCAGTTAAGTTTTACTAAACACTTAATTTGGCGTATACCAAGTATCTTACATGTGTTAATTTATTAAATAGTCATAACAAGTCTAAACAGCCAAGTAAGTGACTGAGATGGTATTCAAGCCCAGGGGATGTATCTGATCTAAAAGTGTTCTTACTCCAACACGCTGTCCTGGAAATAGAGGACATAGAAATGTTCACATGTATCTTCAAGTTTTTTTTGACATTCCTCCTAAAGAGAATATTCCTCTGGAACCTGGACCAACCTTTGAGATTGGCTGACCAACAGAGCGTGGCAGAAGAGAATGCTGACTCCACAGATTAGGACAAGGTAGACCCTTCCGTGTCCTCCCCATTAATTTGAGACCTTCATCTCCAGGGTCCTGAGCTGTTCTGTAGTAGGCATGAGGCTGCCATGTGGTGAGGAAGCTAAGACTGCGGTTTGTAGAAGGATGGCTTACACAGCTAGACAGAAGATTTTAAACTTGGCTGAGGGGTGGTGGTGGTTTAGTCACTCAGTCGTGTCTGACTCTTGCGACCCCATGGACTGTAGCCTACCAGACTCCTCTGTCCATGGGATTCTCCAGGTAAGAGTACTGAAGTGGGTAGCCTATCCCTTCTCCAGGGAAACTTCCCAACCCAGGGACTGAAGCCGGTTCTCCTATATTGCAGGCAGATCCTGTACCAACTGAGCCACCAGGGAAACCCAGCTGAGGGTTAGGGATATCCAATTAATACAAAGCTTTCTCTCTCATTATTGTTGAATTTTTAAAAGACCATTTCTTATGCAGGTTCAATTTAAAAGTTTTTATACACAAGTAATAGTTATGCCTAGTACAATATGTCTGACTTTGTCCTAAAGACTTTCATATGTATTGATGCACAAAATTGTCCCAACAGTCAAGAAGTAGGTGTTTTAATTATCTCTAACTTTACATATAAAGAAACGGAGGCACAGAAAGGCTAAGCGGTTGCCCAGGATCAGTCAGCTATTAGAGTGGAGGTGTCAGGATTTGAACTTGGGTTTTCTGGTTTCAGATTCTGTTTTTTTCACCACCTCTTTTACTGTCCTGAACAAATTGTCAAATTAAACAGGTTACTTTAAAAAAAAAAAAAAAAAGATGAACAAAAATAAACATTTCCCCTCTCTGCTGGTTCTTCACCACTCCTCCCCTTGAATTTGGGGGACTCACAAGTGCTTCAGCCAACAGAACATGGCAGAAGTGATGCTGGCTGGCCGTGAAGGCTAGGTCATGAAAGATCTTGCACCTTCCACTTTGTCCATGGGAACACTTGCTCCTGGATACCTAAGTCGTTATAGGGAAAGTCCAACAACCCTGAAGCCTCCGTGCTGTGAAGAGCCCCAGCCCACGCAGATGTCACTGCAGCTGACAGTCCCAGAGGAGTAGCCTTGAAGTCGTCCTAACCTGGACACCGACATGTAAGAAGTCTCCTGACATCGAGTCCCTGTCTTTTGAAATAAGACCAAGGCATCAGATGTCGTGGCTCAAACACAGGCTGTCTCTGTGTGTTCTGTCTACGTTCACTATCCATGCAATCAGAGAATGAGAAAACGACGGCTGTTTTAGGTCCCTGAATGTGATCTAAGGAAAGGGTCATTCAGATGATTTCTAAAGACAGCTTCCCCTAAACTTGACTCTTAGAAGTAAGTACTAAAAAATTTGCTGTTACATTTTCAGTCCTTTTTCTAAACTTGTAAACATTGTTCATATTCAGTTTTAAATATTAATGAGTGAGTGTGAAGTCACTCAGTCATGTCTGACTCTTTGTGACCCCGTGGACTGTAGCCCACCAGGCTCCTCTGTCCATGGAATTTTTTAGGCAAGAGTACTGGAGTGGGTTGCCATTTCCTTCTCCAGGGGATCTTCCCAACCCAGGGATTGAACCTGAGTCTCCCCCACTGCAGGCAGATGCTTTACCATCTGAGCCACCAGGGAAGCCCGTAAATATTAATAGGACCATTATATTTAAATAGTTCATACACTTATTTTCACACTTATTTATTCAAGAGATTTTTAATTGAGAACCTGTATGCCAAGAATTGATTAAGATGTTGAGGATTCAGGATGAACAAAGTCTTAAAGCAGTTGGCGCTTATGTTTATTTAACAATGTTGTTGCTGTTTATGTTCCTGTATACAGGTCTATATAATTCCTTTTCTCTGCCCACGCAGTATTCATTTTTATTTGCCCATATAGATTACATAGTATTAGAAGTGACTCATACTATCAGATACATACATTTCCAATATTTTTTGAACTGTGGATAAGTTGTTACTGTTCAGTGGCTGAGTCAGGTCCGACTCTTTGTGACCCCATGGACTGCAGCATGCCAGGCTCCTCTGTCCTCCCCTATCTCCTGGAGATGGCTCGGATTCATAGCTATTGAGTCAGGGACGCTATCTAACTATCTCATCCTCTGCCATCCTCTTCTCTTTTTGCTTTCAGTCTCTCCCAGTACATGTATATTTTCTCTTAATAGAAAGCCTAAGCAGTATAACTGGGGAGACTTGTGTTTTTAATTTTAATACTGCCAAATCATCTTCATCAATTTATACTCCCGATAGCAGCACCCAAAAATGCCTGTCCCCCGGCCCTCACTGACACTTGACTCCATGTTCTAGGAGCAAAGCTCTTTTATTTTAATTCCCATTTTCTCCAATTATTAATGAGATTAAACATCTTTAGAAACTATAATTTTTTTCAGTAAATAATTTATTCTTATCCTTTGCTCATTTTAAAAATTGGTTGTCCTCCTTAACTATTTAAAAGTGTACCTACTTTAATTATGAATCCTTTATCTATTAACTGTGGAGCAAAAACAGTTTATTTGAGTCTAAAGCTGCTTTTAAGCTTCATATTGCTTTTTGTCATACAGAAGATTTTGATTTTTATGTGGGCAAATTTGTCCATCTGTTACTTCATGTCTTTTGGATTTTATATCTTGGCTATGAAGGCCTCCATGCCAAAGTTATATAAATATTATTTTTTCCCTCTATATTTAAAAATGTTTTTTTTTTAAACATCAGGTCTTTTTTTTTTTTTTTTTTTTTTAATGTATTGGTCTTTTAGTTACTGCATGGTAGGCATCTACATTTCCTCTTCTTTTTGGTCTATTGATTGATTAGTCCCCAGCTAGTAAATGTAGTTGTGATATATTATAGTTTTAAACTAACTGAACTGAACTGAACTGATAGTTTATTTTTGATGTTTGACAGGGCAAATTGCCCCTCTTGATTTCTCTTTTTCAGAAATATCTTGGTTTTTCTTCTCCAGAATTTGGAAGTGTAGCTTATTGAGTTCTGTTCCAAAAAAAGAAAAAAAAAATTCCTATGGGATTTTAAAATTCAGATTTAATTGAATTTACAGAGAAGTTACAAAGAAGTGATATCTTATAACCCAGAAACATGGTCTCTTCTTCATTTATTCAACTTTTCCACTAAGCTTTATAATATATTTTCATCTGGGTCTTGTCATATTTCTGTGTCATTCCTAAAAACTTAATTATTTTGTTACAATTGTGAGCAGGGCGATTATTAAAGCTTTATTCAGTTATTGCTAGGGTGTGGAACAGCCCAGAGCTTTCTGCACGTTGGTCTTGGAGCCAATCTCTTTACTTAGCAGTTGTCTCTTGGTCCTCTTCGGGTATCATTGTCTGAGCAAAAATTAGTGTCATCTACACATAAAAACTATTTTGTTTTATCTCCTCCCTTTCACTATCCTTATTTTTCTTGATTAATTTATTAACTAAGATTTCCAGTAAAGTTTTGATACGTTGAGGTGATAGTAATCACACTTTTCTTGCCCCTGAGCATTTTATTATCAAGTAGGACACTTGCTGTATGTTTCTGGTAGAAAATGTTCACAAGATTATAAAAAGGGCTCATTCTATTTCAATCTTAGCATTTAATGAAAAATGGATGTTGAATTTTCTCAAATGATTTTTTCAGGCATCTATTAAGATATTAAGTAGATTCTGTCTTTTAATCTACTAATGTAGCAAAACAGAGGGCAACATCATGCTCATTCGGTCAGCACATATTTATTGAGAACTCATGTATATGCGCTTCCCTGGTGGCTCATATGGTGAAGAATCCGCCTTCAGTGCAAGGGACCTGGGTTTGATCGCTGGGTGAGGAAGACCCCCTGGAGAAGGGAATGGCTACCCACTCCAGTATTCTTGCCTTGAGAATTCCATGGACCAGAGGAGCCTGGTGGACTATAGTCCACGGGGTTGCAAAGAGTCAGACATGACTGAGTGACTAACACTATTACGTATATGCCGATGACCATGGAAAATGTCAGGAACATAGACAAGAACAAGACAGGCAAGTTTTCTGCCCTGAAGCTGAGCAACCTTTGCATTCTTGGAATCACCCCTATTTGCTGTAGGTGTGTTACCATTTCCATATGCTGCTTGGCTTGATATGATGCTGCTCTGCTTAGGACTTTTGCATCCATGTTCCTGAGTGGAACCAGATTATGTTGCTCTGGGACCCGTTCAAACCTGACAGCTTTACAAGTTCTCAGTAAACACATTGGAAAAAAAATACAGTGTTTCTCTCCATTTATTGAAGTCTTTTAAATCCATAATAAATTTTATAGCTTTCTTCCTATGGGTCTTAAACATTTCTTATTAGATATATTCCCAGATAATTTGCTCATTTCATTATGAGCGAGATGTTTAAGTCAACTCCTCTAATTATTTATTGCTTTTATATATAAAACCAATTGATTTTTATATATTTGGTTATGACTGGTCACTTAAGCTGAAATCTTTCAATAAAAATCTTTCATTTTTAACTGATTCTTTTCCCCCTGGTTTTGAGACTTTAGGATAGACCATCAAAAAATGAATAAATAGTAATAGTTTCCTCTTCCTCTTCAATCACTAACCCCTTTTCCCTCTTTACCAGATCTTATTTCATGGGTTAGGAACTGCAGAACAACATTGATTAGTATTTATAATAAAAAGCATCTATGTATTTTTTCTTTTAAAGTCAATGTTCCTAGAGTTTTATTGTTAATATCACATATTTCCCCATCTATTTTCCATGAAGTGATGGGACCGGATGCTCTGGTCTTCGTTCTCCAAATGCCGAGTTTTAAGCCAACGTTTTCACTTTCCTCTTTCACTTTCATCAAGAGGCTCTTTAGTTCTTCTTCACTTTCTGTCATAAGGGTGATGTCATCTGCACATCTGAGGTTATTGATATTTCTCCCAGCAATCTTGATTCCAGCTTGTGCTTCATCCAGCACAGCATTTCTCATGATGTACTCTGCATATAAATTAAATAAGCAGGGTGACAGTATACAGCCTTTACATACTCCTTTTCCTATTTGGAACCAGTCTTTTGTTCCATGTCCAGTTCTAACTGTTGCTTCTTGACTTGCATATGGATTTCTCAGGAGGCAGGTCAGGTGGTCTGGTGTTCCCATATCTTTCAGAATTTTCCACAGTTTGTTGTGATCCACACAGTCAAAGGCTTTGGCATAGTCAATAAAGCAGCAGTAGATATTTTTCTGGAACTCTTTTGCTTTTTTGATAATCCAACAGATGTTGGCAATTTGATTTCTGGTTCTTCTGCCTTTTAGAAATTCACCTTGAACATCTGGAAGTTCATGGTTCATGTTGAAGCCTGGCTTGACAAATAGATGGGGAAACAATGGAAACAGTGACAGACTTTATTTTCTTGGCCTGCAAAATCACTGCAGATGGTGACTGCAGCCATGAAATTAAAAGACGCTTGTTCCTTGGAAGAAAAGTTATGACCAACCTAGATAGCATATTAAAAATAGAGACATTACTTTGCCAACAAAGGTCCGTCTAGTCAAAGCTATGGTTTTTCTAGTAGTCTTGTATGGATGTGAGAGTTGAACTACAAAGAAAGCTGAGCGCCAAAGAATTGATGCTTTTGAACTGTGGTGTTGGAGAAGACTCTTGAGAGTCCCTTGGACTGCAAGGAGATTCAACTCAATCCTAAAGGAAATCAGTCCTGAATATTCATTGAAACTGATGTTGAAGCTGAAATTCCAATACTTTGGCCTCCTGATGTGAAGAACTGACTCATTGAAGAGACCCTGATGCTGGGAAAGATTGAAGGCAGGAGAAGGGGATGACAGAGGATGAGATGGTTGGATGGCATCACTGACTCGATGGACATGAATTTGAGTAAATTCTGGGAGTTGGTGATGGACAGGGAAGCCTGGCATTCTGCAGTCCATGGGGTCCCAAAGAGTTGGACATGACTGAGCAACTGAACTGAACTGATCACATATTTAGATAGATACTCTGTACCAATTTAAGAAAGAAGACTTCATGCCTATTATGGTCCTACTTATCAGGTGCTTTAACTAAAAATGGATGCTACGTTTTGTTGCAAAATAGTTTTTGGCATATTTCTGAATAATAACTTTATTTTTCTTCTGTGACATATTGATGTGAAAATTAAATTAATTAATTCATAATATTGATTTATATTTGCATTCTTGGAAGAAAATCTGCTAGGGTTTGTTTCCATTATTTCACAAACAGCTGGGTAAGTGTAGTATTGCATGTTAGATTTTGGCATCTAAATCTCAATATTTGTGAGGTTACTTTGTCATTTTCTCTTTTGAGTTAGTTTTATAAGTTTTTAGTGTTAAAGTTTTGCCAGTTCTTGAAATGGAACTTGTTCCCATGTGTGTTAATGCCCTCAAAGATTTAATAAGTCAGAAAATTATTTGTTCTTTAAAATTTGAAAGAATTTTGCTTTAAATCTTCTAAATAGGTAAATATTTACTTTTGTTTATTTTTTTTCCTCAAGAATGTTTCCTACTTCTTCAGAAGTTAATATACATGTTTGATAAGAATAAAATGATTCATTATATCAAGATTTTCAAATGTTTTCATGTCTAAGATGACATGTTCTTATTCTTAATTTTTTTCTCATCTCATTTTTTCTTTGATTAGAATAAATAGAAGTTTGTATATTTTATTTTTTGCTCTATTTATAGTCGGCTTTTTTTCTAAAGAACCACTTGGATTTATTTCTCTATTTGTTTCCTTTTAGTTTACTAAATTTTAATTTCTGCTTCATCCTTAATAACATTTTAATTTTTATTTCCTCTTAGCCATGCTTTGTTTTGCTCTTAGATTTTCTTTTTTATTTATTTTTTTATTATTACTATTTTTTACTTTACAATATTGTATGGGTTTTGCCACACATCAATATGAATGAAACTTTTCAAGTTAATGCCTTAATTCATTTGTTTCTTTTATTTTTTAAAATCTAGTGCTTTCTAAGTCACTTCACTCTTATCCGACTTTTTGCAACCCTATGTATTACAGCCAGCCAATCTTCTTTCTCCATGGGATTCTCTGGGCAAGAATGCTGGAGTGGGCTCCCAGGCCCTCCTCCAGGGGATCTTCCCTATCCAGGAGTCAAACCCATGATTCTTAAGTCTCCTGCATTGGTAGATATGTTCTTGACCACTAGCGTTAGCTGGGAAGCCCAATTGCAGCTTTAACTAAGTACTATAGGTTTGAATATGTAGTGTGATTATAATCGTAATTTTGTAAGTATTTTGCAGTTACATTTTTAATCTCATATTTGACTCAGAAGAATATTTCTTTTTTTCTTCACTTAAAAAAGTTGGGAAATTAAAAAAAATTATTATTGTTCAAGTATTAATTTTGTTACATTTTGATCAAACAATGTGATCTACATAGGTCTGCTTTTTAGAAAATTCTGGGGTTTTCTTTCTGATCAAATATATATAATATTCTATGTGTTTCCAAATATTTAAAAACAGAATGTATGTTCTGTTTGAGGTATAAATCTCCATGTGCATTTCAAACTGACTCAATCGATGATATTATAAGATACCCCATTTCTTTGTCTATTGCCTACTTTAACTCTTAAGGACAGAAAAATATCTCATTTTTTATTATGCATCCATGCAGTCAGTTCCTCTTCCTAATTCTAACAGTTTTTGCTTTATGCTTATTATATATTCTGTTATTTGGCACATGGAAGTTGAATCCTGCTACATTTTAATTTGGGATCTTCTTACTAACATTGAAAAAAACAAATTATCTATGAGACACTTAAATTTTTTTCCTTGAAAATCTACTTCATCTTGTATGATTGTAATGCCAACTGTTAGTTGGGGAGAATAGTTCTTTATATTTAAATACAATCTTCTACTTTCAATGTTCTTGTGTTAATCTTTCATAGCTATCTTTCATAGACAATTAGTGCTGATTGTCTAATGACCTAATTTTTGCCATTTAATGTGATTAAGTCATTATATTTGTCATAAATTATATGTTTGTGTTACTCAGCTTGATCTAGAGTTTGTCTCAGTTTCTTTGCCATCTCCTTTGATATTTACCTTTGACTCTATCATACAAATTTTGTTTGTCTTTTCTCTCTGCTAATGAAAAAGTATACATCCTACTTTTACTTTTGGTCAAAGTTACCCTTAAAAAATAAACAACTCTATTTCTCTTATCTCTATTTCTCTGTTCATGTCAGGACGGGGGTGGGGGAGGGAAGAATGTGCTTACATTTTTCTCCTATGCATGGTACACATGTGATATTGCCTTTCCTTCTCTGAGGTCTCCTCCACTATCTGAGGATTTAGACCCACATTCTTATTTGCTAGATATCATTATTTACATGTTATATTTTCTCTTCCAAGGATTAAAGATGAAGTTTGCAATCTCTATTGCAGCTACAGCATATTTACAACAGTTTAGACTTGATCCTACATTAAAATATTTCAGTACTTACTGGCAATAAATACTGAAATACTTTTAATAAAGTACATTTTTATTTTGCAGGATGTTTTTAAAGCTGAACTTATTTTATGATTGTCTGGAAAACATTTTTTCAAGTCATGAAAGTGACTTGATTGATTTAGGTTTTGACACTTGGTATCAGAGAACACTTTTTTACTGACTTCAAATGTGAACAACAATAATAATGTGTCTAGGTTTAGCATTCTTAGATCTTAGTAAATTAGGCCTCTGAAGATGTTACTTTCTTAACTTCTTGTCCTGATCATTTTCTTTTTTTTTTTCCCTGTCTTCCATAATTCTTTTTATGAAAAATTAAAATTTCAAATTTTAAAAGAAATGGGTCTGTTTATTTTAATTTTGTTTAGCATTCATCAAGCCCACTTGATCTGAGTATTTACTTACTTAAATTCAGGTATCATTTTTATTTACTTACATTCAAATTATTACAAATGTTTACTTAATTATTTTCTATCACTTTAAATACATATATACACACGTATATAACATTGCTCTAGCACCGCTATCTTTCCTACTGGTTCAGGTGTCTTCTTCGGCAGTACCAGTTTTCTTCATATTGGATTTCACTTTCTGCCTTCTGCATCTGTCATCTCTTTTCATAGTATTTTTATATAATTTTCATTTTCTTTTAATTCTAGAAGAGGGCTTCAAATTTATCCTCTATATTACTGATTTCACTATAAACATTGCCAATTAATCACTTTATTGCTCCTAATGCATTTTCCATTTTGATATTTCATATTCAGTTTTATAACATTTTTCCTTCTTTCATCTTATTCTATATTTAGTTTCTTAACCAGCTTCTTTCTTACCTCAATATATTTCATTCTCTCATTTTTCATCTCCTGCTTCCTAGGGTCTTTGAATGTTATTTAGACCACAAAGCATATGCTGCTTAAAATTTATTCCCATTTCCTGTAGTAAATCTTTTTCAAAAGCATGCTCTTCCTCTGCCTCTTGAGTGCTATATTTTCCTTTCTTAAAGTCAAAAAATGTTTCATATGCCTCATAATGAGGTTTTATTTTGCCTGTTTATTCATCCTTGAGTGATGACTATTTTATCTGGCCTAGTATTTCTCAGCAAAACAGTGAACAGATTTTTCTTAGATCCCATCATAGTTTGCTTGGATTTTTTCTAATCCTCTTTTAGATCTATGCTATATGACATTTTACCCATTCAGTGATTACACATCTTGGTGGGAGATTTACTCTGACATTTTATGAGCTGAGGCCGTAGCTTTCTCTGTGTATGGCAAAGTCATTGTGCCCGGAGCCAGATCCGGAATGGCCTGATCTCATTCTTTATGTGACCACAAAGTCGCCTGGAAAGAACCTTGTGACCTTGAGGAGAATCCTCCACTGTTCAGCCCAACTACTGGCTGTATGATGCGGTCACAAGGGCCTGGCCCCAAGCAGTGACTGCCCGCGGATTCGTAAGACCTGCCAGGGAGACGTTCCCCACTAATCCCGAGACAGTCATGCCTTCCTACCATGGATCCTATGTATCAGGGGATTAGTACAATGCCTTCAAGACCTCCTTTGCCTTTTTCCTCTCAGGACTGTACCACTTTCTCAGTAAGGGAGCCCTATGGCACCCCACTCCAGTACTCTTGCCTGGAAAATCCCATGGACGGAGGAGCCTGGAAGGCTGCAGTCCATGGGGCCACTAAGAGTCGGACATGATGGAGTGACTTCACTTTCACTTTTCACTTTCATGCATTGGAGAAGGAAATGGCAACCCATTCCAGTGTTCTTGCCTAGAGAATCCCAGGGACAGGGGAGCCTGGTGGGCTGCCGTCTATGGGGTCACACAGAATCGGACACGACTGAAGCGACTTAGCAGCAGCAGCAGTGTCTTTCCTAGGTAGGGTCCCATTGGCAAAATCTTACTTATATTTCCACAAATGCAAAGGGTTCTCCTCTAGCTCCTGTCAGTGGTGGAGGAGTCTCCAATTCTCGTGTTCCCTTTGACGCTTCAGCTGGAATTTGGCAGGCTCCTGAGCTTTTGTTGCCATCGTCACCAGGAAGTGAGTGGGGACTGTCCACACAAGCAGGACGCGTCGGAGGCTGCGACAGGCTCTCAGTGGGGCTTGCCTTTGGGCGCCAGCACAGCTCTGCTATCCGCAGGGCGGCCACAGCCCACGGGCTCCCACCTGGCTCCTGGGAGCCCTCCGCTCTCCACCCCAGCCAGTCTCTAGGATGACGGCTAAATTCCCATGATTCTTTGCACTGTTTCCAAGTTGGCCTGCGCTGTATGCACATCTGAATGTCTACTTTGGTCCTCGCTTTTTTTTCAGCCCAGTTAGACGTGAGTCCCTATGAGACGGCAGACACTTTCCATGTATGATTTCATTACATCTTCACAAAATGGTATAACATAGATACTATTATAATTCCCAATTTACAAATGAAGGACTGGAAGCCTAGAAGAGGATTTAAACAACTTCAGGTCACTGAGCTAGGGAGTGTCAGAATTATTACTTGCTGTCCTGTCATCCTCTAAAGCCCATGCTTTTAACCAATATTTCAAAAGCCTCTTTGCTGGAGATTCCTCCCACCCCCACCAAAATAGATAGATTTCCCATCTTAACCATGAGTGTTCTCAGGCATTTGGATTGCCTGCTGTCTTGTCATACCTTTTCACTATGAACCAGCAGTCTGCTAGATGAATCCATATTTATAACAAACTAATTCTTCCCTCCCATCTCAGAAAAAAGATAGCTTTCACCCAGAGCAGCTACCCTCCTGTGTGCTCAAGATTCGCTTCCTCATCTTCTCCTTGCACGAATCCCTCTCCCTACTTTTCTGTCATCTTAGAATATAAGCACGGTCACATCTCTGCCACTTCAACATTGAGTTTTCTTCCAATCACCGCTCTTTACTTTTCTTTGCTGTCAAATTTCTTCCATTGTTGTAGCAAACTAGTTTGCACTAACATTTTCCATTTCCTTTTTGTTCCTTAATCCATCCAATGTTCACTCTTAACAACTCCATTAAAACACTCCACCTAAGATGACTGTGGCCTCCCAATTGTGAGAACATTCTCCGGTTCTTCTACTTTGACTACTACTACACAGAGCTGTAGTAGATCAAATTGCCAACATCCGCTGGATCACGGAAAAAGCAAGAGAGTTCCAGAAAAACATCTATTTCTGCTTTATTGACTATAGCAAAGCCTTTGACTGTGTGGATCACAATAAACTGTGGAAAATTCTGAAAGAGATGGGAATACCAGACCACCTGACGTGTCTCTTGAGAGATCTGTATGCAGGTCAGGAAGCAACAGTTAGAACTGGACATGGAACAGATTGGTTCCAAATAGGAAAAGGAGTCCATCAAGGCTGTATATTGTCACCCTGCTTATTTAACTTCTATGCAGAGTACCTCATGAGACACGCTGGACTGGAATAAACACAAGCTGGAATCAAGATTGCCGGGAGAAATATCAATAACCTCAGGTACGCAGATGACACCACGCTTATGGCAGAAAGATGCCATGATCTTCGTTATATGAATGGTGAGCTTTAAGCCAACTTTTTCACTCTCGACTTTCGCTTTCATCAAGAAGCTTTTTAGCTCCTCTTCACTTTCTGCCATAAGGGTGGTGTCATCTGCATATCTGATGTTATTGATATTTCTCCCGGCAATCTTGATTCCAGCTTGTGTTTCTTCCAGTCCAGCGTGTCTCATGATGTACTCTGCATATAAGTTAAATAAGCAGGGTGACAATATACAGCCTTGACGCACTCCTTTTCCTATTTGGAACCAGTCTGTTGTTCCATGTCCAGTTCTAACTGTTGCTTCCTGACCTGCATACAGATTTATCAAGAGGCATGTCAGGTGGTCTGATATTCCCATCTCTTTCAGAATTTTCCACAGTTTATTGTGATCCACACAGTCAAAGGCTTTGGCATAGTCAATAAAGCAGAAATAGATATTTTTCTGGAACTCTCTTGCTTTTTCCATGATCCAGGGATGTTGGCAATTGGATCTCTGGTTCCTCTGCCTTTTCTAAAACCAGCTTGAACATCAGGGAGTTCACGGTTCACATATTGCTGAAGCCTGTCTTGGAGAATTTTGAGCATTACTTTACTAGCATGTGAGATGAATGCAATTGTGTGGTAGTTTGAGCATTCTTTGGCATTGCCTTTCTTTGGGATTGGAATGAAAACTGACCTTTTCCAGTCCTGTGGCCACTGCTGAGTTTTCCAAATTTGCTGGCATATGAGTGCAGCACTTTCACAGCATCATCTTTCAGGATTTGAAACAGCTCAACTGGAATTCCATCACCTCCACTAGCTTTGTTCATAGTGATGCTTTCTAAGTCCCACTTGACTTCACATTCCAGGATGTCTTGCTCTAGGTTGGTGATCACACCATCATCATCATCATCTAGTTGCATTCTTTTACAAGTGCTTGACCAGTTTTCCCAGGACCACTTGTTAAAGAGATTTTCTTTAATCCATTGTATATTCTTGCCTCCTTTGTCGAAGATATGGTGTCCATAGGTGTGTGGATTTATCTCTGGGCTTTCTGTTTAGTTCCATTGATCTATACTTCTGTCTTTGTGCCAGTACCATACTGTCTTTATAACTGTGGCTTTGTAGTAGAGCCTGAAATCAGGCAGGTTGATTCCTCCAGTTCCATTCTTCTTTCTCAAGATTGCTTTGGTTATTCAAGGTTTTTTTGTATTTCCATACAAATTGTGAAACTATTTGTTCTTGCTCTGTGAAAAATAATGCTTGTAGCTTGATAGGGATTGCATTGAATCTGTAGATTGCTTTGGGTAGTATACTAATGTTCACTATATTGATTCTTCTGATCCATGAATGTGGTATATTTCTCCATCTATTAGTGTCCTTTTTGATTTCTTTCATCAATGTTTTCTAGTTTTCTATATATAGGTCTTTAGTTTCTTTAGGTAGATATATTCCTAAGTATTTTATTCTTTTCATTGCAATGGTGAATGGAATTGTTTCCTTAATTTCTTTTTCTACTTTCTCATTATTAGTGTATAGGAATGCAAGGGATTTCTGTGTGTTGATTTTTTATCCTGAAACTTTGCTATATTAATTGATTAGCTCTAGTAATTTTCTGGTGGAGTCTTTAGGGTTTTCTATGTAGAGGATCATGTCGTCTGCAAACAGTGAGAGTTTTACGTCTTCTTTTCCAATTTGGATTCCTTTTATTTCTTTTTCTGCTCTGATTGCTGTGGCCAAAACTTCCAGAACTATGTTGAATAGTAGCAGTGAAAGTGGGCACCCTTGTCTTGTTCCTGACTTTCAATTTTTCATGATTGAGGATAATGTTTGCTGTGGGTTTGTCATATATAGCTTTTATTATGTTGAGGTATGTTCCTTCTATTCCTGCTTTCTGGACAGTTTTTTATTATAAATGGCAATTGAATTTTGTCAAAGGCCTTCTCTGCATCTATTGAGATAATCATATGCCTTTTAGTTTTCAATTTGTTAATGTGGTGAATTACATTGATTGATTTGCGGATATTGAAGAATCCTTGCATCCCTGGGATAAAGCCCACTTGGTCATGGTGTATGATCTTTTTAATGTGTTGTTGGATTCTGATTGCTAGTATTTTGTTAAGGATTTTTGCATCTATGTTCATCAGTGATGTTGGCCTGTAGTTTTCTCTTTTTGTGGTATCTTTGTCAGGTTTTTGTATTAGAGTGATGATGGCTTCATAGAATGTTTGGAAGTTTACCTTCCTCTGCAATTTTCTGGAAGAGTTTGAGTAGGATAGGTGTTAGCTCTTCTCTAAATTTTTGGTAGAATTCAGCTGTGAAGCTGTCCGGACCTGGGCTTTTGTTTGCTGAAAGATTTCTGATTACAGTTTCAATTTCCGTGCTTGTGATGGGTCTGTTAAGATTTTCTATTTCTTCCTGGTTCAGTTTTGGAAAGTTGCACTTTTCTAAGAATTCGTCCATTTCTTCCACGTTGTCCATTTTATTGGCATATAATTGCTGATAGTAGTCTGTTATGATCCTTTGTATTTCTGTGTTGTCTGTTGTGATCTCTCCATTTTCATTTCTAATTTTATTGATTTGATTTTTCTCCCTTTGTTTCTTGATGAGTCTGGCTAATGGTTTGTCAATTTTATTTACCCCTTCAAAGAACGAGCTTTTGGCTTTGTTGATTTTTGCTATGGTCTCTTTTGTTTCTTTTGCATTTATTTCTGCCCTAATTTTTAAGATTTCTTTCCTTCTACTAACCTGGGGTTCTCCATTTCTTTCTTTTCTAGTTGCTTTAGGTGTAGAGTTAGGTTATTTATTTGACTTTTTCCTTGTTTCTTGAGGTATGCCTATATTGCTATGAACGTTCCCCTTGGCACTGCTTTTATAGTGTCCCACAGGTTTTGGGTTGTTGTGTTTTCATTTTCATTCATTTCTATGCATATTTTGATTTAATTTTTTATTTCTTCTGTGATTTGTTGGTTATTCAGAAGCGTGATGTTCAGCCTTCATATGTTGGAATTTTTAATAGTTTTTCTCCTGTAATTGAGATCTAATCTTAATGCATTATGGTCAGCAAAGATGCTTGGAATGATTTTAATTTTTTTTTGAATTTATCAAGGCTAGATTTATGGATGTGATCTATCCTGGAGAAGGTTCCTTGAGCACTTGAGAAAAAGGTGAAATTCATTGTTTTGGGGTGAAATGTCCTATAGATATCAATTAGGTCTAACTGGTCTATTGTATCATTTAAAGTTTGTGTTTCTTTGTTAATTTTCTGTTTAGTTGACCTGTCCATAGGTGTGAGTGGGGTATTAAAGTCTCCCACTCTTATTGTGTTACTGTTAATTTCCCCTTTCATACTTGTTAGCAGTTGTCTTACATATTGCGGTGCTCCTGTGTTGGGTGCATATATATTTATAATTGTTACATTTTCTTCTTGGATTGATCCTTTGACCATTACGTAGTGGCACATCTTCTTTTTGCGTTCAGGTGTTGATGGATACTTTCTGGTCTGGGCTGTTGTAAGTAGTGGTGCTATGAAAATTGGGGTGCACGTGTCTTTTCAAATCAAAGTTTTCTCTAAATATATGCCCAGGACAGGGATTTCACTATACTATTCTTTATTCCTAGAAATTACCCTCCTTCCCTTGTAACCTTATGTTTTGGGGACATTCTCAGAACTCAACCCAAACATCACATCCATTTTGAAGTCTGACCTTGCTTCATGGAAACATTTACTATATCACTTCGTGATGCCCCCACAGAAGCTGGCGCACACATCTCTGCACTGGCATTCAGCATGTGGCTTTATTTTGGGTTCATTGACTCCTTGGTCTTCCATCTGAGACTGTAAGCTCTTTGAAGACCAGGACACTAGCTTTCAACAATCCACCTGACTCTCCAAGGCTCATCATTGCAGCTGGGCCAGGTGTCCCAGCTATCCTGCCTGGCTGTGCACATCTAGAGCCATGTCCTAGCTTTTTCTTCTGCCAGTGCTCCTGTGAATAGCTCACCATGTGTGATGCTGTGTCCATCTAGAGCCTGGCTATCTTGCCTGGCTGTGCACATCTAGAGCCATGTCCTAGATTTTTCTTCTGCGCAGTGCCCCTGGGAATAGCTCACCATGTGTGATGCTGTGTCCAAGTAATGTTACAGGTAACTAACTACTGTAGGCAGAGAGGAGAAGCCCTGCTATCATGTAGGATTCAACCACAAACTCATTAAAGGGATGACTTCTTTCTCAAAATTATAGGCACTCATACTAAGCATAAGACAGAATATAAGAATATATGGTATCACTGGAAACCAAGTGTTGTAATAAGGGCACTTACCAGGGTATAAATTGTATTTTTTGTTTTGTTTTCCCAATTTGTTTCTATCCAAAAGTAGGAGTGTGGGCCAAACACAACCCATAAATGACTGCTGTCTAAACAGGAGTTTATCTCCTGCCAATGAAGTATTTACATCTGATCAAATTTGGAGGCTTCCATAAAGAACTCGCCATGGGACTGAGATTTCCCCATATTCTAATTTTGCACTGCAGAGTTCTCTTCATTTTCAAGGTATTCAGTTCAGTTCAGTCACTCAGCCGTGTCTGACTCTTTGCAACCCCGTGAATTGCAGCACGCCAGGCCTCCCTGTCCATCACCAACTCCCGGAGTTTATTCAAACTCACATCCATCGAGTCAGTGATGCCATCCAGTCATCTCATCCTCTGTCGTCCCCTTCTCCTCTTGTCCCCAAACCCTCCCACATGAGGTGGCCAAAGTATTGGAGTTTCAGCTTTAGCATCAGTCCTTCCAAAGAACACCCAGGACTGATCTCCTTTAGAATGGACTGGTTGGATCTCCTTGCAGTCCAAGGAACTCTCAAGAGTCTTCTCCAACATCACAGTTCAAAAGCATCAATTCGTTGGTGCTCAGCTTTTTTTATGGTCCAACTCTCACGTTCATACATGACCACTGGAAAAACCATAGCCTTCACTAGATGGACATTTGTTGGCAAAGTAATGTCTCTGCTTTTGAATATACTATCTAGATTGGTCATAGCTTTTCTTCCAAGGAGTAAGCGTCTTTTAATTTCATGGCTGCAATCACCATCTGCAGTGATTTTGAAGCCCAAAAAAATAAAGTCAGCCACTGTTTCTACTGTTTCCCCATCTATTTGCTATGAAGTGATGGGACCAGATGCCTTGATCTTAGTTTTCTAAATGCTGAGTTTTAAGCCAACTTTTTCATTCTCCTCTTTCACCTTCATCAAGAGGCTCTTCAGTTCTTTTTTGCTTTCTGCCATAAGGGTGGTGTCATCTACATATCTGAGGTTACTGATATTTCTCCCGGCAGTCTTGATTCCAGCTTGTGCTTCATCCAGTCCAGCATTTCTCATGATGTACTCTGTATAGAAGTTAAATAAGCAGGGTGACAATATACAGCCTTGACGGAATCCTTTCCCAATTTGGAACCAGTCTTTTGTTCCATATCTAGTTCTAACTGTTGCTTCTGGCCCTGCATACAGGTTTCTCAGGAGGCAGGTCAGATGGTCTGGTGTTCCCATATCTTTCAGAATTTTCCACAGTTTGTGGTAATCCACACAGTCAAAGGCTTTGGCATACCCAATAAAGCAGAACTAGATGTTTTTTCTGGAATTTTCTTGCTTTTTCAATAATCCAATGGATGTTGACAAATTGATCTCTGCTTCCTCTGCTTTTTCTAAAACCAGCTTGAACAGTTAGCTCTTTGTAGTCACATATAAACAGTTGAAGTGAAATCTTTATAAGATGAAAAATTCTATTTTTAGCTAATGTAACCACTACAACCCTAAGTGGAAAATGATAAGAATGAAGACACATTTTCCTTTTATCCAGAGTTGGAAATTAGGATGGGAAGACAGAAGATTGTTCTTTCAGTTACAGTGTCAATTAGCTTAATGATTTCCCTTGTCAGGTGGGCTCCCAGATGTCTATACAGACATTATTGAGCACCAGCTCATAAAGATACTAGTGAATAACTACAAAGAGGAACAATTCATTTATAAACATCATTGGTTTGGTCCATCATTACCACAATCTGGGTAGATTATAAATATAAGAGAAAGATTCTTGGTCAAATATCAAGTGAAAACTGAAAGCTGACCTCCTTTATGATTTTGGAAATGAAAAAAGTCCCATGTTTCACTTATAGCTTGAACACTCCCCCGTAAATGGCCCAGCACGTGTCTGTCTCAGAGAGCAACATTGTGATGCCTCTTTACGCTGATGGAGAGAACTGACTGGTATTATCCTTCACAGTATGGTGGCAAGGGAAGGATGCTAGTTTTGGAACTGGAGGACTTGAATTCTAGACAGTCCTTTGCCATTAACCCAGTGCATCTCTTTAATCTCTCTGGCTTCCGCTTTCTGATGGTAAGGGGTACGTGAAATGATCTCTAAGTTTGCTTTCCATGAACCAAAAATTGCCTACTGTAAAACACGGCTAAGATTAAAAAGTACTTCCTCTAGGGCAGGGATGGCATAATTATAGTCACTGTCATCATTCAAAGTGAGGTAGACTCATTGTGGTGAACCCATATAAATGTTCATCATCAGCGTTGGTGCAGGAGTTACCCAAATCAGCTTTTATTTCAGACAATACTCTACTATGAACAGCCAGATAGTAAGGAGGACCTGGACAATTCTCTCCTTTTTAGGCTCGTTCATTCATGAAGAGATTTATACAGTACAATATTTTCTTCCCATAAAGCTGTTTTGGTTGCGGTGGTAAAAATAAGGGATGATGAGATGAGGCAGTAATCTAACACTTTAGTGGAATACACTTTTCTCCAAATCAGTGAGAAATCTTTATTACAATGTATTCTCTTCTGATATGAATAAAAGTTGATCAATATGTAAACATTGAGATTTCTTGCCATAAATTGTGGATTTTGCAGAAATAATTGGTATATGCCTAAGTGGTATTTGTTACTCTAGCTCATAATTACTTCATTTATTTCCCCATTCTCTCTTCATCAGTAGGATCATTTTTTTTCTCTTTTGAGGCCCCCAAATACAAAAAGAGTTATAGCAAGTTTGTGAAAACAGCTTTCCATGAGGGAATGATTATATTTTTAATTACCAACAAAGAACTAAACAGATTTGAGACTAGAAGAGCCACTTACACATCCCTAATTCAGCATCTATTTGCCCATCAATTATTTCCTAACAGAGAATGATCTTTAGTTTAAAGTTTGCCATCTTTATGACCCTTCTTTGACCATCAGGAACTCTCCATCTTTATAGTCATTGCAAATAGACCACAAAGACAATCACAATCAAATAATTCTATACCAACAATCAGATCTTAGAGGCTCAGAGCATTCAGAAGGCTGCAGTCCTTTGCATATGTGTACAAATTTTATTCACTTATAACTATTTTTCATGAGGTCCCAAGACAATAAAGGTCACCTTCCAAATCAAAGTGTGAAACAAACACAGAGGATGGGGAAAGGAAGTGTTTGATAACCAAATTTGCAATTCTTAGTTGATCAGCCAACTTTGTCCCAGGAAAAGTTTGGAGAAGATAAGGGAAAAAGTCAGACTAAGAAATAATATTTCAGGGAGAGGTTGCATATGCCATGAATCCACTCAGCCCTCAGACTGAGGCTGTGAGGGGCAGGGGATGGAATTTTAGGGAAACTGCTTGAAGAGCTCAGTGTGTATTCTTTGCACCTGGATGCCCTCATGGCCTTGTGTTGCCCTCACTCCCTCATAAGCTAAAGGCTGGCTGGTGGGAGAAGAAACAAACGTGAGTATGTCGGGATCAGCCTGCACGGTCAGTTTCTTGTTGTGCTTTGGCTTGTCATTTATAATTTGTGAGTTTCCTTTGAACCAGAAACAGGCTCCTTTGCAAAGATAGAGAGCTGATCTTAGATACTGGTCAGGAAGATTCTGCAAAAGGCACAAAAAGATTGTAGTAGAAAGAAGCTAAAGTATACCTGGGATGCCGAGAAGCCCCAGAGGGAGTTAGGAATGCATTCACTCATGTTGAGGGAGATTGGGGTGGGACGTCCCTAATGATGGAGGAGGCATCCTTGTATGGTGTGAGTTACCCCAAGGAACAGAGCCTGAGGCAAGGGTTTGCATGCAGGTAGCTTCATTTGGGAAAAGGTTGAAAAG
The DNA here is from genome assembly GCF_023091745.1 of Budorcas taxicolor. NCBI lineage: Eukaryota > Metazoa > Chordata > Mammalia > Artiodactyla > Bovidae > Budorcas > Budorcas taxicolor. The sequence continues at coordinate 219,317,485 of NC_068910.1, read as the reverse complement.
AAGAGTGAGAAATGAGCAAAAGAATAAAGAAGGGAGGAAAGTCTGACAGGTGTGTGTCACTGAGCTGGACTGTGGGTGCTCAAGCCCACCAGGACCTCCCACAGCAGAAGATGCTGCAGAATCATCCACACAAGTACAGGCTAATGAGGGGAGCTTTGAGAAAGGTTTTATTGTCCTTAAAGATGGACTCAGGGAGGTGGCAATCTCTCTCCCCCTCTTCCAGCCTTTGACATTGTTGCCTATCAGAGAGGCAAGCATCTCTTGCCACATGAAGGGTGGCTAATAGGCTGAGGATCAGTTTGCAAAGAGGGAGAGGAGGTCAGTCCTTGATGACATGATTAAGCCACTGAGTTATCCAGCCTGGAACTTTCCTGCCTCTGGATGTCTTGCTAATGAAGGGAATGTGTTTCCCTTGTTCAGGTCACTGTGGGCTGGATCTTCAGTCCCATGCAGCTGAGAGCACTCCTTGCTGATGTAGCCTCTGACAGCACCCGCCCTCACTCAACAATTTCACCTTGTCCCCAAGCCTCCCTGCCCTGTGAATACTTTTTAAAAAAAAAATGTTTTATTAACTTCAATGGGAAAATTCTAACTCAAGGTATCTGAATAATATCCCAGGTTGAAAAAAAAAAGGTATCAATCGAACAAGAAAAACAAGTTTAGATAAGTAATAAAGGAGAAGATAATGAATATAGCTTGTCACCACTTGTCAGATAACGGAGCTTTGTTTTAGTCATCAAAGGTGATGAGCAGTGGTGGAGGCTGGAAGGAAAGATTAAATGGTGCTGCAGGTAGAGCCTTTCCAGGGGGGCAGACTCGGAAGCAGAGGTTGGTTTTAAGGTGAGATCTCAGAATCAGTGCACCGGGGAAGACTGGAAGACAGGTCCCAGCAAGTTGCTCAGTCAGCTCCCCTGGGGGCTCCAGAGTGGGCTGGACATTCGGAATTGTCCTGACCTGCTGCGCAGGGGCCTGGATTTTACATCCCACTTTGACCTGTCACCGGGGTGAGGCTGTGCCTAAGAGTGTGTGTATCAACACCCCGGTCAGGGTACACTGTCTTCCCTTTGGGGCAACACCCAGAGCGGACTGTGAGTTGACCCCAGACCCTGGGTGACAGTCCTGCAGGATGACAGGTGGCCTGGGCTGGCCCTCGCCACATGCACTATGGAGCAGAGCCTTGTTCGGAAGCTGGTAGAAAGTCAGGAGGCTGATCTTCATGTACGCCTTCAACATCAGAATCACTCAGTCTTGTCTGAAGGATATTTTTTTCTTTGAACATTTGAACTAGAAACGGCCAAGTTGAGCTTTGTAACATATTGATAAAGCATCATCGAAAATGCCACATCGTCTTCCCTATCATCTGGCTGGCAAAAGCAATGCAAACGTAGAAGCTCATCCAAATAGGGCATATAGTTAATATTTGTTCCACATCCTATTCTTTGACTAGACATTCGAGCTCAGTAAATTAGCATATCTTTGACTGAAACAATAATGTCACTTCTCATACCATGACTGTCTAGTGGGCTTGAAGGGGTTAAAAGTTGTTATATAAAAAAAGAAGTTGTTTGATAAATAGCTTAAAATTTCAAACATTATTATGATGAAACTTCATTAACTGGGTAATTGTTATGTGCATTAAGTCTATATAAAATATATGCTAACCACACATCCACAAAATACATCCTTCCCTAAATCATCACTTACTTCCATGCTGATGGGGTTGAAAGTAGAACAGAATGCACCCTTGGAAATGGTCATTTTCGTTGACCATTTGGAAAGTTGTCATCCTGTGGGATTTTTTAGCAGCAAAGATACCATCAAATATAACATGATTAGGTTTGTGCTTGTGAGCTTAGTCGCTCAGTTGTGTCCGAGTCTTTGCGACCCCATGGACTGTAGCCCACCAGGCTCCTCTGTCCACGGGGACTCTCCAGGCAAGAATACTGGAGTGGGTTGCCATGCCTTCCTCCAGGATAATTAGGTTTAATCTGTGACAAATCCAATATCTTTCATTATGATTGTGTTGTCTTGACAGGGAACATTATAAATCCCCCATGTAAGCCAAAAAGAAGACCATGTAATGGTCAACAAAAGGATAGAAGTTTTTAATATCACCCATCTAGGACCTAGAGATTATCATTTTAAGTGAAGTAAGTCAGACAGAGAAAGACAAATATCATATGACATTGCTTGTATGTAGAATTAAAATATGACACAAATGCACTTATTTACAGAACAGAAATAGACTCACAGACACACAGGACTTCTGGCTACCAAAGGCGGGGGAAGGGATGAGTTAGGAGTTTGGGACTAACAGATATACACTGCGGTATATAAAAGAGATAAACAACGTCTTACTGTATAACACAGGAAACCATGCTTTTAAAAATATCACCCATCTAACCACACATTTAGATCTGTTTTCTGGTATTATACACTGAAGTTTCGGGTGGCCCGCTGTACCTAGAATCCCGGCACGAAAAGGCACAAAAAGATTTTAGCAGAAAGAAGCTGAAAGTATAGCTGGGATACCAAGAAGTCCCACAGGCAGTTCAGGATGATTTTACTGATGACGCGGAGCCTAATGGTGACCTGCTCCCTCCGACATCGATCAAATGGTAACTGTCCTTTGGAAAAGGGCTGACTAAGCCAAGAATAGGAAGACCAGAATCCTGCACACCAAGATTATCAACGAGAATGTTGGAAAGAGGGACTTTAAATAGCAGCCCTGTACCCAAAAGGTCCTGTCCCCCTTTCACAAGATTAAGTCCAGCTGGTTGCGGAAGCAGCCTTTAGCAGCACACTGGCATGGCAGCGCCTCTGAGCCGTGACCTGAAAAGTGGGGAAATGCAGAAGTCAGATGAAGTGACATAAAGAAATCCCCGTGCTGGTCCTCAGTTGCCTGGCGAGCTATTTCCACACTGTGTGTGCACCAGCAGCTCTTCTTGGTGGTGGTTTAATGTCGCTCCACCTAGGCTTGCAATTACCCTGAATGGAGCCGCAGCAAATCTTCGTAATGCCAGTCTCATCTTTCCACCTCATTGACAGCTCAGGAAACGCATCTGAAATTCATAGTAGCCTCATAGCCTATGGCAAGAGAAATCCATGCTGCTAAAATTTTATTTTAGAATTCAAGCTGGTTTTTCTCAGCTTTGGATGCTCCGTTTTTTTAATCTTGTGCTGCCTACCACACTGTATCAAAATAACCAGCCAATATTGTTCAACTGTCAGAGGCCTCAGCTGCCTCTGAATTTTATCAGTACAAATAAATGCTGGAACATGCTTTTTTTAAAAAAAAAAAAGTCCTGATAGATAGAAGCTCACATTAATAGAATTAAAAGCAGAGGGGCAAAAGTCTGTAAACTTGGACTTGACTACCCCCTCCCACCTTTCCTTTACTGACTTAAAAAAAACAACAACAACAACAAAAAATGGATGAATAGATATTCAGACTGATTTAATGTTTAGGCTGAGAGGGATGCTAGGCTGGGTCCCAAATTTGTGCAATGTTCAAAGGGAGAGAGATTTTAAAATCCCAGCAAAAAAAGAGATATTTCCAAATTAATGGCATTGCCCGAATGCCTTGGCTCTCTGCACCCCACCAGGAAGGTTTATTATTTTCTGGTGAAATGCTGCTCGGATGGGGAGTGGTAGTCAGCGATGCGTCAGAGCTGCTCTTTGAACACATTAAAAAGCTGAGCGCACAACAAAGAACAGCTGTTGCAGCATGCCTTATTCATGCACCCATCAGCAGTCTTCCAGTGACCACAGAACCAGCCTTCCCCCCTCCCCTTCATGACATTATTTCCTGATAAGCTCACCCTCTTGATCAATGTATCTGTCTTTGACCCCCCCTGAACTCCTAGGTAATCATCGTGTGTGTGTGTGCACAAGTGTGCCTGCGTGTGTGCCTGCGTGTGTGCCTGTGTTGTTTCGCGTCTGCCTCCACCAGAGCTGAATTCTATTGAACTGTGGAACAGGTGTGGATTCTGCAATTAGATCACATCTCCGAGAGAGACACAGAGAGTGATAATGGCGCTGAGTTCTTCACAGTCGAAAGCAGCACCATAGCGACCAGCAACAAGGCAGAGGAAGAGGGATTAGATTCGGGTGGTTATTTTCAGCGTATGGGATGGTCCGGGTGGATGCGGTCAGCAGGCGGGAGCGTGTGTTCGGGGCTCGGCAGCTCGCAGGCAAACTTGTTTTCCCGGAGCTTTTCGGAGATGCCCCCACCCACCTCCCGGCTTACAACTGGAATGGAAGGAGTGATTAGGAAGTGAGATGTAATGCAGATTAAACGTTATGATGGCCCAAGATCCTGTTGGGTTCTTAAAACCCATTTGCTTTTACCGGTTTTAAAGGCGCAGCACCCTACTGAAACCTCCAGCTCCAGGTCTCCGAGCTTTAGAAGTAGCAGGTAGAGGATTTAGGGGAGGGTTACTGAAGAGAAATCCTTTGTAATCTGAAGAGAAGCAAGAAAATGTCCTCTTCAGACACAAGAAACCTGCATCCCCCCCGCCCCCCACCCCCGCCTCAGTGAATGAATCTAATCTGTGAACTCCATTTGAGCTTCAGAACAACATGATAGTTAATACAGAAAATACCCCCACAAATTGATTTAATCGGCGGCAAATAGGGCAAGCAATTCTCACAGTAATATGTGGTCGATTTTGGAACTTCCGACACCAAGTGGTATTTCCTTAACGTATTTTCCATATTATCTATGAAGTGGGAAAAATCTTTGGTTCCAGATTCGTGGTGGAAAACTCAGCCCTTGGGAGAGTTCCAGCTGTTCCTTGAGGCATCTCAGGGCGGTGCTGTGGGCAGGCTGGCAGCCGCAGCTGTCCGGGAGAGAATTCGGGAAGCCAGACCGCAGAGGGGCGGGCTTCGCGCAGAGGGGAGCCGCGGGCGGCCCACGGAGCCGTCAGGCCTCCGGGCTCGGAGGACAGAGGCGCGGAAGCTCGACGGGCCGCAGATTCCCCACCCCTCGGGCCTGGGAGCCCAGTTTGTGGACCACTGCCCTCTGCCCAGTAGCCTTGAACTCTGGACGGCCAAGGTCAGGGACCGGCGTCACAGGATGCTGGATCGCTGCAGAGATGTTGCCAAGGGCACAGTTCTTCTTCTGGCACCAAAACGAGCTCTTTGGATGAAACACCCGAGGGACGGGAAAAGGTTCTCAGGTCCACAATGCCTCCTCATCTTGAGAGGTTTGTTATGGGCCCAGGAATTGTCTATCTTGTATAGGTAGCCTACCTAAGATTCCTGGCAGAAAAACCACATTTTCTGGCCAAGAAACTAAAGCAAGAGTGACAGCAGACATAAACACGGATGGTTTTCTGTGACTGTTGAATTCGTTCATTCTCCAGCCACCAGGTTTTATCCAGCATTTGTAATCCCTATCTCGATTCCGCAAATAGTTCTCATGCTGTTATCATGCTATCAGTTGCCTGAATTTAGCCTCATGAACCTTGCTTTTGGTCCAATCACTTCTCTCTGGTCTGATTTCTGTGAAATCAGGAGTGAAACTGGAGATGTAGTTTACAAATGTTTGCAGTAGAACCCCTTTTATGAACAAAATATTAGATAAAAAAGTGGGGTTGCTCTGTTCAAAAGTGGGACTGGGGCTAGCACTCATCTCTCACTCTTTTTCATGGGCTGCCTTGACCAAGACTGCTGAGAACCTGTACAAAGTGTCTCAACTAGATATTGAACACGCTTTCCGCGAGAAAGGGCAATCAAATGTCTGGGTCTTCCCCAGAGTGTCCCCAGATGGGAGCTGAGTGGGTTAGTGGCACGAAGGTGCCAGACGAGCATCTCACCACAGCACCAGAGATGGGGCTGGGTCTCCACGCGCAGCAGCTCGTGGTCTCAGCTGGGAAGGGATTTGGGGCTCCGTGAGGTCAGGCACCCAGTTTGACAGTCCCTTTGGTCAACCACACTGCGGCCCTTGCCATCCACCTCTGCAGGCACTAAATCCCATGCTGCTGCAGCTGCTGGTTTTCAACACCCCCTGGAAGGAATTGTGGGTGGGGAGCAGGAATGAGGCGCTCTGTGCTTGGGGAAAAACAGGCAGACAGGTCTTCAGATAGTCAGGTATTTTCGGGAGCCGACTTTGTGAACCCAATTCTCCTGTCCCCTCATGTCTAGAAAAGCACTGGAATCCTTCATGGTGATGATGATTCCTCATGACTAGTAAAAGCTTCATATGACTAGCTGAAACCTTCTGGAAAGATACGTGCTTGATTCCATGTACTCCCCCTTCACCAAAGTCACGTGTACTCTGACCTTCCTCCTGCCTCTTGCAGGCGGCATCTCCAAATATCTCAAGCGCTGTCTTCTGGGCTGCAGTCCTCATTTTGCCCCAGATCAAACTTAAGTCGCATCTCTCACATGCTGCAGTTTTCAAGTTGACGCTTACCATGATACTGTTTGAAGAGTCTGACTGATCCAGTTGTCCTGAAGATACAGATTTCCCTTTGACTGCTAGTGTTAGGTGGAAGTTTCCATTGAGACTTGACCTTTTCCTTCGTCATCATCATCCCTTATCATCACTGATTTCAGTAACTGTATCAAGAGCCTTAAGATTAGGTGGAATTTTTGCATAATGCTAATTTTATCATTTTTCTCATCCAAGCTCCAGACGGCTTCTGCAGTCCTACCCTGGGTCTTGTCCCATCACTGTATTGGTGTTTACCTTTAAATATTTTAATATACTTTCTTATATTTTCTTTGGTTTTGCAATTATTTGAATATACTTTCTTAGCCTTTCTTTTGCAAACGGCTTTTTACAAAACCCAGAATGAAACATAGTCAAGTCTTTCTCATATTGGCCCCATAACAGTGTCATTTTTTTTTTTTTTGCTGAAACCAAGGGAGAGAAATGGCAGTATTACTTATTGTTATTGATATGGTGACGGCTCCTTTGCAGATGTTACAATGTCAATGTTTTGCAGCAAATTTGCATGGTCTCTTTAACATGCATTGATACACCTTGCCATTTAGCCATCTGAGTGAAGGCTGAGAAGAGGCATGGGAGCCCTGTGTTGGCAGAACGTGGGAGATACTGCCTGCAAGCTGTGAAAATGAAGAAGTCAGACCATAGAACTCTGATAGAAGGCTTGACATCATGGGGCCAAGTGATCCAAACAAGATGTAAATCATAGCCTTTGAAACAGAGGAATTCATTAGCTCTCTGGTGCTCATTGTAGCAACAAATCAGTAATGGAATTAGCTTGGAATCATATATTCCTTGCCCAGGAAAGAAAATGGATTCGTAAAGAGTAAGTGCTTTGTTTAAAAAGCAAAGAAACATTTTTGTTTGTTTTTTCCGGATTTCACTAAGCCTAACCACCCTTGCAGAAAACCAAAAGCATAATGATAAGGAACATTCAACTTCCACTTCCAGTGCCAACTTAATGGATAACGAAATAATGGCTGGGTATAGGCAAACATCTTCCAAATGGATCCAAACTGGAATTTCTGAACCTTACAGTTACAACCATGCTTCACCTCTCCTCTAACCTGAGAGAGATCCTCAGCCTCACATTTTGCATTAGAACTAATACAATAAAACCCAGCCTGAATACACTGTATCAATTAAATACAGGCTATCAACTATTAAATACAAGCTGTCAGTGACATGTAATTAAGTTCTGACTCCAAATTCTTAAATTTGAGTAAGCTGTTTCATACATACACAAATCATCAAATCAAGTGGTCAAGGCATTTGGTCAAAGGGTAAATTTTTCCTCTGCCTTGTAGCCTGTTTGATAAATTATATTGGTAACCCTCATGGCAGAACGCTGACCACATGGGTCATGTGTGCTGACAGCCAGCACTCCATCTCTTATTTCCAATCACTGACAACATAGTTGCAAAGGAGCTATTTTTCTCTTAAAATATATGTAGAAGAAAAGATGGGAAATGTCTATATTAATGACATGATAATGACATTGTGAAAGGAAAATGCTGATGACATACCCACTGTGGGAATAATATGCCCTTAGGCTAACAAAAGCAGCTTACCTGTGTAACTTATTAGAGTGTTTTATAAACATATTTGAAATGAGCAACTCAGTTCATCCTGAAATAAAATAATGCTACATCTTTTATGCACATGAAGAGAGAAGTTGCTAATTGCTCACCAACAACCCACCTAAGAAACTGACGGAAATACATCTATAATAAAATTGGAACAATATCATTTCCCATACCTGCATGATACTCATTCTGGTGAGTCATCCCCAAAGACTTTTTAAAAGAAAATAGAGTTCTGATTCTATGCTTGCCATTAATTTGCTACAGAGTTGAGCAAACACTTGTTTCCTTAGCTCCATTCCATCAAAAAGAGTCAAGATCAATTATTTAAGTGGAATGCAATGTTGGATAGGTGTGAGTTAAAGAACTTTGGAATTGTGGAGATAAAAGGTTTTCTCTCATGGAATGCCATTGTTATTAATATTATTGCCACCATCATTATTTATGCTCTCGGCACACGGATTGTGAAAACGTGTTGTTCGCGTAACTGCTATGCCCTCACCATGTCATTTTCAAAATCACCATGTTCTTCTCACAGAAATGTCACTGAAATGTCATTTTTACAATAGCTGCATTATGAATCTGCTATAACTTGAATTGCTTTACAATGAAAATGCAATTTCTTAGCAATTAAAATTATTCCACCCACCCCAGTCAAATGATAGAAAATCGCCTCCCTGTCCAATGTTGCTTCCAGGGTAGCGCCGAATGCTGCAGACTGAACTCTGTGTAGCTTCTCCCATGCCCAGGGAGGTCTGTGTCTCAGCCATACCAGGGGTTGCATTATACCACACGTGATTATCCACAAAACCTGATCCCAACTACTGTAGCATCATACTAAAACTCCCATAAGATTGGAAAATTGTACTCACTCAGTCACATTCTTTTTAAGTTCACCCAGGACCCTAACCACGTCTAAGCTTGCAGGTATGACAACACTAGATCAAGATATGTAACAAAATAACATCAATTTCATAGGAAATTCTTCTCAAAAATTCAACTCCTTATCATTCAGTTCAGTTCAGTTCAGTTCAGTCACTCAGTCGTGTCCGACTGTTTGTGACCCCATGAATCGCAGCACACCAGGCCTCCCTGTCCATCACCAACTCCCGGAGTTCACTCAGACTCACGTCCATCGAGTCAGTGATGCCATCCAACCATCTCATCCTCTGTCGTCCCCTTCTTCTCCTGCCCCCAATCCCTCCCAGCATCAGAGTATTTTTCCAATGAGTCAACTCTTCACATGAGGTGGCCAAAGTACTGGAGCTTCAGCTTTAGCATCATTCCTTCCAAAGAAATCCCAGGGCTGATCTCCTTCAGAATGGACTGGTTGGATCTGCTTGCAGTCCAAGGGACTCTTAAGAGTCTTCTCCAACACCACAGGTCAAAAGCATCAATTCTTCGGCGCTCAGCCTTCTTCACAGTCGAACTCTCACATCCATACATGACCACAGGAAAAACCATAGCCTTGACTAGATGGACCTCAGTCAGCAAAGTAATGTCTCTGCTTTTGAATATGCTATCTAGGTTGGTCATAACTTTTCTTCCAAGGAGTAAGCGTCTTTTAATTTCATGGCTGCAGTCACCATCTGCAGTGATTTCAGAGCCCCCCAAAATGAAGTCTGACACTATTTCCACTGTTTCCCCATCAATTTCCCATGAAGTGATGGGACCGGATGCCATGATCTTCGTTTTCTGAATGTTGAGCTTTAAGCCAACTTTTTTGCTCTCCTCTTTTACTTTCATCAAGAGGCTTTTTAGTTCCTCTTCACTTTCTGCCATACGTTTACTTAAATCCCCTTCTTGTGTTAATTGAAAGTTTTCTTCTTAATAATTACACCTCAGAAACTGTCGACTTGGCTGGCGTTGCCATCATCACTGATAAGAATGCAGCGACATACAAAGCGTAGTACACATCATCAGCAGGATGCCCGCAGGATGAACTTCCTAATGGGGACAGGGCCATGTTTAGAGAGATTTTTAAAGGTTCATTTACGAATTCACTTGTTTTCAAATGAAACCTTACATGGAAACCCAAGATGTAAAAGGTTAAAAAGTGGTCCAATAAAGATTGTTGGAAATGTGAGTATAGATCCAGAACCCTAGAAATAAGGAAAGAGAAGAATTAATGAATATACATGACCAACTGAAAAAACAGATAAAAATAAAGGAGGGGCCCTAGGATAAGCACACCAGTATACAGATGATGAAGTGCACATGGGCCAGCACGGAGTTTGGGCTTCTCTCTCTGACCCTCACTTGAGTTCAGCAGTAGATGTGTGTGGTATTTACCTCCCAGTTAAAGCGTACAGTGCAGGTGTTTGGGCCAAAGAGACAGCTCATTGCTTCGGATAGCTGAAAAATCAGGAGACAGAGGAAGCTTCTGCATATGAATGGTTGTAGCCTATTTGCAAGTACATCCAATCCACACTCAAAAGCCATAGAAAATGTGCCCCTATGACTAGACTGGAAACTTCCCAGAAGCAAAGAGGTATTTTCACATGTGAGTATGAGCAGGCGATCAAAAATTCACAAACACTTAGGGAAACCCAACATCACAGAAGAGATGAGTGAATGAAAGAACTAACTCTTGAGGAAATAAAGCTGATAAAGGAAGCGAAAATTTTAAAAGAACTTTACAGAAACATGTGGAATAATACCCTTACAGAGATTCTCAATGACCTTTACAGAAACATGTGGAGTACCCTTACAGAGATTCTCAAAGTCATTAAAAGCATGAAAAATCAACACTTCTAACAACCAATAGCATTAGTATAAAAATTACATGCTCATCATATGAACTGAAGAGCAGATTCAATTCAGATTGATTGGCAGGGCCAATCAACTGCCAGTCTACTCACTGGCAGGGCCAATCAACTGCTGGTCAACTCACTGGCAGGGCCAATCAACTGCCAGTCAACTCACTGGCAGGGCCAATCAACTGCTGGTCAACTCATTGGCAGTGAGCAGTGAGATTAGAACTGCGCGAAGAACTGAAGATTCAGATTTTTAAAAATCAGTAAACACCAAGCAGAATAAGCAGCAATACTGTTTAGAAATAGCTCAAAGCAGAGAGGAAAACCTTATAAGAGCAAAGCTTCTAGAGGGGAGTTTAGAAGATACAAATGAAAGTCAAAATCAGATTGGAGTCTGAGTTCTCAACGGCAAAACCAGATCCTAGAAGAGGATATCGGATTGAAATTATGAGAGGATTCGTTTTATACTTATGTCTGATATCTAGGAAAACTAGCATTTAGTAATTATATCACATACAGACCACCTCAGAAAAAAATATGTTCTAGCAAAATGGATGGAGAAGGCAATGGCACCCCACTCCAGTACTCTTGCCTGGAAAATCCTATGGATGGAGGAGCCTGGAAGGCTGCAGTCCATGGGATCGCTAAGAGTCAGACATAACTGAGCAACTTTACTTTCACTTTTCACTTTCATGCATTGGAGAAGGAAATGGCAACCCACTCCAGTGTTCTTGCCTGGAGAATCCCAGTGACTGGGGAGCCTGGTGGGCTGCCGTCTATGGGGTCGCACAGAGTCGGACACGACTGAAGCGACTTAGCAGCAGCAGCAAAATGGAAAATGAGTTGAAAAAAGAATAAGAAAATGGTAATAAGGAAAGAAACCAACCACACTTCTACTTAAAACTGCTTAGATACACATGAAAAAGCAAATTATCCAGAATCTGGAATGAAGGTCCACAGTGATCCCGCCATGGCCTCCCATGGTAAAGAGCCTGACCCGGTCTCTGATGTTTGGCTGCTGACAAACCGACCTCCTCTCCCTTCCCCTCTGCTCCCATCTGAACAAGGTGATCAGAAAGCTTGGGTGACCTTTGGTCCTGGCAGAAATTCAAACCATGCACATCCCTGTCACATGCAAGAACCCTCACTCAAGCCCCAACTCCTAGTGAAGATGAGAACTGAACCAGTCTCCTCTCCAGACTTTCTCAAGCCTTGTTTGGACCAAGCTGAGGGTCTACCATCCTCTCCTCAGAAAGCCTTCTTACATACTAAACCTTTTCATCTCATCTTGATGGTATGTGGTGCCATCAGCCTTGACATTTGAATCTAATTTTGGTGGGAGATTCGTACTGTCTCTACAAGTGACTAAAACATGTGTGGAGAGAGAAGTAGGAATGAATAAGGTGAGGGGAATAATATAAATACCGGCTAACTCTAAAGACTGATTTTTAAAATCAACATGACTGTATTAATATTAAATGAAATGCAAAGTCATTAAAAGGGATAAAGAGGATATATTATTTTGATGTATATGTAATATACCAAAAATCACTGGACGTTCAAATGACAACAAATTCTCTCATGTTAGTAAGTTCTCTCATAACTAAAAGTTGAACCACAAAGTACAGTTTGGGAAAGGACATCATCCAGAAAATAAGTAAATTCTGGGAGAAGTGTTCATGTGAGGAACAATAAGTTCCCTGGCAATATGTGCCAATTTCTCACAGCTCACACCTGAACGTAAGGGGCCAGGCACATGGCAGGCAGACAAAGCCTGGGAGGTTACATCAGAGAGCAGCTCTTATAGTCCATGCCTCTGAATGCTGAGCTGGGAAAAACCTGTCCCATAGTAGGAGGCAGGAGGCTAATTACCAGTCTTAGGTTTCGGTTTTTGCTAAGTCAAAAAAGAAAAATGTTTGCTTTGAGAACTGTCAACTACAAGACTATACTTATTCATGCTGAGGCCATTTCTGAAAACTTCAAGCTGGAAATTTATCTTACAGCTGTCCCCGATAAGTAATGTCCACAGGTTCCAAGCATAAGCAAACACAAGTAGACCTTGAAAATATTTTAACACCACAGTGTCAAAAAATCTCCATGTTCTAACAAACATGAATTGACATATAAAAGTTATTTGATGTATGAGGAGAAAACACATTAAGTAGAAACCAAATACGGCACAATCATACACCTAAAGATAATACTTATTGGATTATCATATACACTGTATCAGTCAGTTCAGTCAATCAGTCATGTCCAGCTCTTTGCGACCCCATGAACTGCAGCACGCCAGGACTCCCTGTCCATCACCAACTCCCTGAGTCCACCCAAACTCATGTCCATTGAGTTGGTGATGTCATCCAACCATCTCATCCTCTGTTGTCCCCTTCTCCTCCTGCCCTCAATCTTTCCCAGCATCAGGGTCTTTTCAAATGAGTCAGCTCTTTGCATCAAGTGGCCAAAGTATTGGAGTTTCAGCTTCAACATCAGTCCTTCCAACGAACACCCAGGACTGATCTCCTTTAGGATGGACTGGTTGGATCTCCTTGCAGTCCAAGGGACTCTCAAGAGTCTTCTTACACCATATAAAATAAGCTTATTTTATATATTTAAAGAAATATTTAAAATGTAATAAAAATATAAATAATAATAACAGTTCCTAAAAAATAATCAAGCAGGTTTTAAAAAAATCAAACAAATTCTTGAAGTTGAAAACATCATAATTGAAATTGGAAAGGCAGGGAAACAGTTAAACAGTGGATTAAGTACAACTGAGAATAGAATTAATCAACTGTAGGGCAGTTAAAAAGATACTGTCCAGAATGCTACAGACACATGGTGGGGAATACACTAAGAGAGTATTGTGATATATACCTAGAGTTAATATCAAAAATAGGATGTGGTGCACTTCCAAGGCAAGATGGCTGAACATTTTCTAGAACAGATGAAAGGTTCCAGAGCCAGATTCAGAAATCCCAAAAGACTCTCAAAAGAATTAATAAAAGGAAAACTAGATTAATCTCCTTTGAAAGTACAAAGCACTGATGCTAAAGAGAAGGTAATAAAAGCATTCAAATAGAGTCTATGGAAGCACAATAATTAGAATAACAGATGATTTCTCAACAGTAACAATAAGAGTCCAAAGACAGTAAAAAAAAATGTCTTCAAACTACTGGGTATAATTCAACTGGTAACTCAAAATTGCATGCCTAGTTAAATTGACCTTCAAAACCAATAGTAAATTATGTCTCAGATATTTTAAAAGTACAAACCTGAAGTGTATAACTTAATAAATTTTTATAGTTATAATTCAAAACCTTATCATGAAAATTCTATCATTTCTTTGTCAATCCTCACCCTCCCTAACTCCACTCCAGAACAACCAAATTTTATGCTTTTTTCCATTGTAGACTAATTCTTTCAGTTTTAGAACTTTATATAAGAAGAATCCTACTTTTTGTACTTCTTATGTGCTCAAATGTAAGCCTTCTTGCAACATAATTTTTTTGAGAATCATTTATGTTATTCATTCTCTTTTTATTGGTGATTGACTGTTCTTGAGTAATATTCAATTCTTTATCCATTTTTCTATTGCTGGATATATGAGCTGTTTCCATTTTGAGCATCATGAGTAAACTGATATAAACATTCTTACACATGTTTTTTTATGGATGCTTACTCCTTATTCCTTGCATGCAAAAAAAAGATTCTGTGCTTTGCTACAAAGCAAGGTTAAACAAAATTCAATAAATCAATATTCTCTGAGTAACACAAAATAAAACCAATAAAAAAGAATTTAAAAGCATATATATATTTGTACATTTAAATGCACTTCTGAGTAATTCATAGATTAAAGGAGAAAGACAGTGACAAATAGAAAAAAAACTAAATAATTTTCAAACTGCATATTTAATGTAAATTGTAGCTAAAATGGCGATTAGAGCACAATTTTTAGGCTGAAATGCATGCATTAGTAAAGAAGAGAGGCTGAAAGGAAAAGGCATTCAACTTCAGATATATATATATAAAATAACAATTAATTGAAGAAAGTAAATGGAAGAAAAATGCAACAATAAACCCAAAAATGAATGAAATGGAAGGCAAAGATATAGTAGAGAGAAACAACACAAAATTGGTATTTTGGGAAGATGAATAAAATAGACAGACTTCTAGAAAGACTGATTAAGTAAAAGGAAAAGAAAGCATAAATAACTATTGTTAGCAGAAAAAAATGATTATAACCACTGTGGAGATTAAATTTTTAATGAAAAATATAAAGAAAATTTTATAAAGATAGGTGTAAAATTTAAATGAGTTGAATAAATTGCGCGCACACACACACACACACAAAACATCAAAACTGACCTAAAGGTTCTTTCTGGAGACATGCTTTGTCTTATAACTTATCTGCCCAAGTCATAAGGTATTAGGTATTTTCTGCTTTTCAAGTTATTGCAGAGGTAAGATGGAAAATGAGAGTCTGGAAATTCTAGAAGTTGAAGGGTTAAAAATTACAGCTGTTACTCATCTCCAGATGGTAAATCTTATTCAAATTTGCCCACAGTCACAGGACTAAGATTGTGGCCATTAAAATATAGACTAGGAGAAAAGACCAAATAAGAAAATCTTAGCTAACATATTTTCATTAAATCCTCTGATTGGGTTAAGATGACTCCCTGTAAACACGCTTCAATTAGGCAGAATGGCCCAGGGCCTGAGACTCCCGTAAGAATCCTGCTCAGCTCAAAGGACCCTAGATGATACTGAGAGTGGCATCTCACAAAGAAAACGGTGATCTCACATCATTGTGCACAGGGAAAGGAAGCTCTTTTTTTTAGGTATTTAAGATAATTTTGTTTCCAAAAATGTCAACAGCATGGGTTACCAAGAGACTGCAACTATTCAATACACCTGAGCTGCAGACGTCGTAGCCCTTTACAGATGTGACTGCAGAAGGTTATGAAACAGGAAAGATGACCCAGGGAATAGTCAGGAGACGAGAAGGTCACTAGACTGTGAGACTCCTCCCCAGCAGCCATGCCTGGAGTCTAATCCAGAAATGCTTCCTGGGGCTCCCTGACAGTCCAGTGGCTAGGACTCTGCACGCTCACTCCTGGGGCCTGGGTTCAATGCCTGGCTGGCAGAAATACGGAAAGGAAAGAGAGAAAGAAAGAGAGAGAGAAAGGAAGGAGGCAAAAAGAAACACTTCCTACCTCCACAGTAGGGGGCCGCACCACATTTTCCTAGAGGAATTTCCAAATTGTTACACTAGTAACAATGATGGAAAATTCAGCAGTGGCCACAGGACTTGAAAAGGTCAGTTTTCATTCCAATCCCTAAGGAAGGCAACACCAAAGAATGCTCAAACTACCGCATAATTGCACTCATCTCACAGGCTAGTAAAGTAATGCTCAAAATTGTCCAAGCCAGGCTTCAGCAATACGTGAATTGTGAACTTCCAGATGTTCAAGCTGGTTTTAGAAAAGGCAGAGGAACCAGAGATCCAATTGTCAACATCCGCTGGATCATGGAAAAAGCAAAAGAGTTCCAGAAAAACACCTATTTCTACTTTATTGACTATGACAAAGCCTTTGACTCTGTGGATCACAATAAACTCTGAAAATCTGAAAGAGATGGGAATACCAGACCACCTGACTTGCCTCTTGAGAAATCTGTATGCAGGTCAGGAAGCAACAGTTAGAATTGGACATGGAACAACAGACTGGTTCCAAATAGGAAAAGGAGTACGTCAAGGCTGTATACTGTCACCCTGCTTATTTAACTTCTATGCAGAGTACATCATGAGAAACACTGGGCTGGAAGAAACACAAGCTGGAATCAAGATTGCCGGGAGAAATATCAATAACCTCAGATATGCAGATGACACCACCCTTATGACAGAAAGTGAGGAGGAACTAAAAAGCCTCTTGATAAAAGTGAAAGTGGAGAGTGAAAAAGTTGGCTTAAAGCTCAACATTCAGAAAACGAAGATCATGGCATCTGGTCCCATCACTTCATGGGAAATAGATGGGGAAACAGTGGAAACAGTGTCAGACTTTATTTTTGGGGCTCCAAAATCACTGCAGATGGTAACTGCAGCCATGAAATTAAAAGATGCTTACTCTTTGGAAGAAAAGTTATGACCAACCTAGATAGTATATTCAAAAGCAGAGACATTACTTTGCCAAAAGAGGTCCGCTTAGTCAAGGCTATGGTTTTTCCAGTGGTCATGTATGGATATGAGAGTTGGACTGTGAAGAAAGCTCAGCGCATAAGAATTGATGCTTTTGAACTGTGGTGTTGGAGAAGACTCTTGAGAGTCCCTTGGACTCCAAGGAGATCCAACCAGTCCATCCTAAAGGAGGTCAGTCCTGAGTGTTCATTGGAAGGACTGATGTTGAAGCTGAAACTTCAGTACTTTGGCCACCTCATGTGAAGAGTTGACTCATTGGAAAAGACTCTGATGCTGGGAGGGATTGGGGGCAGAAGGAAAAGGGGACGACAGAGGATGAGACGGTGGATGGCATCACGGACTCGATGGACGTGAGTCTGAGTGAACTCCAGGAGTTGGTGATGGACAGGGAGGCCTGGCGTGCTGCGATTCATGGTGTCACAAAGAGTCAGACACGACTGAGCGACTGAACTTAACTGAACGGAACTCTGCTCCACTGTTGGAGATGGTGCAGGGTGAGGGAAGGACATCTTACACATAAGATATCTTTTTGTGTGCTTGGATCTCAAAAGTAAAATAAGTTGAATCCAGTGAAGATTTAGATCTTAATGCCATATTTGAGTGACATTTTTGGATGTTTTCATGACCAAGTAAGTGTATTTTACTTGCAGAAGAAAGCAAGTTTTTGTGATCAAGAAGGGATGACTATGGTAAGCTGTTATTTATTAACAATTCCTTAATCCCATTTTGTCATTGTCTAGCTTCTCCAGGGACAGAGTGTAAGGTCTGACCTCATTGACTCTGAGCTTCTCCATATGACCAGCCAGTGAATAATGAGAAAATGTGGTGGCTGCCCCTTTAAGTCTGGCTCATGCGTTTTATGGTGTCCATCTTCAGTCATGAAAAGAGCATGTGCTGAATGAGTTACTTTACTATCCTGGGTTTTAGAATAAAAAAGCACATGAGGCAGAGTCCAACTGAGCTCACCAAAGACAGCAAGAATTATAATGTAACATGGAACGTGAGAAAAAGTAGCTGCAAACCATTGAGACAATGGAGTCATTACCGTAGCAATAGCTGAGTAAAATACTCTTCACTGTATGAGACTAGTATGAACTTACTAATAGCATCAAGGAAGAAACAATTTAAAAACCAAGAAAATACATAGGTCATTTCACACATAAACATATACTAAAAATTCTAAACAAAATATTATGAGACTGAATCTTGCATTGTATAAAGGGATAACTCCTGATGACTAATGGATTTATTCCAGGAATGCAAGGTTGGTGCAACAATAGAATATGTATTAGCATAACTTCCTACATTCAAAGAATACAGAAAAAATCATACAATCACCAAAGATGTTAAAAAGAAAAAAAAAAAGGCATTTAATAAAATTCAACCATGCAACCCCATGGACTGTAGCCCCCCAGGCTCCTCTGTCCATGGAATACTGGAGTGGGTAGCCTTCTCCCTTTTCAGGGGATCTTCCCAACCCAGGGATCAAACCTGAGTCTCCTGCATTGCAGGCAGATTCTTTACCATCTGAGCCACGAGGGAAGCCAATTTTTAAAGATTTCTCAGGAAAGAGGACTCTCTTTCATCTGATAACAGTTACCTATCATGAACCTACAACAAACAACCACTCCACAGTAAAATGTTAAAGCATTTTCTTTTGCTATCAGGAAAAGTCTATTTATAGGATTTTTTGATGGAGTGTCCACAATTTTCTTAAATACAAAGAATAAAGAT
This sequence comes from Budorcas taxicolor, assembly GCF_023091745.1. Taxonomy (NCBI): domain Eukaryota; kingdom Metazoa; phylum Chordata; class Mammalia; order Artiodactyla; family Bovidae; genus Budorcas; species Budorcas taxicolor. Next base: position 219,298,765 of record NC_068910.1, on the reverse strand, counting down.
TTCAAATCAAGAAACAAACCTGGGGCTTCCCTGGTGGTCCAGGGACTAAGACTCCACACTCCCAGCGCAGGCGGCTGGGTTCTAGCCCTGGCTGGTGACTTATATCCCACACGCTGCAACTAAGACCAGGTACAGCCAAATAAATAAATGCATTTTTTTAAAAAGGAAAGATTATCTATTTCATAGGTGGTAAGACAACAGCCATTTGAGGAAAATGAAAAATACTGTGTTCCTTTCTACCCTTCACTTATTTTTCCCTTATGATTGTATGCTAAAAGTGTAAACATAAAAAGCGCAAGATTTCTTCAAATAATAGATTTAAAAAAAATTAAGCAAGGTTGTCCAACATAAAATTAACAAGAACCAATTGTCATTTATACACCAGCTGCAAACAGAAAATATAATTTAAAAGGAATACAATTTAAAATACCAGTGAAAATATAACCTATTTAGAAAGATCAAACACAAAATATAAGGCCTTTATGTGAACAAAGTTTTTAAATTTGAAAGCCAACATAGACATCAAATAAATGGAAATACCAACCATATTCACAGATAAGGAGACAATATTTTTAAAATGATAATTCTCCCCAAATTAATCTCTAGATAAAGTAGAGTTTCAGTTGGAATTCCAAGGAGATTTTTGCGGAACTTGGTAAGTAATTCTAAAGTTTACAAGGATGGTAAATGGCCAAGAATAATCAATATACTGCTGAATATACTAGTCCTACCAGATATCAAGACTTTTTACTCCACTGCTAGGAATCAAAACAGGTAGCATTGGTGAAGGCAGATATAGAGAATTGAACAGAAGAATACAAACCCCAGGCAATAAGTTCTACTACATTGAAATTAAGAATTTGTTTATTAAAAAATAGAATACTTAAAGGCAACTCACAAACTCTGAAATACTGCAACACCAATAAGCTGATAATTCAATTTCAAAATACACTTTTTCATACAAACATGCTTTTACAGAAGAAAGATGATGCTTTTCCCATACACCTGCAAAAAGTGATCAGTATCCTTAAGAAAATCCAATTTAAAATCTCAGTGAGATACCATTTCACAACCAACAAGTTATTAATAATAATAGTAATGCTAATAATAATAATAAAGTCTCACAATACACATTCGAGCTGCAATGTGAAGCAGTGCTGTATGCTATACACTGCTGCTTGGGTTATAAAACGCTGCAGCTGTTCTGGAGACCTACTTGGAATTACTCCTAAAGCTGAAGATGCTCTTTTTCTATGTCTCAGTTCTTGCACCCCTAGGTGTATACAGCAGAGAAACTTACTCATGTGCCCCAGGTGACGTGTTTTATAATAGCAAGCATTAGAAACCATCCAACTGTCCATTTTCAGTAGAACTGTGTTAAGTAAATTGTTACATAGTCATAGCATGGTATAGTATATAGTAGTGAAGGTGAACGAACTCCTATACATATCAGTCTGAATGAGTCTCAAAATTCAGTGCTAAGCAACAAAAGCAAGTAGTAGATGAATGTATTTTACAGTCTATTTACATAAATGTTAAAACTGGCAAATTAAAAACCATCGCTTGGGAAGGCATACATGTACGCAGTAATATTCTAAAGAAAAATAGAAGCCCGGTTAGCAGAAAACTCAGGATCATGGTTACTTTTGGAGGATAGGAAGGGAGATGCATGCATACAGCGGCAAGAGGAGGTTCAAAGCACAGAGGTTCACGTTTCTAGGCTTGGCCGTTGCAAGTCGTCACTTTCCTGTTACCTTTTACGATCCTTTAAGCTGCGCTATATATTTCACATGTACACTTTATATGTATGCTATATCTCACAATGTTTTAAGAAGCAGAGAGAAAATGGCCAGCTTGTGGAGATCACAAACGCATTCTGATCACAAACAATCAGACAAATAAGCAAAGCCAGCTCTTATAAAGTGATACGAAGAGGTATCTGTGGTTTTGGAATAAAAAATAAAAGCCAGTAGTAACATTTCATCCCAGTTTTAAAGTGTTTATCAGACTTCATGGAGAGCTCTGGGTGGGCTGTAGTTTCTCAAAGTAGAATTACTTGCTGTTGCACTACTTAGGATTACTTTGGTTGCTGAAGATAGAAACCTGTGGTTCGTGAACAAGAGTGAAACGCACCAGAGGTTCATGAGACCACAGGAAGTCCAGCCAGCCTGAGAGACCAGGCTTCCACCATGCAGCCAGAGTTATATTTCACTTCTTTGCTTAAGGTAGGTTTTCAGTTTCTAACATTTAACACCAAAAGAATCCTAAATAATACCATCAGGAGTTTTACTTCGAGGAAAAGGCTTTTTGCCATCTTTTGTGTCTGTTTAACTCTACGTGCCAGCTTTCCTTTTTATAGCAATGTTCTCTGCAAGGCGAAGAGCACTGATGACTATGCTAAGATTTTATACTTACAAGATCCACCACAGAGAAGAACAAAACACTTTCCCTGGAAAACGAAGCTTGCAAGTCTTAGAGAAGAGCTCCAGGGGCCCAAGCAATGTCACGTACCCATCGCTGCCGGGGAGGATAGGGTCTGCCAGATCTCACCCCCAGCCCGGCTCCACTGACTGAACGAGGGCGCTTCCTTTCACCCCTTAGTGTGCATGTGGCCTCAGTGGCTCAGTTGTGTCCGACTCTTTGCAACCCCATGGACTGTAGTTGCCAGACTCCTCTGCGCATGGGATTTTTCCAGGCAAGAATACTGGAATGAACTGTCATTTTCTGCTCCAGGGAATCTTCTTGACCCAGAGATCCAAGCCACATCTCTTGCACTGGCAGGCGGTTCTTTACCATGGAGACTGCTGGGAAGGCCCTCAGTGCTCACCTTAGATACCACCTTCTCAGAAATGCCTCTCCTAACCGTGCTAAAGTGAGTGCCCTACTCTTATTCTCTCTCGTATCACCCTCTCTGTTCCTTTTGCAACACTCACCGTGACATGCAACTATTTTTTTAAATAGCAGTAATTTTTCCTTCTTCATCAAAGACACTCTTTTTGTGATTTTTTTTTAAAAGCATAATTGATTTACAATGTTGTGTTAGTTTCAGGTATACAACAAAATGATTCAAACATATATATATTCTTTTTCAATTCTTTTCCATCACAGCTTATTATGAAATATTGAATATCTCAAATATTCAAATCTGAATAATATTGAAACATATTTCAAACATATATTCTTTTTCAGATTTTCCTTTATAAGTTATTATGAAATATTGAATGTAGTTCCCTGTACTATATAGCACATCCTTGTTGGCTATCTATTTTATATAGAGTAGCATGTGTACATTAATCCCAAACTCCTAATTTATTCCTGTCCCCATACTTCCCCTGTGGTAACCATAAGTTTGTTTTCTATGTCTTCAAGTCTATTTCTGTTTTGTATATAAGTTATTTGTATCTTTTTTTAGATTTCCCATAGAGGTAATATCATATGGTATTTGTCTTTCCCTGTCTGGCTTACTTCACTTAGTATAATAATCTCTGGGAATATCCGTGTGGCTGCAAATGGCACTATTTCATTCTTTTTCATGGCTGAGTAGTATTCCATTGTGTGTGTATATCTACACACACATATATATATACACCAGACCTTCTTTTTTAAAATTTAAATTCATTTTAATTGGAGTCTAATTACTTTATAATATTGCATTGGTTTTGCCATACATCAACATGAATCCGCCACAGGTGTACACATGTTCCCCATCCTGAACCCCCCTCCCACCTCCTTCCCCATACTATCCCTTTGGGTCATCCCAGTGCACCAGCCCCGAGCATCCTGTATCATGCATTGAACCTGGACTGGTGATTTGTTTCACATATGATATTATACATGTTTCAATGCCATTCTCCCAAATCATCCCACCCTCTCCCTCGCCCTCTCCCTCAGTCCAAAAGTCTGTTCTACACATCTGTGTCTCTTTTGTTGTCTCGCATACAGGGTTATCATTACCATCTTTCTAAATTCCATATATGTGCATTAGTATACTGTATTGGTGTTTTTCTTTCTGGCTTACTTCACTCTGTATAATAGGCTCCAGTTTCATCCACCTCATTAGAACTGATTCAAATGTATTCTTTTTAATGGCTGAGTAATACTCCATTGGGTATATGTACCACAGCTTTCTTATCCATTCGTCTGCTGATGGACATCTAGGTTGCTTCCATGTCCTGGCTATTATAAACAGCGCTGCGATGAACACTGGGGTACACGTGTCTCTTTCAATTCTGGTTTCCTCGGTGTATATGCCCAGCAGTGTGATTGCTGGGTCATAAGTGAGTTCTATTTGCAATTTTTTAAGGAATCTCCATACTGTTCTCCATAGCGGCTGTACTAGTTTGCATTCCCACCAACAGTGTAGGAGGGCTCCCTTTTCTCCACACCCTCTCCAGCATTTATTGCTTGTAGACTTTTGGATCACAGCCATTCTGACTGGTGTGAAATGGTACCTCACTGTGGTTTTGATTTGCATTTCTCTGATAATGAGTGACGTTGAGCATCTTTTCATGTGTTTGTTAGCCATCCGTATGTCTTCTTTGGAGAAATGTCTGTTTAGTCCTTTGGCCTATTTTTTGATTGGGTCGTTTATTTTTCTGGAATTGAGCTGCAGGAGTTGCTTGTATATTTTTGAGATTAGTTGTTTGTCAGTTGCTTCATTTGCTATTATTTTCTCCCATTCCAAAGGCTGTCTTTTCACCTTGCTTATAGTTTCCTTTGTTGTGCAGAAGCTTTTAATTTTAATTAGGTCTCATTTGTTTATTTTTGCTTTTATTTCCAGTATTCTGGGAGGTGGGTCATAGAGGATTCTGCTGTGATGTATGTCAGAGAGTGTTTTGCCTATGTTCTCCTCTAGGAGTTTTATAGTTTCTGGTCTTACGCTTAGATCTTTAATCCATTTTGAGTTGATTTTTGTGAATGGTGTTAGAAAGTGTTCTAGTTTCATTCTTTTACAGGTGGTTGACCAGCTTTCCCAGACCTTCTTTATCCACTCAGCTTTTGATGGACATTTAGGTTGCTTCCATGTCACAGTTATTGTAGATGGTGCTGCAATGAACATTGGAGAGCACCTATCTTTTTTAAAATGTAAATTTATTTTAATTGGCGGTTATTGTGGTTTTGTCCAGTTATATGCCCAGGAGTGGGATTGCAGGATCATATGGTAGTTCTGTTTTTATTTTTAAGGGAATCTCTGTGCTGTTCTCCATAGTGGCTGTAACAATTTACATTCCCACTAACAGGGTCCCTTTCTCTCCACATCCTACCCAGCGTTTATTATTTGTAGACGTTTTGATAATGGCCAGTCTGACGAGTGTGTGGTGATGCCTCATTGTAACAATTGTTTTAATTTCGTTGGTGTGCATGATATGGTGGGCAGAACAACGGCTTCCAGGAGATGTCTTTGCCTGAATCCTTAGAGCCTGTGGATAAATACCTTGCACAACCAAAAGGGACGTTGCAGATGTGATTACTGACCTTTGAAATGGGGAGAGCATCCCGGTGGGCCCAGTCTGACTATGTGAACCCTTAAAAGTAAAGGACCCCTCCTTGACCCTGTGGTCAAGCAGAGCTGCGATGATGAAGAAGGACCAAAGCACTGTGACGTGGGAAGGCCTGGGCTCTGCCACTGAGGCTCTGATGACAGAGGGAGAGGCCTATAGGAGCCGGGAAAGGTGAAGAAGAGAGCTCTCCCCTAGAGGGTCCAGAGGGGAGCTTTCAGTGCCACAAGACCCACGCCAGGTTTCTGCCCTGCAGAATCGTTGCTATAATAAGTGTGTACAGATTTAAGCCATCACAGTTGTGGTAATTTGTTGCACGAGCAGTAGGAAGCTAATCTCCCTGGTTATTCTGTTTTACTAGAATGCAGTCTTCAAGAGAGGGGATTTGTGTACCTTTCTCCTTGGATCTCCAGTTCATAGCACAGCACCTCACACAGATTTTTTGAACAAATAAGCAGATGAACAGCTGAATGGACTGAGAAATCTGTGGCTCGCATCCCAAAGTTCATCCTGCAGTTTCCATTCGAAGAAGCATTTGTCTTCCTTCCCTGAGAGTCGCACATGTGGAGAATCGGCAGAAAATGCAGCCGATGATCTCAAGTTTCTCTCTATGGGTCAGAAGGGAAAACATTGGCTGAGAAAATGTGAAAAACGAGCCCTCTTCTACAAAGAGAGAAGAATTATGCCAAGCCAAGAGAACAATCAAAGATGCCAGCAAATCATAGGTCTGGGACAGCACTTACTCTCTATTTGAGCTTTCAGAGGGGGTGTTTTTTCAGTTGGCTGATACTTCCTATTCAATTTCTATAAAGATCCCACTGTCACTAGAGAGGTAATATACTGGGTTGTCCACATCAACTCCAGAATGGTCTTTCTTCCAGTGCAGTTAGATTTTCTGATTTACATCCGTTAATGGGAACCAGTAACTTTTCCAGAAGAAAAATGATGGCATCTTCTGAGGAATGTATCTTTTTCCAGGCAATTTGTTTTTGAAGAGAAAGTTCATATTACTCCTCAGATAATTCACTCTGTCTCTATGGGTCCAGCAATAGAACACCTTCAATAATTAGAATCAGTGAGTTAATACTGGCCAACTTCCTTCACTGAGAATAGTCAAGTTAAGAGTTGTGCCAGAAAATGAGCAAGTCACTGCAAGGAAAGGGTTAAAACATACCATCTGAGCCAAGCTCAGAATCACTGAAATACTATGAAACATGGGTAGCCAAACAGGTTGCTGGTGGGATAAAAGAATGGTCCTTGACTATCTTCACACACAAATTTCACTTCTACACATATATGTATATATGTACCAGCAGTAGCTAAGTTGTAATGTCTTATGCAAAATGTGGATGTATGGAACGGCTTTGCGTGGTGGCCCTGCCAGCCAATCAAGCTTTGGGCAGGGAGCCAGGAATGCCCACTGGGAATGGCCTGTTATCGCTATGTACACCTCACTCTTGCTTTTGTCTTCCCTGACTTCCCATCAAATATTCTTAAATCCTTGAATCTCTGTGTTTCTTCATGGTAACTGTGGAGGAAATGATGTTGGACAGAATTAAGTGGGCACAGGTGGTCCCATAGTACATACTAGCTCCCAGCATAACATCTGCTTCAGATTCTTCAAAGCCTCTTATTTTTACAACGGTCCTCTTTGTCTTTTCTCTCTTTTTTGTAGTTCTGTGGGTTTTTTTCTTCCTATTTCAAGTCTCTGGGAGAAAGAAGAAATGGGGTGGAGGATGGCAGAATTTCCATATGCTTCATCAGATGATAGCGCGCAGTTACGTCTGTTGTGTACGATGCCGAAAGACTTCACTTTCTGGACCAAGACTACCCAACTGAGCTTTCTGCAGTGATGGAAATATTCTGTCTCCTTACTAGGTCTGTCCACTAGCTTCACACGTCTGCTGAAGGTTTTGAATGTGACCCGTCTAATGACTAACTGAATTTTTAATTTGGATTCATTTGAACTAATTTAAATTTAGCCATTGGTGGATACTAGTCACTGTACGAGGTACCACAGTTCCAAACACTTGATGAGCATTAAAATTTCAGTTCACATTTTTCTATACTTTGCATTATCCTCAGTTTATTTAAGTTAAAGTTCTTTCGTGTTAAAGTTTACATCTCAAAACATTGTTTTTCGAAGTATCACCATTCTCTTTCCCATTCTCTCTCAAATTTACTCCACCTTGCTTCCTCTATAACTCTCATCCCATCCAATCACTCACACACACGCACACCGAACACTAGTTTCAGTGAGGAAGGAGTCACCAGTCACCCTCATGTACACTGCTTCTGAAAAAAAACAAATAGGAGAGAGAAGACAAGGAGGGTCATGTACGATGGCTCGCCACCTAACATTTTCAAATATAAATAGAAAGGAAAGTTTACAAACAGTGCAACGTGTTCATGCAGAGCTACGAGTCGCCACTCATTACAGAGAGTTTACACAAGCACAACACTTGGTCCAAAGCGAAATGTGTGCTGAGGTGTTGCCACTAACCAGGAGAGGAAAAGCAGAACAGAACTGGAGGGTTTTAAGCTTTTAGACTTTTAATAACTTTGGAGTTTCATGAAATTTTTTTTCCCCCTCACTGGATGTTTTTCTTCTCTGAAGCCATTGTTGGTCGAGGGAACGTTTAATAAATTGCTTGCTTTTATTTCTACGTGGTAGGCTGGACTGTGTAACCAAGAATGCCTGTTGTTTGACAGTCCTGCCCACTGTCTTTCTATCATGGAAATAAAGTTGGGGACATGCCATTCTGAATGTGACCAGCTTCCAAACTTCACATAAAAAGTTAAGGTTTAGTATCCACAGCTTCTCATACATGCCTACTAACCAGAAGAACTATTTCATTACAACAGAACCTTAGAGAGACATGAAAAATGCATGCTGTTTCAGCAGCCCCTTCCTGTCTACACTGGCAAATATCCACACGGAAGAACATGGCAAAGAACCCACCTGCCAAAGCAGGAGACATAAGAAGCATGGGTTTGATCCCTGGGTTGGGAAGATCCCCTGGAGGAGGGCATGGCAACCCACCCCAGCTTTCTTGCCTGGAGAATCCCATGGACAGAGGGGCCTGGCGGGCTATGGTCCATGGGGTCACACAGAGTCAGACACGACTGAAGGGAAGCAGGGCAGGTATTCGCCATGATCCTTCAAAGCTGGGCTATAACCACAGGACCCTTGCTGGCCATGCTCTGCTTCCCCTGGGAAACATTGGAAACATGGTTTGCTTCGTATGAGAGGTGTGGGTACAGGGTGTGCCGGGGGTCAGGTGACACAGGGAAGGAAAGACACCCAGCAGAGGTGCGTTAGTAAAGCGGTCACTATAGCGAGTGACGAGGCGTGACCCCAGGGACTAGGCGGGATACGGTGTAGAGTATCAGTCAAGGGACAGGGAGTTAGGATCCTGGTATCCCCATCGTTATTAGTCACCTGTTAGGGAAGGCCTCAGAGGGTACATTACATATCACTAGGGTGAAGTGGGTGATTTCCACCCAGAGAGTTACTGGCAAAGGTGCAGCTGTAGGCTGTTAGGAGTCAGGCCGCAGTGCACAGGTGGGAGTGTGAGGGCCTGAGGGCCTGAGGGCCTGCAACCAGGGCACTGCCAGAACCTGCCGCAGAAATACTACATGCGAGAGAGTCCTTCACAGGGTAAAGAATGTTGATTTACAGAGCTCCCTTTTGTTTCTCCAAATATTGCACTTTTGTGTACATGCTCAGTTATTAATACAAGCTGCAAAAGGAGGTTGCCTAGAGTTTGGTGAACTCTTCCCCTTTAGTACAAGATTTAATAAACTTCGGTAAGGACCTTCCCATATTTCTTAGATGAAGGAGGACACGCTCCTTATTTTGTTCAGAAGCCCCTCTGTATCCTTGATTGCTTGAACCGTGGGATTTTTTCCCCTCATTTGCTTAAACTTTTCTTCATGTGGAATGGTCTGCCTCTTTGACAATGATCCCAGGTTTGGATCCGTAAATGGTTGTGTCACATATACAAAAGGCACAGAACTCCGTGAAACTCCCATTGCGGGTCTGAGGTGGCTGAGATATATCATCATGAAGCGTTCATGTAAGTTATGTTTACATGTTAGTTTCATGTACTCGAAACATAGCATAGTTAAACAATAAAACCGCATATGTTTTTGCTCAGGCACAATTTCTCATAGAATCCACCTATCACAGACACACCCCACAGGGAGGCTTCTCACCCAAGATAAAGTCAGGACTTTGTATCTCATCCAAGGTACATGGTACGAGTTAGACCACGCAAGCCCTCCCCAGGAGGAGGATACAGGTTTGGTGGAGGGTGGCCCTTGATGACGAGGTGTGGACACAGAGGCAATGGAGCCTGGCCCGACCTCAGGGCGGTGACCATGAAGAGCCTCAGAGAAGTACAGTGCAGGAGAGACAGGCGTGACTGGGGCCAGGGGGCAGACCTGAGGTGGAGCACCAGGAGACCGCGTCAAGGAGCCCCCTGGGCCCAGGCCTGGCTGGAGGCAGGTCAGGGGAGAAAGAGGGAGAGTGAGGATCGTCCTGGGGAGCCAAAGGTGCAGAGAGCACTGGAAGAAGGGCACAGAGCTAGAGGGGAGGTGGGCAGAGGAAAACGGTGCAGAGCGGTTCAGGGTCTCATCTGGGAATGACAGCAGCCACCAGGGCTCACGTGGCGCTCGCATAGCCTCCCAGCCAGAAATACGTCTTTGCAGAACTCTACCGAGAAAAAGAGCACAAGGGTACATGCGCAAACGGCACTCTAAATAAGGCTCAATCCACTCTGGCGTAGAAAGCAATATATGTTTGGGATTCTGCCCAAGTGGTTAATAGTTTTTAAATATTTATTGACAAAAACAGCACATATTTATTGTAGAAAGTTTGAAGTGTGCAGGAAAAAAGCAAGGAAGAAAATGAAAGTCTCAAACAATCTGCTTTCTCAGAAATGTTTATGTGTGTTCTATAGTTTTAACAAAAGATTGGTATAATACTATGTAATGTAGTGTTAGAACTGGACATGGAACAACAGACTGGCTCCAAATAGGAAAAGGAGTACGTCAAGGCTGTATATTGTCACCCTGCTTATTTAACTTCTATGCAGAGTACATCATGAGAAATGCTGGGCTGGAAAAACACAAGCTGGAATCAAGATTGCCGGGAGAAATATCAATAACCTCGGATATGCAGATGACACCACCCTGATGGCAGAAAGTGAAGAAAAACTAAAAAGCCTCTTGATAAAAGTGAAAGTGGAGAGTGAAAAAGTTGGCTTCAAGCTCAACATTCAGAAAACTAAAATCATGGCATCTGGTCCCATCACTTCATGGCAAATAGATGGGGAAACAGTGGAAACAGTGTCAGACTTCATTTTGGGGGGCTCAAAAATCACTGCAGATGGTGACTGCAGCCATGAAATTAAAAGACACTTACTCCTTGGAAGGAAAGTTATGACCCACCTAGATAGCATATTGAAAAGCAGAGATATTACCTTGCCAACAAATGTCCATCTAGTCAAGGCTATGGTTTTTCCTGTGGTCATGTATGGATGTGAGAGTTGGACTATAAAGAAAGCTGAGCACCAAAGAACTGATGCTTTTGAGCTGTGGTGTTGGAGAAGACTCTTGAGAGTCCCTTGGACTGCAAGGAGATCCAACCAGTCCATTCTAAAGGAGATCAGCCCCGGGTGTGCATTGGAAGGAATGATGCTAAAGCTGAAACTCCAGTACTTTGGCCACCTCATGCGAAGAGCTGACTCATTGGAAGAGACTCTGATGCTGGGAGGGATTGGGGGCAGGAGGAGAAGGGGACGCCCGAGGATGAGATGGCTGGATGGCATCACTGACTCGATGGACGTGAGTCTGAGTGAACTCTGGGACTTGGTAATGGACAGGGAGGCCTGGCGTGCTGCAGTCCATGGGGTTGCAAAGAGTCGGACACGACTGAGCGACTGAACTGAACTGACTGAACTGAATGTGGTGTAGTGTAATGTAATGTAATACAATATAGTCAAATAATTAATAACTTGGGTAGGCCAAAATGTTCACTAAGATCTTCTGGCCAACCCAATAATTAATATAAATGGGCTTCCTGGTGGCTTAGACAGTATAGAATCTGCCTGCAATGCAGGAGACCTGGGTTCAACCCCTGCGTGGGGAAGATCTCCTGGAGGAGAGACGGCAACCCACTCCAGTATTCTTGCCTGGAGAATCCGATTGACAGAGGAGCCTGGGGGGTACAGTCCGTGGGGCTGCAGAGAGTTGGACATGAGCAACTAACCCACACACACAACTACTGTAGTGTATGAGAATGTAGTGTAGTGTACTATAATGTGTTGCTTTGTAACTTATGAACTTAATACTTGAGTATCATCCCATTCAGTGGCACTTTGTCCGTTTGTGAGAAATACTTCTAGGAAATTGGGAGGTAACAAAGTCACCCCCACAGCAACATGCACAAAACGTATGATAGAGCAAAACATCAATTCACTCACTCCCTAACGTGACGAGTTGCCGTGCGGCTCAGGGTACTGTCCAGCAGGAAACAGGTTGCATGCTCCGATGAGGACCCTTTGGGGAGAGTTGGTAAAGCGTGTAGGGGAGCTGCCAGGACCCAGGAGGCAGCGACCTCAGGGCACCAGCCCCAGACCCAAGGAGCACTGGGGAGAGTTTGTAAAGCGTGTAGGGGAGCCGCCAGGACCCAGGAGGCAGGGACCTCAGGGCCCACCAGCCCCAGACCTGAGGACAGCAGAGAGGGGGCAGCGAGCAGACACGGCGGGGCGGCCGAGCACACTGGCCCCTCTGCGGGAGCTGCAAGAGGGCTGGATCCAGGCGGACAGCTGACTTGAGATAAGCCTGCTGGGCGGGAGCTGGGAGGAGAGACTCCCCAGCCCTGGAAGGCTCTTCCTTTGGCATTCTGCCCATGGCCTGTCCCCATGCTGAGCCCACCCAGAGAGCAACTGTAAGGAAGCCTCTAGGCGTGCCCCAGAGCGGCCAGCTTTCTGCGGCCGCAGAGGGGGTGCCCTCGCTCTGTTGCTGCTCTGGTCCCGTTGCTAAGTCCTGTCTGAGTCTTCGGGACCCCACGGGCTGCAGCGCGACAGGCTCCTCTGTCCCTCACTATCTCCAGGAGCTGCTGAAATTCACGTCCATTGAGTCTCAAACACTAGTGCTCACAAAGGGTCACTTCTCTTGTCTCTATGTTCTGGGTAGCAGAACTTGTCTATTTTTCATTTATTTGTTCACTTAAGTCTTCACTTACTCAACAAAGATATTCAATCATTAATACCAGAAAAAAAATGGAGGGGGGGGTGATTAGCAGGTGGCCTGTTACCCTACATAGAGTATTGTTAAGTGTTGGAACATCAAAGGATGGAGTTCTTAACAGGGAATGATAATGTATACTATTCAAATAATGATGTCAATTTTCTTTTTCATTTGAGGATGCTGGCAGAGCCACATTGGGAAAGATTTAGATTGTAAGCAGTTGAACCATGGTTCTAAAGGTGGAAAACATTTCATTCAAACAAGCGTGGGTAATTTCCTAAGTGCCGGTGCCAATTCCTTTCCATCTCTTCTGTTGAGAAAAAGAAAATTCTCTGCAGTTTGGTTCAGAATTACAGTTTCACTTTGATTTCCTTCTTTTCTTTCTGGCAGTTAATATACAAATTTGATATGAGAGAAGAACGCTGGAGCAGAGACGTGAGAAACGTATCCAGCAAAGGCCGAAGCCGTCACAGAAGAAAGACGCCCTGCTTTCATTGATGCTGCTGGCTAGGTACCTCCTTCCTCCTGCTCTTCAGCATTTTATCAAATTTCCCTTATAGTCAACAGCTGGCATAAGGTGTCAGGTTACTGCGTGCTCAGCCGCTCAGCCGTGTCCCACTCTGCCACCCCATGAACTACAGGGAGCCCACCAGGCTCCTCTGTCCATGAGATTGCCCAGGCAAGAATACACGAGTGGGTTGTCATTTCCTCCTTGAGGGGATCTTCCTGACCCGGGGATCAAACCTGCATCTCCTACATACATCACATTATTAGCCAAATCTTAATACAATAGGAGAGGGCACACAGCACATGCAAAACAGTATCTCTGCAGTCGCTCAAATGAGAACAGTTTTGATCCCACTTAACTAGGTAGCTTTTCAGGAAAAATGAAAGTATCTCCCTCTGGTCTAGACCACAGTGACCTTCATAAGTCCCCAAGAGCAAATGGCTTCCAATGGAAATTGACCAGCCATGTCATTTTTTCAACTAGAACATTTTCTTGAAAGGCCACAAAGATTAAACTCCTTATGCAAATCATAAGGCTTTCAATTGCTGTCATTTCATGTTGCAAAAAGATAAAATCTAAATATTCTGCTGGATTAAATATCCCACATCACCGTATGACAAAATACATGAATTAGTAGGTTTGGCCTGACACAAGTGCCATCTTCTATACTAGCATATTTTATTCAGGGTCATATAAATGAGAATAAATAAATTCAATAAAAATAAACATCTTCACCATTGTTAACAATCTCAGAAAAATTGGCATTCGCTTTTTACGGCATTTGTTCAATACTCCTTCAACTGACAGAGGGTTTTATTCTCCCCAGAGGAGAGAAAGTGGAATCTTCCCCAGGAAATAGCATTTTAATGCAGGTAGGTGCCTCTGTTTTCTCAGTCTGGTGAAGTGTGGTGACATGTTTCCTTCTGTAAGCGAAAATTGACTGTATGTATACAAAGCTCGGCTGACTGGGACTGGGAGTCATCCCTCCTTGAATATTAAGGTGCTATTTGTGGGTTATTCAAAAAGTGAGTTGACAGTCATTTTTAAGAACTTGATTTTATGACAAGGCAAGGAATTGTTTGAAGTATTTAAACAACTAATTGATACTTCTCAGAAAGATCCCTCAACCAAGTCAAGAATCTCTCTTAGTTTGGGACAAGCTTTTTGCCAGTGTTTGAATAATATCACGTCTTCCGAGAAAGCATTTACGGCTTCTGTTTATGTGGCATGAGAGCCACCTGAAGACTTGTCCTCTGTGTTTCCACCCTCTGTACACCTTCTAAAGAGTTCACTAAATTGTTGAAGAGTGCTTTTTTTTGTTGTTAATTTTTTTAATGGCACGCACTTTATCCATAGAGGTGGGGGTTGGGGGACACATGTTTAGGACTGTGGCCATTTTAAACTAAGGGGATGCCAAGTCACAAACAATCATGCAGCTGATCAACTTTGCAATGTTGTCGCACAAGCCTATCAAAACATTGTGCTACTGCCACAGCCGTTGTACTCTGCACTGGTAATTAACCTTGTCGAGTTGTTTTAAACAAGCCTCATGCAAGTCATAAAGCAAATGACAAATTAAGTGTTCAGATATGATTTTTGAAAAGCTATTTTTCTTTTGGATTTAATTTTGTTCCAGGCAAAGCTTCTGTTAAATAGCATTTTATGGATCCACAATGCTGGAAAGAACTTGAAAGGCTTCATATAGGCTTTATGCTTTTATTTTTGCTTTCTTTGTTTTGGGGTGAAGCCCAGAACAGTGATCTGATTGGCTCAAGGTCACACACCTATTTTGTGACAAAGTCATAATCGATTCTTCTGACCTTGAGGTTAATCCTCATTGCTCTGGCCTTCGTCTTGGTGGATTAAGCATATGGCCCAATGTGAGACAGAGGGAATATTTGACCTTATGGATTAAAACCAAGCCTATATATTTGTCTCTGAAAATTGTCCAAGATTCGCTCCTGTTCTGTTTGCTCTTTGCTTTTCTGTTTATTTCCATGTCAACCAAACCTTGTCTAGGAAACTTCTCAACTTTCCAAACTCATTCAGCCTCGAAACTCCCTTCATCTGAACTCACACACTTTGAGGTCTGCATATTTCAGTGCCACTCCCGTACTTCCCCGGTTTGCTCTCCATCCCACTAGACTGAGATGATTAAAAAAAAAAAAAGGTTTTCCCTTTGGAAAATGGCACATGAAGATGTCGTCACGAGAGGAAAAACAGGAGACATATAGTATTTCCAGTCAAAGGACTGAGTAGCATTTTCACAGAGATGTGTAGGGAATAGCTAAATGAAAGCAACCCAGAAAAACAGAAATTCTTGTTTTCATTAAGCTTGTTACTTACTGATTTTCAGGACCTAGAATTTTATTTATCAGGATTAACATATTTACCCAGATCCTTTTCCCTTTGACCCTAAAATGAAGTGGAAACTTTATAATTATGGATTTGTGGTAAAGGTGATTTAATACCTCCCAAATATTCATCTTTGGCCACCTGATGAGAAGAGCTGACTCACTGGAAAAGACCCTGATGCTGGGGAAGATTGAAGGCGGGGGGAGAAGGGGATGACAGAGGATGAGATGGTTGGATGGCATCACTGACTTGATGGACTTGAGTTTGGGTAGGCTCGGGGAGTTGGTGATGGACAGGGAATCCTGGCGTGCTGCTGTCCTTGGGGTCTCAAAGAGTCAGACACGACTGAGCGACTGAACTGAACTGAACTGAACATACATCCAGCAACTTTCACTGTTGTCTTCATATCCTAAAATTCAGGGACTCAGCCGAAAACTGCAAATTAGAGATCAAATTAATTTACCCGTTCTTTGCTCCTCCACATCCTAAGATGCCTCTCAAAGTGGGAACAAGAAATGATCATAGTGCGTGTGTATGTCACTATGTGTTTATAACATAAAGGAAACTGTGAGATAGACATGAAGAACAAACGTGGAGGGATTTTCACAATGGTTAGGTGTCTCTAAGCCTCCTGCCTTCATAGCTTCAGCTCTGGACTTCAGCATTTTGTAAAGATGGAGCCGGCGCCTGGGGCAGCCCCAGCTCTCTACTCCAGTTTTATTCAGCTGGTTGCAGATTGATTTTTAAATATTTAATCAGCGGACCATAAAGTAAACATTCACTTTTTCTCCTGGTCACAACTGACCACCTGAGTCATATGTGTGTCTTGCAGTATTGGGGGAAAATGAGCAGATAAACTGATGATTGGAAGGAGACCCTTCGGTGGAATGAAAAGACTAAATCTGTTTCTCTTTAGTGTTCGTGAACTAAGGCAGCAGCTCACCACTCCCTTGATTGTCCTGTTGACAATTCTGAGAACATTTGCTTTCATGCTCACAGACACACAGGCACACAGACCCACATATTCCCTCAAATGACAGTGCTTGAAGGAGGAGGCTCTTTACTTGTTATTTTCGCCTTTTCTGTGACCCTGTCATTGATTTCTGAGTGAGCAGGAGGGATGGGAGGTGACCACGTTGTGGCAGATGCCGCCTCAGACGCCCGCAACATTCACGTCTACACCCACAGGCTCCTGACTGCAAGCATCCGTGACTCTCTGCCGGGGGCGCCTTTCTGGACAGGGAGTCATGCCATCACATCTTCAGGTCAAATCAGAAAAGCCCGAGAGTTAGTAGCCTTAGAAGCAGCCCTCAACCAATCACAGATGAGGTTTTAGAGGATACACACGCCACCTCCCTCACCCCTCGGCTGAGACAACACTGTTGCTGCTGCTGCTAAGTCACTTCTGTCGTGTCCGACTCTGTGCGACCCCATAGACAGCAGCCCACCAGGCTCCCCAGTCCCTGGGATTCTCCAGGCAAGAACACTGGAGTGGGTTGCCATTTCCTTCTCCAATGCATGAAAGTGAAAAGTGAAAGTGAAGTCGCTCAGTCATGCCCGACTCTTAGCGACCCCATGGACTGCAGCCCACCAGGCTTCCCCATCCATGGGATTTTCCAGGCGAGAGTACTGGAGTGGGGTGCCACTGCCTTCTCCGGAGACAACACTAGTGAGTGGAAATATGTTCAAGTATTTAAAGGAAAATATAAGGACAGTGAAGAAACAAATGAAGAACATCTACAGAGACTGTAAACTATAAAAACAACCAGGGGCAAATGACTAGTATTTCCAAAGAAACCATATACTTCTTGTCCATGATATTACAGGTAAAAAAAAAAAAATACACTAATAGTTCCAAATTGCTGAGGGAAAATAACCATCAACCTAGAATTCTGTACACAGATAGAGTGTGGTTAAAACTTCAGAGCAAAATTAATACATTTTAGACAAGAAATGATAAGGAAGTCTAGATCCTAAAAATATATTGACTAAAGACCTCAGACCCTCAATATAAGCACAGCTGAAGAATCCAACTTGGCAAGGAAGTAAACTGAACTCGGAGAAAGCTATGGAATACAGAATAAGGGAAAACAAATAAATAGGTAAATGTTGGCAAATATAAGTAAGTGTTGGCTGTAAGAACAACAGTAAAGTGAAAAATAATTATAGCAATGCCAATAACAGCAATGGTTTTAGTATGGAGCTGAAATACTAGGGAACAAGAAAATCAGAGAACCAGATTTTGGAAGGCTAAAATGAGACATCCTGATACTACTAATGATAGCATTTAACAATGTTACGAGTGCCCTACGTATTAATCCTCAAAACTGCTGCCTGAGATAAGTACTGGTATTACCTTCACTCTACAGATGAGCAATCCACCAAGCAGTCAAGACAGCCCTGTGCTCAGCTCAGGCAGCTCTTTTGCCACTATCTTTCCAGCAGCACACCTTTCTGTGTGGCTTTACTGTGGCCCAACCCATCTCCTTTATCTTTCCTCATAGATCTGCAACTGTTAAGGAGAACAGGACATTCTCTTTGCCACTTTGTGACTCCCATCTCCCAGACTCTGCTCCCCACTGTATAGCAAGGCTCTTCAGCCACAACAGGTGTCTAAAAATATATCTGAGTGTATTACTGTCTTGTTTTGTTGGACTCAATTTACTACGGTTCCCAAGGAAAGGTAAGTACAGGCATGGGGTTGGCTATAAACTTGCTAAACCTAAACCCAGATAACTCTATGTTGGCAGACATAATACATATGCAAAGTAAATAATCTGTACTTGTTTTAGCCACTGCATCCTGGGAGGTCTCTTACCAAATATGATTTACTGGAAAGTTCACACCAAAAGTTTAAGCAGGCAAGGCTCCTGTCCTCTGGAAATCTATATTTCAGAAACAACATGAAGAATAAAAGACGGACGACATGAATGACCACACGTCTCTGGTTGATGATGATGACTCATCGTTTCAGTCAATACTTAAAACACTGACTTCTTTGATCCTTGAAGTAACCCTTTGAGTTCGGGATTCTTCTTTCTCACATTTCCAGATGAGGAAAACAAAAGAACAAAGCAATTATGCAACTTGCTCCAAGACACAAAGGCAGTAATTTTTGGAAGTGGGATTCTGACCTTGCCCATCTAGAGCCCGAAATCAAACCATTTCTAGATGCTTATGTTGATATCAAATCAGTAATTTACCAAATTTAATCCATGCAAGCTTCCTGCTCCCTCACCAGCATAGACCACTGCCGTTGCCAGTGGCAGCTTTCCTCCAGAAAGAGTCGCAGGCATTTTCCAGAGAGGAAGGAAGAGCATTATGGGCCGTCTTGTGGTTTGCATCGCTGTTGTGACTGCAGTTCTTCCCATCAGAGGCAGAAGGCATTTCCTCTACCAACCCAGCATGAGTGAGTCCAGCCCAGATCAGCCAAGCCCTTGCTGGCCCACAGACAGTGGAATAAACGGTCCTACGCAACCCAGCTAACGTGCTTTGTTACGCAGCGCTTTTATCACAGCAGCTAGCTGATGCAGGCTGACAAGGGAGGCCGTAGCACTTACTTCAGCATGAGTGCCTATGCCTCCCTCTTTCTTTCAAATAGTCAGAGTGCCTGGGGTGAGTGGTGTGGGTCCAGAGTAGAAGAGTAAATGTCAACATCAGAACAGATGCATTTGGGGGCTTCTGTGTGCTGCGGGCTGGCATTTTGCACACGCGTTACAAGCCCTTGAAATATCGCTTGTTGGCTGTGCTGCCACGATCCATGCTATAGACATTTTGATGCACTTTATTACAAAGTTTAAAATCATATTAGCAGCTGTTATTTTATATCACAATGGATTAATAAGATGCGTTTTCACAAATAAGACACATTTTAGATAGTTTTGAAAAAATTTCAGTGTGAAAATCTTGTGCCAGGATTCCACATTTTAAATGACACATTTCCAAATAGCCTAAAGTGAAAATGTTCAAGTAATATGCCTATTTGTACTGTGCTTGAAACTATCAGCCCTCCAACAACCCAGGAAACACATAACCTCCCTACATGTGTGTTTTTTTCCTATTGTAGTATATGAAAGTCAGGGAAAATATATCTCTTGGTTCTTATTTCAGGGTAATTCAGTTAGTGCCACTGAAAAAAATAATGAAAGCAAAATAAATATCTTTTCATGTTTTCATTGCAATACTTGAATAATATACATGCAAATTATCACAAAAGCATTGATTTCCCTTCAAATATTAGAATAATGGAATGTTCTATTGCCTTTTCATGTGGAGTAATTAGGAGAGATAAGGATTTTTTTTTCCCTTGGAGGCAGTCCCACTTCCTATGGTGTTGCTAAGGAATAAGGAATTTTCCTTCCAACTGATCTTAAAAGAAATATCTAAGATCTATATCGCCTGTTTATGGATTACAGCTAACTTTACAGTCAGGCGTAAACTGTACATTTGAGTGCAGTAAGACACGTCCCCTGTCTCACAATAAAAATATTATGGAACATTATATTTCCATATAGTAATGGCACTCATATTACTAGTAGAAAAGGTACAGTACTCATTTAATTGACTAACATAAAAGCCTCTCACGTAAGATCAATACTTTATTTTCTCAACAGTTTTCATAAATGAAGATTTAATTCAACCTATATTCCTTACCCCCAAGACAGAGAAGGGTCAGGTCTGCTGACCACCCAGCTCTCTGGGGCATAGACACGAAATCCTTGAAGCAGCTTCATCATGTGAGCAGTGGGTCTCGATCTGGCTGCATTAGAATCACCAGGGAATACTTTAAAAGACACCAATGCCCATGGTCCTCCTCAGATCAATTCAACCAGAATTCCTGGGGATGGGTTTAGGGTATTGTCATATTTTTTAAAACTTCCCAGGGGACTCAAATGTGCCCCCAGCTTTTCCATCCTTTGATCCAGGCTCTGAATTTTAGGGATTCAAGATACAAGCCAAGATCTGGTTAGGTGGGCTCCCTTGTTGCCTGCCCTGCGTTCCTTTTCTGGTTGCTAAGGGCAGAAATTCCCTGCCCAGCCCCACATTAAGCAGTTTTTTTGTTGGTGGTGGTATTTTTTTTTTTCTTTGTATGCTGTGGGTCTTTATTGCCATTGCTTCACTGCTTTTGAGTACAGATCTCCCATCGACATCGGTGGGGTGCTGCTCCTGGAGTCTGGAATGTACAGTTGAGAGCTCCTTGGCGCTTCTGGAGAGGGAATTTTGCCCTGAGCTTGTTACACACACCAGGGTTTAGGATTCTTTCTTTCTCCCTTTAACTTCCGACTTTAAAGTCGCTTCTTTACTTTCTCTGAGCTTGGCATGTGTTGTCCTGTTCTCTGTGGTTCTCAGTAAGAGAGCCCTGGGGTGAATTTTTTCCTATGAGTCGGCAGTTGGGAAGATGGAAATCAGTTCAATTTCATCCCCAACCAGAGTCAGATCTTGAACTGAGGTTAATGATTTAGGCTTTACCATCCTGCATAGTATAATGAATGTTCCTAATGAGGGCAACTGTTCAGTCTTTTTGATAAAGACATTGTATAAATCTGGAAATGGCCCTCAAAGTCTGGTGACACTGGGCATGGGGCCATCTTGCAGTCTACAGAGAAAACAATGTTTCATGACCTTTATAGTAGCCCGGGGGGAGGGGGAGCTTCCGCTCAAAGCACCATGCAAGCCCGCTGCACAGCAGTTGCAGTTCTGCCTTCTCCCAGCCTAACAGCAGCAGCGCTACCCCCCTATCCACCGAGAGGGCCACCCTGGCCGTGAGGCTCTCTCCCCAGGAGCACTGCCAGAATCTAGCAAGTGACCATGGACAACACGAAAACGTGGCTGACAACATTAAGTGCACATCCTGCCCTCTTTGCATAGGAGAGGGGCACCCGATCCAGCTACACAAATGGCTCTGAGTGTGAAAGTCTCTGCCGACTCTCCATGGGCTGCAAAATACATGTAAGGGCCTTTAGGCTACATAACATGGCACCACTCCAGTCCATCCCTCAGGGAAAGGAAAAAGGCAGTTCATTTGATGGAGAATATTAGATTGCCATGGGCTTCTCCAAAAGCTCAGCAGTAAAGGGTCCACTTGCAAAGCAGGAGGCACAAGAGAGATGAGTTCAACGGGGTTGAGAAGATGCCCTGGAGGAGGAGACAGCCGCCACTCCAGCACTCCTGCCTGGGGGATCCTGCGGACAGAGGAGCCCATAGAGTCCACAGGGCCGCAAAGAGTTAGACCCGACTGAAGCGACGGACACACAGGGGCGCGTTTGCTTGTCATCACCCCTAGTCACCCCAGTAACCATCGTTCAAGTCCTCTAACAGAAAAAGCCAGAACGTGTGTCAGTCCTCATTACGATAAACCCAAAGTGCTGATTTTCAGTTCTTAGAGGAGAATGAACCTTTTCATTTATAGTCGCAATGCCCAGTTGCTATATCGCTCCACAGTTTTGTCATCAAAACTGATGGCAGAGCTCTCATTGGTATGCCATCCCCGCCAGGGGCTGGACCCCATAAAACCTGCCTTTGGACTCCCCTGCGCTGGATGACGTGTTCTCTAATCAGTCAATGCTGTGGGGCGGTGGCGGAGTGGGGCCTTTACAAAAAAGAAATTTGAAAAAATGGGGAAGGCGGAGTTCAGAACTGAGTTGAATATCTTTGTCTTTATTATCTTCAAATTGCAATCATATGTATTTGTATTTCCTCCAAAAGAAAGCTTGGAAAGATATAAACAGCATAAAAAATGTTAATGCAAAAACCTCAATATATCATTTTTTTCTGCCTGCAACCAACAGGGAAGCAGGCTGTGATCAATTTGTTTGGCCTGATGAATGGCGACCTAGACACAAGGTTGGTTAGACTATTTCTGATAATAAAAAAGGAGCCAAATTGCTGATGTTTTCTTATTTGCTCTTCTTTAGTTCAGTGCTCTTTGAAATGAAGAAAGATCTTTGAAAAATCATGGATTTTTGCTATGAATTGTTTAACAAAACAAAGCAAAAAGGTCCATTTCCGGTAAACCTGACTGCTCCCACAGCAAAAATGATCAAGCATTTCTGGAAGCCTGAATTAGGACATTGTCAAATTCACAGTTACATTGGCTATGAGATGTCCATATTGTCTTATTAGTTTTTGAAATGGAAACGCTGTAATAAAGGTGGCGAAAGAACCAACTTACAGGAAATGTGTGGGGAATTCACCTTCGAGTTTCCTTTTTCTGAAAGGGCTCCAAATCAAGCGTACAGACGGGTGTATGAGACCCCGCAGCCGCCATCACCCTCACGGCAGAGGAGCCGCTGGGACTCCCCTGTCGGCCAGCTGCACCTCAGTGCTCAGTCTTGCACAGACGGGGAGTCAGAGGTTGTGAAGGGGGAGGACGGGGGCCAGGAGCTCACTGGGAGGTGTGTGTAAGCTGGCAGCAGTTCCCACGACCTGCCGAGCTTGGCCAAAGGCTAGGCAGAAGGACCAGAGGTAGGCGGTGAGTGGTGACCACACAGGACATTTATAGTAAAAGAAATCAGATCTGTTGCTCAGCTGACCAGCACACTAATGCAAAAATGAGTGAGGGGCCCCTCAAATATGGGCCCAAACATGGGCTTCATCGATGCCTTTCTTATAAACATGGCCAGTGGGTTTAGAAGACACGGGATGAAAGTGAGGGAAATTGGGAGGGAGGAAATGAACATGAAGGAAGAAAGATTTAATAGTTAGTACATAAATAACAGTACAAAATATGCGGATGAAAAGTGAATATTTGAGTAACCAAACAAAGGGGCCACTGGAGCAGTCCCTCATCTATGAACGAGCTAAGTGCCTAGACCGAGTCTCCAGGTTACGTCCTGCCCACCGCTTGGGGTGCTCACACAGACCTCGCAAACATTTCCACCAGCAAAGAGAGTGAATATCCCCCTGGAGGCCCTGCTGGCACAGCCTGAAGCAACTCTAGAAAGCTGGGTGCTACCTTTAAAGTAAACTTCTCTGAACATTTTGTCCATCCCAGGTTCTTGGGCACAGTGGACAAGCCCCCGATGTGCTGAAGCAATCGGTGCAGGAGAAGGGAGGACTGTGAGAGTGGATACAGACGCAGGAATGGCGGGGGTGAAACACGGACAGATTACATCAGCAGACTGCATCGCGGATCTGACGCTTTCTTCCGATCTCCAGCCCCAGCACCATTCTCAACCAGCGCTTACTCAACTCCAGCCCACACCACAATTGCTGGGAGATGGTGTCAGAATGCAGGTTCCCTGGTCCCATCTCCAAGCTTCTGACTCAGGGGGTGTGGGCAGAGGCCTGGGAACCTGCATTTATAACACCCCCACCCCCACCCCCCCCCCCCCCACCCCCCCCCCCGCCGGGCTGCTGCCGCCCTGCGCTCCTCTCCTGGAGAATCACAGATCTACCCTAGTCTTCGTTCGCTGCCTTAGCAGGGGCTGCACCATGGCAATTTGAGCAACAATTCTGAGACTTGAGTTTTAAACCCTAGTTGTCATTGCTCAATCATGTCCGACTCTTTGCGACCCCATGGACGGCAGCACGCCAGGCCTCCCTGTCCATCCCAACTCCCGGAGTTTGCACAGATTCATGTCCATTGAGTTGGTGATGCCCTCCAACCATCTCATCCTCTGCCGCCCTCTTCTCCTTTGCCTTCAGTCTTTCTCAGCATCAAAGCTTTTCCAGTGAGTCGGCTCTCGGCATCATGAAGAATCGGAAATCCAGTGTCCGCATCAGTCCTTTCAGTGACTATTCAGGGTTGATTTCCTTAAAACCCAGATTTTGGGAGAAATAAAGGGACACTTGGTGAGAGCAAGTATTTGGAAAATTATCTGAAAGACTAGAACAAAGACTTCCTTTTGAAGAGTTGAGTAGAGCTTAAATGCTTGTGAGGTCCCTGGGACACGGATACAGGAGGGCCCTGGATACTGACACCTCCATTACTGAGTCTGGGGTGGAGAAAAAAGACAGCTGATGGGATGTGAAAACACAGGGGACCTGTGCCCCAGTCCCTGAGAAGCGCCCTGGGAAGGTGAGAAGATCAAGAAGGTATGGGTCCACGGTATATCTGAGCCAGGATTTGGTCAACTTGTTCTTAAAGATTCAGATAGGAAATATCTCAGCCTTTGCGTGCCAAAAGGAATCTGCCACAGCAATTCTGTCATCCACACAAAAGCAGCCACAGACAACATGTAAATGAATGAATGTGAGATATTCCAATAAAACTTTATTTACATAAACAGGCAGATGGCTGGCTTTGACCTATGGGCTGTAGTTTGCCTGCCCACCCTGGTCTAAAACGACAGTGCTTCACACAGCCTGAAAGGGCCCCTACATCCCAGGAGACCCAGAAGTCCACCAGGTGCTGGAGAGCAGCTTGGAAGATGGAAAGGACCTTCTCTGAGATTCCAAAATCCAGCCCGGCACCGTAAGTGGCCAAGATAACCCCTGACCCCTATGGGACCTCGCCAAGGCCCTCTAATGGATGCTAGGTCCCGCTTTTCCAGGGTGCTGTGGGACCAGGTAAGCCCCAGAGCAGTTAAAACCCTCAGCAAAAGGGAGAGGCGGAGGGTGACTCCAAGGTTATTCTGTTTCTGTACCCTTGCAGAATGCAGGCACAAATAGAAATCAACTTTTTCCTAAAGCCAGGTTTATGTCCTATGTTTGCAGAAAAGAGCTATTTTACTTTGTTAATTTGAGGGTGGTGGTTGTTGTTTTTAATCTGGTGCACATTTTACACTTACAGCATGTCAATAGCCACAGGCCATATTGGACCACACAGATTTGGATGCTGAAATGTCCCCCTTTTCTCCCTTTTCAGAGCAGTCAGACCAGTCCCACCAGCCCTCCTGGGTGGACTTTAGAAACAATTAAGGAGGCAGTTGTTGTGTAGGGAGAATAGTCTCCCAGCTGCTGGAGGCCTGGGAGGAGGAGGAGGTTAAGAATTCAAAAAAAGCCTCTTTTACAGACAGTGATGAGACCAGAAGGACAAGAGACCTCGTGGGACAACCATTTCAAGGGAATTTGAATAATTCAGGTTAATATCAAGGTCAGTATCTATGACCATTCTAGGAAAACCTGCACCATGGGTTAATTAAAAATCTAAATGTAGTACCATCTCCCAGCCATGACTCACTTCTTAATAATTTTCAAGTGAAAGATGAATAGAGTAGTAAATCAATGTCATTCAAACAACACAAGTCATCAAGAGTAACCAACAAATAGAGTAACTTGATGTTCACCCATTTCTAGGAGAAATACTCATAGTTTATACAGACATCACGGTGGAGTTTATAACTCAATTGCCGTCTATGGATAGAAATTAGAGTTCGGAGGGTTCACCCAGACACCAGTGTCTCAGGTTCAATAAAGGGAGTTCTTCTCATTTCAGTTGCAACGCGAGACCTGCGGTGCCTTGAACGATTTCACAAGATCTACATGCTTCGCCTTGAGTGCAGGAGGTTTGGAAGTTTAACACTTGGATACTGGAACCATAGCATCTTAACAAACCAGACGAAACCAGAATATGGAAACTCTGAGGCAGAGTGAGAACCCCTTTGGTAGGTCTGTAGAATTTCAAGGTACTGCTGACTGCACTGTCTCAATGAAGGTAGGAAAATACTGCATTTCCATGGACTAACGCAGCTAGGGCAGATCACTTCCTTTTGCCTTGTATCAGAACAGGGAGTGAGTTGCTCATAGATTTCTGGATAATTATGGAAAGAATATTTTAAAAATCAGATGAAAAAAGTTGTTTAATGTTTGAAGAAATTAAGTTCATCTGGCAACAGTTGACTATCATGGACTTCTGTTTGGGCAATAACTCTCCTCTCTCCCAGTTCAGCATGGTCCCCTGGAATACTGCTGAGAGCTACACACATCAGTTTAAGTTTTCCAGGAGCCACGTTTGTGTAAGTCAAAACACGTATGTGAAAATAATTGAAATAATATTATTTCATCTACTGTATCCACAGTATTATTTCAACATGCAGTCAGCTTAAAACACTAATGTGATTCTTTACATTTTCTCTGAGTCTTTGGAACCTGGTTTGCGGTTCACTCTTAGAACACATTGCGTATGGGCCACATTTCAAGTGCTCAGCAGCGACGAATGGCTAGAGGCTACCGTTTTGGACTGTGTGCTGCAGACACCCCATGGTCAATGGGGAACAGCGAGAAAAAAAGGACCTGCTTCCCCCAGACACAGCCAGAACACACTTCCCTTGCAACCAGCTCAAAGCTACTGCACAGAGTTTCGTGGTGACAGCGACTTTCCCTGAATGGAGACTCTTACCCTCACTGATTTAAACACGTGAACATGTGTGAAGACCCTGATTATTTCCAGCCACAGACTAGGAGTCACGCTTAACGGTTAACAACAACCAAGTATCGAATAACAAGCACTCATGACACCTCGAGCTGAGCACATGGCCTCTCTCTCTCTTCCTAAAGGAAATGGAAATCTTTAAAAGCTTTCTTGAAATTGCATTCTTTTTATTCTTAGATTTGATAAATAGCATATGTATTGGGCTGTGGGGAGCAGGGGAGGAAAGATTCATATTTTTGCAGCTGACATGTTGCTGGGAAAAAGGCCCAGGGAAAATAGTTGGAGTGGAGAAGAAAGCAAAGACTCCCCAGCTTCCATAACTGTCTAGAGCCTCCTGCTGCATGGATATTCTGGCAAAGGGGCAGGGAGCATCTCAGGTCATAAACTGCCAAATAAAAGGATGAGACTGACAAACACAGTTGAAGCCTGCTTTGAAAAGTGTAAAATGAAAATTCAGATTGGCATGTTCAAGAGGCTGCTTTCTTGTCCCTTGGGAAAGGGAATTCAAGCAGGAAAATCAGTAGGCAACTGGATTTCAAAATGCCCGGGATTCAGAAGGTGCCGATCCTTAGGATCACTTCCATCAGTGTATTCACAGAAAAATCAGTGACTTGCCAGGTTTTCTGGGGATTTTAGAAGGATTCAGTGAATCCTTCTCTTCCACTACATAGAGAACAAAAGAGGCAGACCATTTGGGCTAGGCTGCATGGTGTTGAACCACACTGATGGATAATCTCACTAAGCATCCCAGAGGAACTCAAGCACGTGGGTGTGTCTATTCAACCCAAGCCAAGATGGACCAGGCTGAGGAAGCTCTGCCACCTGAACAAGCCGCAGCGCTGTCGAATTGGCTCAAGAAGGCACAGCGAGGACCAGTGGGCAGAAGCTGTTGGAAGGAATCTCCAATTCACTATTTGGAAAGGGCTTCTAAAAACCAGGAGTCCTACAGGGATGTGGATTCTAGGGGGAAAGCTTCAAATGACCGGGCTCATTCCAGCAGAGATCAGCGGTCATTCCTTAGGTAAGGTGCATGGGGACATCCCCCACTCTGCAAGCTTCCTTCATTCCATCAATATGCAAGAAATTGTCCATGAGCCCAGCCCTGGAGTCACAAAGATGCAAAAGGCACGGTCTCAGCTCTCCAATACGAGGATCATAACTCTATCCATGGTTGGGGTCTAAGAGCACGGCTTAAATCTCCACTTCCATGGGTTGGAGGGAGTATGGGCCATTCTGGGCTTTGGGTTCATATAAGGCAGATTGTCATACTAAAGCAGAAAAATCAATAAAATCACTGGAAATAGTACACACCTCGGGTCATGCCAGCAAGCCTGCCCAGAATCTTCCCTTTCTCATCTATTAACTTTCCAGTGTCAGGCATCTCTCCCAGAATCTCTTTAATAACCCAAACTGAGCTTTCTTGGAAATCCCATTACACATCAGTCAACACCACCATGCTCTAAGCCTTCAGATGGTTTTGTTTTCTCAGTAAGATGCTCAAGTTCTCACAGGTCAGGGACAAGCATGATCTGCGTCTCCTCTAGGTGTCTTTAACTCATGACAGTTTTAGGCTTTTGTATGAATGGTGAAAAAGCACTTATTGAATGAATTGAAAACTCAAGAGTGTGAAGAATATTGACAAATGAAGGATATTAAAAATAACTGACATAAAACAAAATCAATGAGAAAATTACTTCCTGGTACTTATGAAACTAGAGTATGTATGGGTGGGTACAGGAGAAGACAGAGCAAGGCAGAGATCCTTGTTAGAGGAATTCAAATATTCGTTGGACTGCTAAGTTAATTAATATTTGACACTCAGTACATGCATAAATTAACATTAGGAATTCTATATGTATCTGGCTTGGGCTTGCATATGCTCAAAACAAAAGGCTTTATTGCCTGATTTGATTTTTTAAAAAAATCAAGCTCCATCACGTTCTCTTTCCTTAACAGAGTTTTTTTCTGTTGTGGTTTACAATTTAGATATAAAATTAACTCAAAGCTCTCTTCACTTTGTCTAAGAGTTTCTTTATGGTACTCAAACATTCATCAATAACATGGGCCAATCAAAACAGTGTGGAAAGGCATATCAAACCTTTCCCTCTGGAAAAGCCTTACCCCAAGCTCCATCTCAGCTGGGGGTCACCTTCAACTAGTATATCCCAATCTTTCCTGCCTTTCTACAACTTCAACTCATAGTATAATTTCCACTAAACAAGAAAACTTATTAAAAAACATTTCATTTTATGTGCATAGGAAAAATACTAAAAATCCATTGCCACTGTACCTTAGCTCCTAGAGAAATACAGTATGATTCATCTAGCGATGTTTTAAATGAATTAGATATTTTTAAACATTCTTATTATGTACAAATATAGTGACTGGTGTCATGTTATTTGTTTGTGCTGATATATTATATGTGAAACAGATCGCCAGTCCAGGTTCGATGCATGAGACAGGGTGCTCTGGGCTGGGGATGACCCAGAGGAATGGGGTGGGGAGGGAGGTGGGAGGGGGGTTCAGGATGGGGGACACATGTGCCCCGTGGTGGATCCATGTCAATTTATGGCAAAACCAATACAATATTGTAAAGTAATTAATCTCCAATTAAAATAAATAAATTTATAGTTGAAAAAAAAGAAATAGAGAAAATTAAAAATTTCACACCTAAGTATTGTCAGTAGTTTTGTCTTACCCGTGAAGATCGGTTCAGGGTAAATTTCAGGTGACATCGTGAATAAGTTAATTCTTATGCGTATCTCCTTCCCCGCTGGAGGCATTCGCATCAACAATGGAGAACATGTATGGCAAATGAAAACAGATGAGCAAGTCATGGCTACTCACGCTTCAGCCAGCCTGTGGGCCTGTATGCCGGCCTCCCTCACACAGCTGAGAAGAAGGCAGAGGAAGGGCCATGCTCGCAGCTGTGGAGGAATAAATGATGGATCCGCTTAGGCATTGAGATTACTGAGGTTAGGCTTATCTGATACTCATATTACAAGGTCTCTGGGTCTTAGGCACCTACCATAAGAATAGTTCTTTCACATCCAGACTGCTCCACCTAGGTCTCTCTGAGCCCTCCAGGGATACCTACACAGCCCAGCAATCCATGTCCTGATCACCGGATTTGCCTAGAAGCAGAAACTAAAATCCTTGCAAAGTCAACCACAAGGAGCCCAGTCTCCTTTAGCTCTTGTTCCATGTCACACTGGGTGCCTACCGTGCCCCCAGGTAGACAGTCTGCAGTGAGCTCGGCAAAGCCTCACCTCTGAGACCTGGAGACCCACGGTCACTGGAGGAAAGGGCCTTCATGACCCAGGATCTTCATTTCCATCAGCAGCCTGGCGTCACTTTTTATTTTCTTGGGCTCCCAAATCCCTGCAGATGGTGACTGCAGCCATGAAATTAAAAGACGCTTGCTCCTTGGAAGAAAAACTGTGACAAACCTAGACAGCATATTAAAAAGTGGAGACATTATTTTCCCAACAAAGTTCCATCAACTAAAAGCTGTGGTTTTTCCAGTGGCCATGTATGGATGCGAGAGTTAGATTATAAAGAAAGCTGAGCGCTGAAGAGCTGATGCTTCTGAACTGTGGTGTTGGAGAGGACTCTTGAGAGTCTCTTGGACTGCAAGGAGATCCAACCAGTCCATTCTGAAGGAGATCAGCCCTGGGTGTTCATTGGAAGGACTGATGCAGAAGCTGACGCTCCAATACTTTGGCCACCTGATAGGAAGAGCTGACTCATTTGAAAAGACCCTGATGCTGGGAAAGATTGAGGGCAGGAGGAGAAGGGGACGACAGAGGGTGAGATGGTTGAATCGTACCACCGACTCGATGGACATGAGTTTGAGTGAACTCCAGGAGTTGGTGATGGACAGGGAGGCCTGGCGCGCTGCAGTTCATGGGGTTGCAAAGAGTGACATGACTGAGTGACTGAAAAACAGCGTGCGGTTGTATCTTTCTCTCACAGCTTCATTGCCGCCTAGTGCCCAGGCTCCTTTGTGCTTTAGTCACATACCTCTGTTTGTACCCGTACACACACACACGCACACACACACGTGCATACATATACACATGCTATCGCTTTCTGTTTATACATGCCCATATGGAAACGGCATGGCCCCTTTAGCTGAAGCATCATCATCTTTGTCATATTTATTGAAGGATTGCCATGTTAATGGCTACATTGCCAATAATTCCCTTAACCTTCATAGCAACCCTTTAAGGTAGAGTCTACTATTTACCCCTTTCATAAATGACAAAACTGAGGTACACAAAGATGAAGCAACTTTCCCCACATCACCCTGCTGGGAGGTTCAGAGGAGGATCTGAACCGCTCTGATCCTAGAAGCCACACTCTGTTCCAAGACTACACACCACGTCCCATCCCAACCAGAGAGAGAGAGAAACCACTGGAAGGTCCACAGAGCCTTCATGACCTGCTCCAGGTCAACGAGAGGCAGTGAGAAATCCTTTCCTGTGGTGCTCTGGTGGATTACTTCTGTAATGGGCAAAGTGTGGTAACTTGGTCTGGGTTCTGGACAGGGAATACTCAGAGGACTCTATTTCTCCGGAATCTCTCTGGATGAACTCCAATGAGTTCACTGTTCCAAGCCACAGAGAGCTCTTTCTCATCCATTCTCTACATTAACCATCAGCCCTGCTTCCTTCCTAAGCCTTAAATTCCCTTCATAAAGGAGGCTTTATCTTCCTGGGGAAGAGCCCGCTCTCATTTTAGCCTGCTGTCCCCACGTCTTCCATATCCAGTGTTTAGTTATCAGATGTAAGGACTGTGGAAACTGTTCTAGATGAACTGCGGTGAGCCTGGAGCGCATCAGGAGACCATATTGCACAGAAGAGCTAATCGCATCTCCGGTGTCTCCCAGATACAGAGAGTGTATTTTTGGGCCGAGGCTTATGTATTTTCTGTGCCATCTTGTAATTAAAGTAGAAAGTAATTATTCAGTTCCAAAATGTGGATGGACTAAAACTTATTGAAATATTTCCCCCTAACACAAAAGGGACCAGAGCTACCCTGATTCCATTTCTTTTTAACTCACTTCCCCCCTACCCGGGAAAGAGGACAAGATTCACCACTGTGTAAGAAAGCCTCTGACTCATCTTGAACCTCAGTGAATCCAAAATTTAATTCCATGTGACATTTCTGGTGGCGCATTGTATTTCTGCAAAACTAAAATCCCTTTGATTAAAATTTCACACCTAGCCGAGGACCATGAATCGCTGATTACCTGGTCCAGGCCTGGTCCAGCATTGCCAAAAGGTTTACAAACCTCAGGACAACTTGAGGGGAACTTGGCCTATGCTTCGAGGTAGTGGAATCAGTCAAAGCCCAAGGCAGTTGCCAGGTGGCCTGTTCCCTGGCCTGTGTCAGCGGCTCTAAATTAGGCACATGGTCTCTAAACCAGCCATGAAAATTACTGGCCAGCAGAGCCAGAGCCCAGAGGAAACCTGAGCTGGACGGCCGTGACTGAGGCCAAGGGCCCAGAGGCTCAGCATTGCTCCCTGCCATCCTCCCCGGGTTCAAGAGCAGAGAACAAAGCTTATTCTCTGACAGCAGATGCCCGAGTTCTAGTGACAACAAAAGAAACAGCAAGAATCACAAACGCCCAGATTTGCAAATGCTGGTGTTATGAAATCGAGGCAGGGGCAATCTTCAGGCCAATGATATTATACAAAGCGTTTGTAAAGCCTCGGGCTTGAACATCTCTAGTGCCATAACTAGCTACTATTTTAAAAAGGACATTAGGTTCACATTTGCATCTTTGAGACAGAGATTTTATGTCAGCAGTTCAGCCCTCTGGACAGCATAACATTGCAAGAAATGTCATCTGGGTTATCCCAATTGTCTCTGAATCTGATGTTTGGTCTTTGATGATGCTTTGTGGCTCAGGCCCTGTGTTATTTCACCCTCCCAAGGTTAGAGGATCTGTGCCTCCAGTATCACCCATAAATTTAAACCCTTCTCAAAGTCACTCATGTTCTCAACTTGTATAACGTCCCATATGCTAGCTGCATCCTATATAAAATAGTATTTTCTCATGTGTATTCTTGAACACTTGCTAGTTTCAAGGAGGTTCATTAGTTCTCTGATTACTAAGGTTGGTTAACGAGTTCTATGATCACCTCTTTTGATGAGACAGATTTTAATCACACCCAGGCTCAAACTGGGGGTGACATGGAAGCTGCATTGACACGTGTCCAGACTGAAAGCAGGAGTCCAGTGAGGAGAGCCTCGAAAAGGTCCAGGAAGGCGTGGGGGGAGGGGAACCTGGAGGGGGGCAAGAAAGGGGTTGGGAGAAGAAGGGGTGGATGCAAGCCACGTCCCAGCTTTAGGTTTAGTCACTAAGTTGTGTCCAACTCTTCCGCCCCCATGGATTGCAGCCTGCAAGGCACCTCTGTCCATGGGATTTCCCAGGCAAGAATACTGGAGTGGGTTGCCATTTCCTTCTCCAGGCAATCTTCCAGACCTAGGAATTGAACCCAGGTTTCTCCTGAATTGCAGGCAGATTCTTTACTGACTGAGCTATGAGGGAAGCCATTCATTAAAATTCGTCTTCTAATCTCAAGGCAGAGTCAGAACTTTCTGAGACCTTTTAGAATTAGATACCCTTAACAGAGAATGAGATGGCTGGATGGCATCACTGACTCAATGGACGTGAGTCTGAGTGAACTCTGGGAGTTGGTGATGGACAGGGAGGCCTGGCATGCTGTGATTCATGGGGTCACAAAGAGTCGGACACAACTGAGTGACGGAACGGAACTGAACTGAACTGAACTGAACAGAAAGTATGGTACATGGAACAATGGACTGGTTCCAAATCGGGAAAGGAGTATATCAGGGTTGTATATTGTCACCCTGCTCATTTAACTTCTATGCAGAGTATATCATATGAAATGCCAGGCTGGATGAAGCACAACCTGGAATCAAGATTGCAAAGAGAAACATCAATAACCTCAGATATGCAGATGGCACCACCCTTATGGCAGAAAGTGAAAAAGAACTAAAGAGCCTCTTGATGAAAGTGAAAGGAGAGTGAAAAGCTGGCTTAAAACTCAGCATTCAGAAAACGAAGATCACGGCATCTGGTCCCATCACATCATGCCCAATAGATGGGGAAACAGTGGAAACAGTGAGAAACGTTATTTTCTCGGGCTCCAAATCACTGCAGACGGTGGCTCCAGCCATGAAATTAAAAGACACTTGCTCCTTGGAAGAAAAGCTATGACCAATGTAGACAGCATATTAAAAAGCAGAGACATTACTTTGCCGACAAAGGTCCATCTAGTCAAAACTATGGTTTTTCCAGTAGTCATGTATGGATGTGAGAGTTGGACTATAAAGAAAGTTGAGCACTGAAGAATTGATGCTTTTGAACTGTGATGTTGGAAAAGACTCTTGAGAGTCCCTTGGACTGCAAAGAGATCCATTCAGTTCATCCTAAAGGACATCAATCCTGGGTGTTCATTGGAAGGATTGATGCTGAAGGTGAAGCTCCAATACTTTGGCCACCTGATGCAAAGAGCTGACTCATTTGAAAAGACCCTGATGCTGGGGAAGATTGAAGGCAGGAGGAGAAGGAGGTGACAGAGGATGAGATGGTTGGATGGCATCACTGACTCGATAGACATGAGTTTGAACAAACTCTGGGAATTGGTGATGGACAGGGAAGCCTGGTGTGCAGCAGTCCATGGGGGTCACAAAGAGTTGGCCACAACTGAGCGACTGAACTGAACTGAACAGAAAGAATGGGGCATCCCAGGTGGCATGAGTGATAAAGAACCTGACTGCCAGTTTGGGAGACATAAGAGAGGGGGGTTCAATCCCTGGGTCAGAAAGAGCCCCTGGAGGTGGGCATGGCAATCCACTCCAGTAATCATGCCTGGAGAATGTCAGGAAGAGAGGAGCCTGGCAGGCTAGAGTCCATAGGGTCACAAAGATTCAGACACAGCTGAAGCCTCTTAGCATGCATGCACGGCACAGAGAGAAGGGGTGTCGAGAAAGGAGGAAGGAGAGGAAGCCATGGGTGGAAGCCGGGACAGAGAGCTTGCTGGGGAACCATCTGGAATTTGGCAGTGATTTGAAAGGATGGACTAGGAGAACACAGCAAACAGAAAGGGTTCCTTTGAAAATAGTCTGAAGATTTTGATCTGAATGGGGATCTAACAAAACAGGGACAGATGAAATCTAGGCAAAAGACATGAATTGTTGGTGAGGGAAGGGAGTCTGGGCGGGACCAGGTTTTGAAAATAAGCACTAGGCGCTCCAGCCAGGCACTGACAGGGTCCCTGGGAATGAGGGCCCCACAGACCCCCTGACAGATGCGTGGAGGTGTGACCCGTGCGAGCCCCAGAAAGGAACGGAAGAAGCAAAAAAAAAAAAAAAAAAGACTGATGACTTTAAAATTAGAAAAACTAAATTTGGGCTTATTATGCCCAAGAGGAATATAGCCTGATGCACAATTTATGCAAATTGATAAAGCTGATTACACAAATTAGCCAAGGCTTTGGCTTGTTTTTTCTCTGGTCAGTAAATCCCCCCTCCTCCCTTTCCCCCCCCCCCCCCAAATTCAGTCTACTGGTGTGGACAACAAACCCTCATGCTAGCTGTGGTAGCTGATGAGTTGAAAACACTAGGCGGTTTCTTATTCAGGCTGTAGGCCTGGCCTTGTAGGGTGCTGAAGGAGCAGATGGATGATAAGGGGTGGGTCTCCTAGGCGCGTGATGGAGTTCATTTAACACAATGCAAAACCATCACTAAGGAGAGTCTCCATCCCAGGAACCCTCAGCTAAACCCCAGCCATGTCTCACTGAACCGAATGAGACATTCTCTGGGAGACATGATCAGTAGGCATCTTAGCCATTGCTCAGGGCCATCATTGGGAGCAGAATCTCTGATCGTCACTCCAGTGTGAGACACTGACTTTCAGTGATCAGGAAGCTTCCTAAGGTCACGGAGTCGGTGGGCAGTGGAGAAAGAAAGTGAAAGTGATGTCGCTCAGTCGTGTCCGACTCTTTTCGACCCCAAGGACTGTAGCCTACCAGGCTCCTCCGTCCATGGGATTTTCCAGGGAGCAATACTGGGGTGGGGTGCCATTTCCTTCTCCAGGGGATCTTCCCGACCCAGGGACTGAACCAAGCTCTCCCACATTGTAGGCAGATGCTTTACCATCTGAGCCATGCGCAGTGGAACCAGGCTTCAAACTCAAGTCTCTGCTCGTTTATCAGATAAGTTTTATCACTTAGAATCAGTCCCCTGGGCTGAGAAGCAGGGCTCATAAAGCTGCATTTTCTGGTTCAAAGGCTTATCTTTGTGTGCGGGGCTTTGGGGAGTAACAATGCACTGCAGGTGGGGAGGAAGGGTCCCTGGGAGGCTCTGGGTGGGGGTAGTATGGTGTGGTGTGTGCAGTAGGGTACACAGAGCTCGGGGGTTCTGCCACTTGATAGCTGTGTTGACCTAGTAACCTAGTGTTACTATCTCTAAACCTTGTTCTTGCTCATGCAATGAGGACACCATATTACTGTGCATTTGCTATGAGTTTCTGCAAAGATCAAATGAAAAAAAAAAAAAATTAAGCACATAAAACAGTGCCTGGCCCAAAGAAATGTGCTGATAAGCCACTGATTATTGAGACATTCTTAGTGACAGACAGAGCCCATTATTACTCAGCAAAACACTCTATGGCACTGGCAAAGCGGCAGCCACTGTTCACATTTTGCGGACTGACTCCCGTGCCACTAGCCCCATTCTCCAGCAAGGAAAACAGAGTTCTGGAACCACAGAACTAGAGAAGAGTCAGTGCGCTCCCACTGCCTCAGTTCAGTTCAGTTCATTCACTCAGTCGTGTCTGACTCTTTGCGACCCCATGAACCACAGCACACCAGGCCTCCCTGTCCATCACCAACTCCTGGAGTCCACCCAAACTCATGTCCATTGAGCCAGTGATGCCATCCAGCCATCTCATACTGTCTTCCCCTTCTCCTCCCACCCTCAGTCTTTCCCAGAATCAGGGTCTTTTCATGAGTCAACTCTTCACACGAGGTGGCCAAAGTATTGGAGTTTCAGCTTCAGCATCAGTCTTTCCAATGAACACACAGGACTGACCTCCTTTAGGATGGACTGGTTGGCTCTCCTTGCAGTCCAAGGGACTCTCAAGTGTCTTCTCCAACACCGCAGTTCAAAAGGATCAATTCTTCGGTACTCAGCTTTCTTTATAGTCCAACTCTCACATCCAAACATGACCACTGGAAAAACCATAGCCTTGACTAGACGGACCTTTCTTGGCAAAGGAATATCTCTGCTTTTTAATATGTTGTCTAGGTTGGTCATAACTTTTCTTTCAAGGAGTAAACGTCTTTTAATTTCATGGCTGTAATCACCATCTGCAGTGATTTTGGAGCCCCCCAAAATAAAGTCTGACACTGTTTCCACTCTTTCCCCATCTATTTCCCATGAAGTGATAGGACCAGATGCCATGATCTTTGTTTTCTGAATGTTGAGCTTTAAGCCAACTTTTCACTCTCCTCTTTCACCTTCATCAAGAGGCTCTTTAGTTCCTCTTCTCTTTCGGCCATAAGGATGGTGTCATCTGCATATCTGAGGTTACTGATATTTCTCCCGGCAATCTTGATTCCAGCTTGTGTTTCTTCCAGTCCAGCGTTTCTCATGATGTACCCTGCATAGAAGTTAAATAAGCAGGGTGACAATATACAGCCTTGACGTACTCCTTTTCCTATTTGGAACCAGTCTGTTGTTCCATGTCCAGTTCTAACTGTTGCTTCCTGACCCGCATACAGATTTCTCAAGAGGCAGGTCAGGTGGTCTGGTATTCCCATCTCTTTCAGAATTTTCCACAGTTTATTGTGATCCACACAGTCAAAGGCTTTGGCACAGTCATTGCCTCAGGTCACAGCAAGGCTGCTGTGCTCCAGCCCTCTGCTCTCCTTCCTCATACATCTCCCTCTTCCCTGCTTTGTTTAGCTTCTACATGAATTTAAGCAATGATAAGAAACCAGTCTATTCCCCAGAAAGTATAGCCAAATACAAAAGAAATAGAAGCCATTTTGTCCATGTTCACAGTTCTAACAACAGAAAGACACATGATAAGGATCTTCAAGAGATAAACATCCCCTAATAAAGAACCTTGATCTCTCAATGGCTCATTTAATTAAAACTTGTCCTCTTATATTTAGAGGGTTCTCTTTGATGGCACATCCCATTTCCCATGAATTAAAAAGGATAAGGAAGCAAGGAAAGAAAATCTTGTCCCCCCCCGCCCCCAAAAGTTCTGTTTTGTTCCTTCCCCCTTAGACCTGCCCATAACGCTAGTTTTGGGCTTTGATGGCTTAATAGGACCTTGGCACGGCCAGAGCACAGCCTCGGTGCAAAGGTCAGATGTGTCAATGCGCAGAGACTAGTATTCCTCCAAGGTACAGATTTAATTTTTCCTATTTGGTGATATGTGATTGATGATGAGGTCATCAGCGCAAAAAAGAAAGTTTAGAGGAGAAACAAAAAAATCCGTACTTTAGTAAGAGATTTGAATAAAAGCAAGCTTCCTCGTTAGTGGACTTTTCTATGCTAAGCAGTCTCAAGTCTTTAATTACATCATTTTAAAAAGTCCACCTGGTACACAGAGATCACCTACTGCTTCTCATTGTCCCTGTTCTCAGCAGTGGCAATTTGTCCAGAGAAACAACTGGCAACATTTGGGGCATGTTTTTAAATGATAGGAATATAATATCACCTATGTGAAAAATTCACAATAAACTGTGGAAAATTCTGAGAGATGGGAATACCAGACCACCTGACCTGCCTCTTGAGAAATCTGTATGTGGGTCAGGAAGCAACAGTTAGAACTGGACATGGAACAACAGACTGGTTCCAAATAGGAAAAGGAGTACGTCAAGGCTGTATATTGTCACCCTGCTTATTTAACTTCTATGCAGGGTACATCATGAGAAACGCTGGACTGGAAGAAACACAAGCTGGAATCAAGATTGCCGGGAGAAATATCAGTAACCTCAGATATGCAGATGACACCACCCTTATGGCAGAAAGTGAAGAGGAACTCAAAAGCCTCTTGATGAAGGTGAAAGAGGAGAGTGGAAAAGTTGGCTTAAAGCTCAACATTCAGAAAACGAAGATCATGGCATCTGGTCCTATCACTTCATGGCAAATAGATGGGGAAACAGTGGAAACACTGTCAGACTTTATTTTGGGGGACTCCAAAATCACTGCAGATGGTGACTGCAGCCATGAAATTAAAAAAAAAATGCTTACTCCTTGAAAGAAAAGTTATGACCAACCTAGATAGCATATTCAAAAGCAGAGACATTACTTTGCCAACTAAGATCTGTCTAGTCAAGGCTATGGCTTTTCCTGTGGTCATGTATGGATGTGAGAGTTGGACTGTGAAGAAGGCTGAGCGCCGAAGAATTGATGCTTCTGAACTGTGGTGTTGGAGAAGACTCTTGAGAGTCCCTTGGACTGCAAGGAGATCCAACCAGTCCATTCTGAAGGAGATCAACCCTGGGATTTCTTTGGAAGGAATGATGCTAAAGCTGAAACTCCAGTACTTTGGCCACCTCATGTGAAGAGTTGACTCATTGAAAAAGACCTTGATGCTGGGAGGGATTGGGGGCAGGAGGAGAAAGGGATGACAGAGGATGAGATGGCTGGATGGCATCACGGACTTGATGGACGTGAGTCTGAGTGAACTCTGGGAGTTGGTGATGGACAGGGAGGCCTGGTGTGCTGCGATTCATGGGGTCTCAAAGAGTCGGACACGACTGAGTGACTGAACTGAATGTGAAAAATAGAGAGGAATTATTGGGAATTGCTGTCCTAAGAGAAGTAGAGAAAGGTCTCAAAGATTGAGAAAAGCAAAAGCCTTGATAAAAATTTATCTCCATGCAAAGGGAAAAGAGCAGAAATAAGAGAAGGAAGAAATAAGTGACTGTGGTATAAAGAAAGCTTTGGAGAGAAAATGAGACACAGGAATTGGATGTAAATATTATCAGAACAATGGCTTTTACTTCCTTTTAAGGATGGTATGGGCATAATATGGAACCCAATAACTGTACTTAGAATAAATTTGGGATCTCAAAGAATTCACAGGGAAGGAAACCCACAGTCTGAGAAGTCTTAGGTCATGGATAACTAAGAAGGAAAATTAATGGAAAAAATCAGTCAGCTGTTCACAAGGCCACTTACTTTTGCTTGGATAGCTATAGGATAGAATGTAAATTCCAGGCATTTCCAAGAGAACAGATCCACAAACGTGAAAATTTTTTCCTTTATCTTCTTGCTAAATATCTCTTCATCTTTCCTCCCACGCAAAATAACAGGTCAAATTTAATATCCTAGGATAAGTTAGAAGTTTAGGGTTAACATACATACATTACTATGAATACAACAGGTAAACGATAAGGACCTACAGGGAACTATACTCAGTATCAGGTAATAACATACTACGAAAAAGAATTCGAGAAAGTAGATATTTATAAGATCCTATGGAAAAACCCGGAATGGAATTTTTAGCCAACGCTATATCTATAGATATATCAGAATCACTTTGCTGTATATCAGAATCTAACACAACACTGTCAACCAACTATATGTCCATGAAATAAAATAAATGAAGTATTAGGAGAGAGTTTGTCCAACCAAGTTTTAGAGAAAGGTGGTAGGCAAAGTAGACCTGAGCTCATCTCAAGGTTTCTACTGGACTTTCTGAGCTGGACCCTCTGAAACAGACTACCTCCCATCCTTTCCACTGCTCAGCACA
Organism: Budorcas taxicolor; assembly: GCF_023091745.1. Lineage (NCBI taxonomy): Eukaryota > Metazoa > Chordata > Mammalia > Artiodactyla > Bovidae > Budorcas > Budorcas taxicolor. The sequence goes on along the minus strand of NC_068910.1, from coordinate 219,258,020 downwards.
CATGCCATTCTCAGTAAAGTTGGCAGTGACCTCCATGAATCTCAAGGGCCATTTCCTTCCTCCTGCTCCTAGGGCCCCCACAAACAGGCGATGAGGAGCTTGGAAGCCCTCGTTTTCTCTGGATTCCATGATGCCGTGTTCTCCTGACCTTCCGCCTAGCTAACTAGACTCTCCAATTCTGAATTTCAGAGTTTCTCAAGGCTTTCTGGATCAGCTTACTTTCTTACCAACAAGCCACTTCCTGGGGGAATCAACTGACGAGCATGACTCCAGTTACTCTCCACACCCCTGAGACTCCCTAACCTAAAGCGCTAGCCCAGAGGACTTCCAGTCTTCCCTGAGTGTTTCAAAGGCACTAACATTAAGCACAGCCAAGGTCAAACTCCTAGTTCTAAACTCAGAACCTGTATTTCTAATCTCAGCCATGATATCTCTGTTTGGATAGCTACAGAGGACATAAACACACCTCTTCCTTGTGACTCATTGATCATATTTTCTGAATATGACAGTCTTTCTCTTTTCCATCTCCACTCCCACAACCCTAGGCTGAACTTCCTCCTCATCCCATGATGGTGTCTTCCTCCTTGAGCACCTCTTGGTCCCCTGTCATCCACTTTCCCCTAGAAGCAGGGTTATTTTATGAAAATGGAAATATGATCATAATTATTCTTTAAAACTCCTTAAAATTTCTCACTTCTCTGGGGGAAATTCACCAGTCTCTAACATGGCCTAAATACAAAAGCCTGCACAATGGGACACAGACTGAACGTTACGCCGTCGTCTTAGTTACCTCCCCTACAATCTCTTACTTCAGCCACGCTTGCCTGCTGCATAATCTGGTCAACACCTGGTATGCTTGCCTCCTTCAGTTCCTCCGAAAGGCCCTGTTCCTACTTGCTTCAGGGTCAGCTCCTCTGCCGACATGCCTGGACCTTTTCTCCTACTCACCATTCTGAGTTTCAGTTCAGTTCATTTCAGTCGCTCAGTCATGTCCAACTCTTCTTCACTTTCTGCCATAAGGTGATGTCATCTGCATATCTGAGGTTACTGATATTTCTCCCAGCGATCTTGATTCCAGGTGGTGCTTCATCCAGCCCAGCGTTTCATGATGTACTCTGCATAGAAGTTAAATAAGCAGGGTGACAATATACATCCTTGACATACTCCTTTTCCTATTTGGAACCAGTCTGTTGTTCCATGTCCAGTTCTAACTATTGCTTCCTGACTTGCATACAGGTTTCTCAACAGGCAAGTCAGGTGGTCTGGTATTCCCATCTCTCTAAGAATTTTCCACAGTTTATTGTGATCCACACAGTCAAAGGCTTTGGCATAGTCAAGAAAGCAGAAATAGATGTTTCTTTGGAACTCTCTTGCTTTTTCCATGATCCAGCAGATGTTGGCAATTTGATCTCTGGTTCCTCTGCCTTTTCTAAAACCAGTTTGAACATCTGGAAGTTCATGGTTCACATATTGCTGAAGCCTGGCTTGGAGAATTTTGAGCATTACTTTACCAGCATGTGAGATGAGTGCAATTGTGCGGTAGTTTGGGCATTCTCTGGCATTGCTTTTCTTTGGGATTGGAATGAAAACTGAGCTTTTCCAGTCCTGTGGCCACTGCTGAGCTTTCCAAATTTGCTAACATATTGAGGGCACCACTTTCACAGCATCATCTTTCAGGATTTGAAACAGCTCAATTGGAATTCCATCACCTCCACTAGCTTTGTTCATAGTGATGCTTCCTAAATCCCACTTGACTTCACATTCCAGGATGTCAGGCTCTAGATGGGTGATCACACCATCGTGATTATCTGGATTGTGAAGATCTTTTTTGTACAGTTCTTCTGTGTATTCTTGCCACCTCTTCTTAATATCTTCTGCTTCTCTTAGGTCCATACCATTTCTGTCCTTGATTGAGCCCATCTTTGCATGAAGTGTTCCCTTGGTATCTCTAATTTTCTTGCAGAGATCTCTAGTCTTTCTCATTCTATTGTTTTCCTCTACCCGTTTACACTGATCATTGAGAAAGGCTTTCTTATCTCTCCTTGCTACACTCTGCATTCAAATGGATATATCTTTCCTTTTCTCCTTTGCTTTTTGTTTCTCTTATTTTCACAGCTATTTGTAAGGCCTCCCCAGACAGCCATTTTGCTTTTTTGCATTTCTTTTCCATGGGGATGGTCTTGATCCCTGTCTCCTGTATAATGTCATGAACCTCCGTCCATAGTTCATCAGGCACTCTATCTATCAGATCTAGTTCCTTAAATCTATTTCTCACTTCCACTGTATAATCATAAGGGGTTTGATTTAGGTTATACCTGAATGGTCTAGTGGTTTTCCCCACTTTCTTCAATTTAAGTCTGAATTTGGCAATAAGGAGTTCATGATCTGAGCCACAGGCAGCTCCTGGTCTTGTTTTTGCTGACTGTATAGAACATCTCCATCTTTGGCTGCAAAGAATATAATCAATCTGATTTCGGTGTTGACCATCTGGTGATGTCCGTGTGTAGAATCTTCTCTTGTGTTGTTGGAAGAAGGTATTTGCTATGACCAGTGCATTCTCTTGGCAAAACTCTGTTAGCCTTTGGCCTGCTTCATTCTGTACTCCAAGGCCAAATTTGCCTGTTACTCCAGGTGTTTCTTGACTTTTTACTTTTGCATTCCAGTCCCCTATAAGGAAAAGGACATCTTTTTTGGGGCGTTAGTTCTAAAAGGCCTTGTAGGTCTTCATTGAACCATTCCACCTCAGCTTCTTCAGCATTACTGGTCGGGGCATAGACTGGGATTACCATGATATTGAATGGTTTGCCTTGGAAACAAACAGAGATCATTCTGTCATTTTTGAGATTGCATCCAAGTACTGCATTTCGGACTCTTTTGTTGACCATGATGGCTACTCCATTTCTTCTGAGGGATTCCTGCCCGCAGTAGTAGATATAATGGTCATCTGAGTTAAATTCACCCATTCCAGTCCATCTTAGTCGCTGATTCCTAGAATGTCGACGTTCACTCTTGCTGTCTGAGCGACAGTGCAGGAGCTGCGAGAGTAGCTAACTGACATCCAAGGTCAGGGGTGGCAGGGGAGAGGAGCTACCCAACATCTAAGGAGTGGCTGGGGGGAGCTGCCCCACGTCCAAGGTCAGGAGCAGCCGTGAAAACTACCCCATGTCTAACGTAAGACTGTGGGCACTGAGAGAGGGCTTGGGGGCAGACAGACAGAAACCACAATCGCAGACAACTAGCCAGTCTGGTCACATGGACCACAGCCTTGTCTAACTCAATGAAACCAAGCCATGCCGTGTGGGGCCACCCAAGACGGGCGGGTCCTGGTGAGAGGTCTGACAGAATGTGGTCCACTGGAGAAGGGAATGGCAAACCACTTCAGTATTCTTGCCTTGAGAACCCCATGAACAGTAGGAAAAGGCAAAATGATAGGACACTGAAAAAGGAACTCCCCAGGTTGGTAGGTACTCAGTATGCTACTGGAGATCAGTGGAGAAATAAGTCCAGAAAGAATGAAGAGACAGAGCCAAAGCGAAAACAACACCCAGTTATGGATGTGACTGGTGATAGAAGCAAGATCTGATGCTGTAAAGAGCAATATTGCATAGGAACCTGGAATGTTAGGTCCATGAATCAAAATATATAATCATAAAGGAAATCAAAATCATAAAGGAAAAAGGTCATTCTTTCACCTACACTAAAATGTTTAATTCTGTTCAGTAAGTCACCACACACAAAACAAAGAAAAGCAATGGAGAGATATTAACACACACACACAGCATATAGAGATAGAAAAGGATTAGTGCTCAAAACATACGAAGAATCTTCTACAAATCAATAAGAAAAAGCCAAACAACCCAACTGAACAAAGGACAGAGAACATTAACAGTAAATTCACGAAAGAAGAAATCCAAATGGCTAATACAAACAGGGGAAGCTATTCAGTCTTACTGAAATGAATTAGCCACTTTATCAATCTGTTGATAGAATTTTAAAGTCTGGCTTTGTCAGGAGTTCACTAGATTTTCTAAAAGTATGGAGTACATCATGAGAAACCCTGGGCTGGAAGAAGCACAAGCTGGAATCAAGATTGCCGGGAGAAATATCAATCACCTCAGATATGCAGATGACACCACCCTTATGGCAGAAAGTGAAGAGGAACTCAAAAGCCTCTTGATGAAAGTGAAAGAAGAGAGTGAAAAAGTTGGCTTAAAGCTCAACATTCAGAAAGCTAAGATCATGACATCTGGTCTCATCACTTCATGGGAAATAGATGGGAAAACAGTGGAAACAGTGGCTGACATTATTTTGGGGGGACTCCAAATTCACTGCAGATGGTGACTGCAGCCATGAAATTAAAAGATGCTTACTCCTTGGAAGAAAAGTTATGACCAACCTAGATAGCATATTGAAAAGCAGAGACATTACTTTGCCAACAAAGTTCTGCCTAGTCAAGGCTATGGTTTTTCCAGTGGCCATGTATGGATGTGAGAGTTGGACTGTGAAGAAAGCTAAGCACCAAAGAATTGATGCTTTTGAACTATGGTGTTGGAGAGGACTCTTGTGAGTCCCTCGGGCTGCAAGGAGATCCAACCAGTCCATCCAAAGAAGATCAGTCCTGGGTGTTCATTGGAAGGACTGATGCTGAAGCTGAAACTCCAATACTTTGGCCACCTCATGCAAAGAGCTGACTCATTGGAAAAGACCCTGATGCTGGGAGGGATTTCGGCAGGAGGAGAAGGGGACGACAGGCAATGAGATGGCTGGATGTCATCACTGACTCAATGCACATGAGTTTGGGTGAACTCCGGGAATTGGTGATGGACAAGGAGGCCTGGCATGCTGCGATTCATGGGGTTGCAAAGAGTCAGATACGATTGAGTGACTGAACTGAACTGAACTGAACTGTAAAGGTACAAATTATCATATACCATATGTATGTGTATTAAG